>NW_012117855.1:185109-191491 GCF_000951035.1 Colobus angolensis palliatus | reverse complement strand
TAGCGAGCCGCGCTGGCGGCGGCGGTGGCCGCGATGATGGAGATCCAGATGGACGAGGGCGGCGGCGTGGTGGTGTACCAGGACGACTACTGCTCCGGCTCTGTGATGTCGGAGCGGGTGTCGGGCCTGGCGGGCTCCATCTACCGCGAGTTCGAGCGCCTCATCCACTGCTACGACGAGGAGGTGGTCAAGGAGCTCATGCCGCTGGTGGTGAACGTGCTGGAGAACCTAGACTCGGTGCTCAGCGAGAACCAGGAGCACGAGGTGGAGCTGGAGCTGCTGCGCGAGGACAACGAGCAGCTGCTCACCCAGTACGAGCGTGAGAAGGCGCTGCGCAGGCAGGCGGAGGAGGTGCGTGGGCCGCGGGACCCGCCCGCATCCCCGTCCCGGACCCCCAGCCAGCCCCGGGTCCAGGACCCACACCTGTCCCGACCCCAGACCTCGCCCCGGCGCCCCGGATCCCCAGACCCCGCCCCGAGACCCGCCTGGACCCCCTATCCCTCGGCCCGCCGTGAGACACCTCCCTAGAGCACCCCCCCGCCTGCCCCGGGACCCCACCCCGATCCCCGGGGACCCCCTTTTCCGCCCAGGCCTGGGGCCCCGGCCCCCTCCTCCGGGCCCCCAGCCCTGAACGCTCAGCCCCAAACCCGATGTGCCTGGCGTCATCCCCGGGGAGCTCAGCTTCAAAGCCAGGCCTCACTCTCCCCTCCCCACCCACCTCTGCCTGCCAGTTCCCTTTGCTTTCGTGCGTGTGTTCAGTCAAAACCGTTTCCCGACCCCAAGTGCTACCTCTGTTGGCTGCCATTCGAAATCCACCCAGAAAAGGAATCTCTGGTGTTCTTAGGGTGCTGCAGCCGTCTGCTGATGATGTTGGAGGCCTTGCCTTGTCCCTAATCCCGTATTTTGAAGGTCCGTGACATGGGTGAATTGGGTGGTTGATGTAAACAGAACAAGGCCGCGAGGCGGGCTGCTCCTCTGTCAGCAGAAGGAACACTCGAGTTTCTGGAGGTGATCTCTTTGCCACTTGGTTCCTTGCTTGGCGAGATTGTTAGCTGATGTGTAGCCAGGGCTGGGAAGCCACTCTGGTTTCTGAGGAGTTAAAAGTCTGAGTTTGAAGCGTGTAATTCTGAGCTAGGATGTCTCCATAACCTGGAAATCGCTGATTTGTGAAGCAGTTACAAGAGCCGTGCCCCGCGGGGAGCTCCACTTAGCTTCATTCATTCACCATCAGATACTGAGCTCGGCCTGCCTGCATGTGGGCCCAGAGCCTCGCCCTTTGTGGAAAACAGGTTCAGGGAGGCTGGTTCCCATCCCTGCTTTGCCTCTGTGACCTTGGCCTGTCGCCTGCCTGGGGTTTGATTTTCCATCAAAGGAGTGAAGTGCACTAGGGCGATCTCTTAAGCCCAGAAATTGCCTCATTCTAGGAGTTAGGTAATGCTGTTTGACTTATGAATAGACATGTCTTAGGAAATGAGCTTCAATTTCTTTTCAATTAATTTGGATTAACACATTCTTGGCTTTAATAGGAAAATAAAAGATGGTGTCAGTATTTGGCTTTTTCTGAAACCAAGGTGATTAATGGCCTAGTTTGGCTTAAAGCGTGTTTGTAAAAATAATAACAGTATGTTATATCATTCGTCCTTTACCGCGGTTTCTATTGCGTTTGGGTCATGTCTGTCGGGAGGCAGTTGTGTGTTGATTCGAATGCCACGGTTCCAGCAAAACTGAGTTAAAGTTCTCAACCTCAGGGAACGCAGGGGTTCATGGATTTTGGAGCTCAGGGTGACTGTAGGCATTTTACTGGGAAGGAAACTTGTCCCGAGAAGTGGAGGGGCTGAACCAAGGTCACCCACCCCAGAAGTGCCCAGCCAGGATGCAGAGTGAACCCGATGCCGGCCTGGGCGCTTGCTTCCATGTCAGACAGCTGCAGGCACTGGAGGGCTGCTCCCCAGAAGCCTGGAGTGCCAGGGCTCCCCTCGCTCAGCTGTGGAGCTGTGGTTGCCCCGCTGTGCTGGGCACCACCCTCCACTTCTCTCCCGCACTCAGCGGCCTGACCTAGATTTCAGGTGGGTTTCTTTTCTTTCACCTTGTACCTATGTGGTCAGTATAGTGGACGAGAAGGAACTGACAGGAGAAAATCAAGATGGACAACGTTAAGGCTAGAAATTATAACCTTGCCGCTTAAAAATGAGCTCTGCATGGGATAGGCGCTGCCCAGCTCTGTGCGGTTCACATGTAAGCTGCCGTGAGTGCATCTGCCCTCCCCCAGGGCTCCCGCTGGACTGAGCTGGCGGGTGTGCTTGTGGTTTGCAAAGCTATCGCCTTTAGTCTGAGACCCACCATTGCCCCAGCTCTTTAGAGAAGCTGCAGGGAGAGCTTCGGGAGCTGAGTCCCGAAGCCAACCAATGCTCGGCCAGCATGGAGGCTGTGATTAAACGCCAACAGTGCGCCCTTGGAAAGACCTCAGGGCCTTACAACTAAGGAAAAGGGCTCGATGCTGTCAATATCTGGCATGCCTCCTCCTCTACTGAATCAAGCAGACCTTCATTTCCAGCTTTGTAGACCCTTGTGCCCTGTGGGTCAGCGTCTTTTCTAGGCAGGGACTTGTGATCACATAGACGTGTGTCTGATAAGAGGGGAGCGGGACGTCACATGCTGCAGGCATGTCTTGTTGCAGAGGAGCTCCTGGGTGAGCTGTCAGCAGAAGCTCTGTCCCCAGCCACTCAGCTCAAGAAGGCTTAGTCAGAGCTGGGTAACCTGAGCCACTGCAGCCTCTGAGCAGACAGAATCTGCAGGGTTTTGAAAAAGCCTGAGCAGAGCAGACATCCCTGTTCCCATCTTCTTGCCGGTAATAACCACAGTGATTCCCAGTGTGCTCTGAGACCAGGCAGCTGGGTGTATGGGAGTGACGGGAGCTAGAGAGGGTAGGGTCTCCCGAGAGAGTGACCCAAGCTGTGGAGTCTGCAGACCCCAGCCTGAGTGTCAGCCCGGCCCTCAGGAGCCACACACCCTGGGTCCATCCTCTTCCCCTCGCTGGGCTGCAGTGGCCGCGGACTTCGCAAGTCAGTTTCATCTCAAGATCCAAGCACCATCACTGGCTGTTGGTTGCCTGGAGAACTGTGGGTAGGCAGATGTAACAGAGTCAGGGCAGAGCCCTTGACGTGTTCTCAGGGCCGCCGTGGACGGCAGGCACCGGACATTGCTGTCCACCTACCAGACAGTGCAGTTTCTGGTTGTGCAGTTTCTGTTACAAAGTTTTTTAAATCCCTCAAGTTCTTTCTCAGTGGAAAAGAAGGTGGGAAACGGCAGCTGAACGGGGTGGGGGCTGGCGAGGAGCAGATGCTGCCTCCACATGCACCGTCCAGTGCAGCTCCAGAGGAGGGCTGTGCAGAGCCGCCACGTTTGCCCTGCTTACCCGGGCGGCAAAGAGCCCTTCTCCCGTAGTGACCAACCGCTTAGCTCACAAGAGGAAAAATAAGGTGTGAGAGATGACATGTGAGTATTAGTAGTCATTATTTGCCTTAAAATCTTCTTAACCCTAAAGAAACTGCTGCTGGTAACACCCCCGAGGCTCATGGCAGGCAGCTGGAGCGGGTGTTCTCTCAACAAGACCAGATCATGATGTTTGCTGATCATTCAGCGTTTGATGCTGTGTAAGGAAAGGATGCAAGGAAAGATAGTTTTATCCAAAACTTACTTTTTCCTAGTTAAATAAAAGTTATCAGCCGGGCACAGTGGCTCACATCTGTAATCCTAGCACTTTGGGAGGCTGAGGCAGGCAAGAGATGAGGTCTCGCCATGTTGCCCAGGCTGGTCTCAAACTCCTGGACTCAAGCAATCCTCCCACCTCAGCCTCCCAACATTTGACATTGAACTCCTGACCTCCTCATCTCAGGTCAGGAGTTCGAGACTAGCCTGGCCAACCTGGCAAAACCCCGTCCCTACTAAAAAAACAAAAGGAAAAAAAATTTACCAGATGTGGTGGCGGGTGCCTGCAGTCCCAGCTACTCGGGAGGCTGAGGCAGGAGAATCACTTGAACCCAGGAGGAGGATGTTCCGGTGAACCGAGATCACACCACTGCACTCCAGCCTGGGCGACAAGAGTGAGACTCTGTCTCTAAATAAATAAATAAATGTCATTCATTTCATAGAGTATTTGGGTAGGATTCAGCTGGAGATAACAAACACCATAATCCTGCTCTACAGAGATTATCAGTCTGCCATTTTTTCCTCTTTTTTTTTTTTCCTCCGTCCCAGATGATCTGCAGGAAGTTTTTTCCGTAAATGAATTAAGATGCATCAGGAATTTTTATTTTTGTTTTTCATATGACAAATAGTAAATTCACCACTGCTTGGCCAGAGTATGTGATTTCTTCTCCTGCCATGTTGTGATATTAAGAACAGTTTTTTAAAAAGTGTTTTTTAAATGAAGCTATGAAGATGGGTCTGCCAGAGCTGCCTTTCCTAGGTGCCTCTGAAAGCTGGTCTGGTGTAGCTGCGCCGCTCACCAGGAGAACAGCAGTCTCCCTAAAAGTGGAGCAAATACTCGTGGGAACCATGGAGAAGGAGGAACCTGCTAGCCAGAGGGAACACGGGACAGAGGCCAAAGTGGCCCGGAGGCTGCTGGGCGCAGCCTGCCCCTCTGCCCCTCTGCTGCAGGAGCCCCTGGACCACACTGGCAGCAGTCAGACAGGGCCGAGAGCTGAGAGAAGTTAGTTCTTCCAAAATTAAGATTTCTAAATGAAATATCTGTTTCATTTTTACGTTTTTAAAAAACGTTTTGAAATAATGTCCAGAAAGGTTGCAGAATTAACACTCCTCACCCAGCTTCCCAAGTGCGGGCGTCTCCCCACACTGCTTTCTCTGGCTGTGTGAGGGGCTCGGGGGTCCCTGTGTCCCTGTAGTGTCCTATGTTCTGCGGTGGCCCCTCGTTCTCTGCTCTTTGCGACCTTGACCATTGCGTCAGTCACTCTGCAGCTGTGCCTCGGTCTGGCTGATGGGCCCTGGGGACCAGACACAGGGCACGTCCTCAGGCCTCAGCAGGAAGACCCATGGCATGCAGAGCCTGCTAGATCCTTAATCTGTGCCAGATGGGCATCAGGTGAGGGGCACAAGATTTTTGGCTGGGTCCCTTTCCCCAGGTTCCCATTTATTTTCAGGGCAGGGGGATGAGCTGTTAGTGCATGAACATCACTGCAGAAGATCGCCAGAAGCTACATGGGGTGCCGGCTCTCTGGCCTTGTTTTCCTTTGCTCTGTTGAAAGTTGGGCTCCCAAAGCCGGGCGCAGTGGCTCACACCTGTAATCCCAACACTTTGAAAGGCTGAGGCGGGTGGATCATAAGGTCAGGAGTTTGAGACCAGCCTGGCCAGTATGGTGAAACCCCGTCTCTACTAAAAATACAAAAATTAGCTGGGCGTGGTGGTGCGTGCCTGTAATCCCAGCTACTTGGAAGGCTGAGGCAGGAGAATCACTTGAACACAGGAGGCGGAGGTTGCAGTGAGCCGACATCGCAACGCCACTGCACTCCAGCCTGGGCAATAGAAGGAGACTCCGTCTCAAAAAAAAAGACAAAAAAAGAAAGTTGGGGTCCCGAGCTCCCCTTGTCAACCTGAGTGTCCATCCGCCACTAGGTCCTGCTGTTCTTTTGGCCTCAGGAATTCTTTAATGCCCCCACTTTTCATCTCCTTTGCTGCTTTCTGCTTCCAGTCACCACCATCCCAGGGTCTCCTGGCCACTCCCACCCCCGTCACTTCGCCAGCCCAGAGAACCCTCACAAAGCATAGCTGGTCTCTGAGTGCTAGGCTGAATTCCAGGCAGGGGCATTAGCTGATTGCTCTCCTGAGGCAGACTGGACGTCTCAGACGGTGATAACATGAGGGGATCTGAGTGACAAGGTGGGCCAGGACACTGGGTGGACAGAGTGAGGCTGTCTCCCCCAGGTGATCCCCCACCGGGCCCGCCTCTCACCAGCCTCACCTGCCTCTGGTCTTCTGGCTGCCCCCCATCCTGCAGACCTGCAGCTCCTGCCACCTAGACCACCTGCCCCCACCCCACTCTCGGGGTTTACCTGGCCAGTTCCCGTCCCTGCCTGATTTGCTGGTGTCTGCTTCCCCAGTGCACCTGCAGAGAAGCCCCCATCCCCTACCCTGCCCGCCCTTGCCTGGGGAACTGGGCCCCCACCAGGCCTCTCTCCCGGCTTCCACAACTTAAGCTGTTCCCTGCCAACAAGGGGCCGGCACCCTCTGGTTCATTCAGCCTGAGCCTGTTGTTTCTCTTTCTCGGCACACTCGGCGATGCTGGTCATCTGTGTATGTGTTTTTGTTTTTGTTTTTGTTTTTGAGGCGGAGTCTCGCTCGGTCGCCCAGGCTGGAGTGCAGTGG
>NW_012117855.1:180603-184815 GCF_000951035.1 Colobus angolensis palliatus | reverse complement strand
TCTGTGTATGTGGATAAGGGGAAGCTGGCTTTCCGCTGCCTCTGCGCACATCTCACCAAACTGTGCAGTTCCTGAAGGTCAAGAACTGTCTCTTTGGAGTAGCCTTTCTGTCTGACACAACATTCTGGGATGGTGGAAATGTTGTATTTGGTGCTGTCCACTTCAGTAGCTGCTGGCCACATAGGGCCATTGAGCATTTTAGGTGTGACTCATGGAACTGAGGAACTGGGTTTTTAGTTGTATTTACTTATTTTAGAGATGAAGTCTTGCCATGTTGCCCAGGCTGGTATCAAACTCCTGGACCGAAGCAATCCTCCCACCTCAGCCTCCTGATTAGCTGGGACTACAGGCTCATGCCACCACGCCCGGCTGTGTTTTATTTTAATTAATGTAAACATGTGGCCAGGGCTTCCATACTGGACCATGCGGCTGTGGGCAGTCTAGCTGAGCTGCCTGCACGTAAGGGCAGACGGTGAGTTACTCAGCTTCATGCAAGAAAGGAAGATGCTTAAAGGGTGAGTTTGTTTCCTATTTAATGAACATTTTCCAGAAAGTGGGGAGATCCCGTAGCAGTGGGTTTCAGATACAGGAGACCAGACAGGAGAAAATACTGTGAGATGGAAAAGTGGATGCCAGCAACTGGAAACAGCAGAGAAGGGCTGAAGTTCTCGAAAGGCCAAGAAGAGCCTGGTGGGAAATTGGTCTTACCTCAGAACTGCCTGTGCTCAGGGCACAGGATCGACTTTTTCGCCTTGGGTTGCTTTTTCTTTTCTTTCTGTGGGTGAGAATTTTATTGCAGTATCATTGACATACACTGAACTGTACATACTTAAGGAGTACAATTTGATGAGTTTTGAAATATGTATGAACACCTGAAGCCATCCCTGCAGTCCAAGCAGTGTAGATGCCCAGACCCCAGAGTTCCCTGTGCCCTGTGTAACCCCCCTCTGACCCCTCCTTGCCCCACCTGTCCCCAGGTAACCACTGATCTGCCTTCTGTCACTGTAGGTTGATTTGCATTTTCTAGAGCTTTGCATACTGGCCTCCTGCAGTGCATACGTGGCTTCCTATGACCTCTTCCACTCGGTACAGTGATTGAGGGACTCACCCAGGCCGTGTGTCCCTTCTCCATGGCCAAGCAGGGTACCAGCAGTGCCGTTTGTCCATCCGCCTGCCTGCAGGGGAGCTGGGCGGCTTGCTTTTACGTAACCTTCACGCGTGAGCGGCTTGTAAGCCCGCTCACCCCAGGGCAGGGTGTTGGGCCAAGCACTGCTCTGGGTAGCCTGGCGGTGAAACCCAGAGGCTAGAATCTGCTTCTGAGGGGGATGAGTCTTTGCAGAGACCCTTAGAGCCCAAAACATCGTTACCCTGTTGCATTTTTTTTGAGCCACTGTTAGGGCAAGAGATCCGGGGCATGCCACGTGAAACGCCACAGGCCCTTCCTCAAGACCGCTCCCCTGTGCGGTGGGTTTCCCACACAGGGCCTAGGGCATTTCCATTCTTGTTATCAGCAACCAGATTCAAAACTTGCCTTTCATTACAATTTCTGGGTTCCCTTTCCTCCCCAGGCCTCTGGGGAGTTTTGGGCTCCTGTTCCCTAACCTTTCCCCAGCCAGCCTTCCCATCCCCTTTCCTTCTCCCCAGGAAATGAATTCCCAGATAAATGCACAGTCCCAGTGGGCCCTTGCACAGGTGTGTCTCCACGTCCCTGCCTGAGGTCAGAGCGTTTCTGTTTTGAGAGCAGGGACCCTTTGTCTCCGGAGAAGAGCGCACGGAGGCACAGTTAGCGGAGGCGCGGTTAGCCCCCAGTCCAGTGCAGCCAGAGGGAGTCAGAGGCTGGGGCTGGTTAGGAAGTTTGAGAAGCCAGTGAGTGTAAACTCCTAAGAATGCGCCCAGAGAATAAAAGTTTACTTGAGAATAATTTTTTCCCAGGGAGATGTTTCATAGGATGGGACATTTAACTTGGGGTTTTAGTTTTATCTTCATTTTTCTTCCACTGGTACCAACCATATAAATTTATATGTGTATATATATGTGTGTGTATATATATATCCCAATACAAATGTATATGTACTAGTAAGACAGATGGGGAAATATATGTATATATATTTCCCCATCTGTCTTACCCATTCTTGAAAATCAGTGTGTATTCAACTAGTTGGGATTTGTTTCATGTGGACACTGAACCCAGCAGTCCCTTTCACAGAAACGTGAGGAAGCCTTGCTTTTCAACCTGATTTTTGGATTCGCGAGCTGGTGGCCGGATCTCTCCGCCCCACGTGTAATACCTGAATGGAGAAATGTCCTTCCCTCCACCCATGTGCCATCCAGAAGGCTTCCGGGGCAGCTTTGTAGCTGCAGGGCCACCCCCTGCGCGTCCTCTCTCTGCATTTAGATCTAGGTGGCCAGGCAGTTGTGGGAAATGGAAAGGGCTCCGACTGCCCCTGCCAGCCCTGGGTAACCACAGCCATGCAAGGTCCCTGCCCGTACCTGGGAACTAGCTGTGAAGGGCATCCGCCAGGGATGTCCCCAGCGCCCAACTGTTGTTAGCCTGTTTAAGATAAAAGACCAAAAATGAGCCTTTTTCCTTGGAAATTCATACCGCCCCCTCATTCCCAGGGAAGGAAGCAAATTGATCGGTATTGCCAAAGAATGAGATCTGTGATTCGTGTCAACATTTGTTTCCAACCAACCAGCCAGAGCTGAATTGTGTCTCGCTGGTGAGACTGGCCTAACGGACAGATGAGAGGGGAGGTTTGGATTTTTTATTTTTATTTATTTATTTATTGAGACGTAGTCTCGATCTGTTGCTCAGGCTGGATTGTAGTGGCACAATCTCGGCTCACTGCAACCTCCGCCCTCCGGGTTCAAGCAGTTCTCCTGCCTCAGCCTCCTGAATACCTGGGATCACAGGCACCCGCCACCACACCCGGCTAATTTTTTGTATTTTTGATAGAGATGGGGTTTCACCATGTTCTCCAGGCTGGTCTTGAACTGCTGACTTCAGGTGATCTGCCCACCTCAGCCTCCCAAAGTGCTGAGATTACAGGCACGAGCCACTACACTGGCTGAGGTTTGGATTTAATGTGTTACTTTACTCACCAGGAAAGTGTCCATGGGTTGTGAAAGTTACCAAAAAAGCCTCTTGATCGCCCTGTGAAAGAACTTACCTGGCCATTGCTCTGACATTCTGAGTCCAGAATATTGTCTTGAGTTTATATTTGACATGAAAAGTCAGTCACTGTGTAACTTTGTTTACATATAAAAGGAAGGATGATCTCGTTCTATGGAATACTAAAATACCTGACTTGGATTACTAGATTTTGGAAGACCCTATGCTCTCAGGTCGTTTCTTTTTTTTTTGAGACAGTCTCCTTCTGTCATGCAATGGTGTGATCTCGGCTCACTGCAACCTCCGCCTCCCGGGTTCAAGCGATTCTCCTGCCTCACCTCCTTAGCTGGGATTATAGGTGTGCACCACCACACCCGGCTAATTTTGGTATTTTTAGTAAAGACGGGATTTCACCATGTTGGTCAGGCTCGTCTCGAACTCCTGACCTCGTGATCCGCCCACCTTGGCCTCCCAAAGTGCTGGGATTACAGGTGTGGGCCACTGCGCCCAGTCACACCTGGCTAATTTTTGTACTTTTAGTAGAGACGGGGTTTTGCCATGTTGGTCAGGCTCGTCTCGAACTCCTGACCTCGTGATCCGCCCACCTTGGCCTCCCAAAGTGCTGGGATTACAGGAGTGAGCCACTGTGCTCGTTTATTTCAATATATATCTTGACATTCACCAAAAATGCTAGGCAAGGTGGCTCATGCCTGTAATCCCAGCACTTTGGGGGGCTGAGGTGGATGGATGACCTGAGGTCAGGAGTTTGAGACCAGCCTGGCCAACATGGCAAAACCCCGTCTCTACTAAAAGTACAAAAATTAGCCAGGTGTGACTGGGCGCAGTGGCCCACACCTGTAATCCCAGCACTTTGGGAGGCCAAGGCAGGCAGATCACGAGATCAAGGAGATCGAGACCATCCTGGCACACACAGTGGAGCCCCATCTCTACTAAAAATACAAAAAAATTAGCCGGATATGGTGGTGGGCGCCTGTGATCCTAGGCTGAAGCAGGAGAATTGCTTGAACCCAGGAGGCAGAGGTTGCAGTGAGCTGAGATTGCGTTACCGCACTCCGGCCTGGGCAACAGAGCGAGACTCT
>NW_012117855.1:178872-180388 GCF_000951035.1 Colobus angolensis palliatus | reverse complement strand
AGAGAGAGAGAAAGAGAGAAGAGAAGAGAAGAAATTCACCGAAAAGCAAATTCTGAAAACATAAGTTAAATTTAATTTTCAAGCAGAGCCCTTTGATCGTGGGAGGGATGGGGAAGTACATCTTAAAAACATGTCTAAAAAGGGAATCCTGTGGCATATTGGTACCTAGACGTGAGAGTTGTGTCGTGTCTCAGCTGAGGAACGACACCCGTGTTTTCCTTCATTTTGTAATCTCGAGTCATTGATCCGTGGGATGCTCAAAGGTGACCCACAGGTAGCCTCACACGTCCGGCTGCCACATGGCGTTTCACCAGACTCGGCTAGAGAGGTGGTCATGTCAAAGACACGCCACCCTGCAGCACGGATCACGAGCATGTGCACAGAAACCTTTCACTTTGCTACCGTTACACCTTCAGCAGGTCTCTGGGACCAAGATACTACCGTGCTGTATTCCGGGTAGTTCTTTTATTTTTTTATAACCTAGTACTGTGCAGGCCCATTCAACAAAAATGCTGATAGTTAAAATGTTATTTTTCTCAGCTCCGTTCATATTTTGTAATCGTGCTTTATAGACTTAAATTCATCTCTCTTCCCCAAGTCCCCACCACTGAAAATTCTTAGTTCTCTCTCTCTATTTTTTCTTTTTTTTCCTGAGATGGAGTCTTGTTCTGTCACCCAGGCTGGAGTGCAGTGGCGCTATCTCGCCTCACTGCAAGCTCCGCTTTCTGGGTTCACGCCATTCTCCTGCCTCAGCCTCCTGAGTAGCTGGGACCATAGGCGCCCGCCACCACCACACCTGGCTAATCTTTTTTGTATCTTTAGTAGAGATGGGGTTTCACCTTGTTAGGATGGTCTCGCTCTCCTGACCTCGTGATCCGCCCATCTCGACCTCCCAAAGTGCTGGGACTACAGGCGTGAGCCACCATGCCCGTCTGAAAATTCTTGGTTCTCTTAAATCAGAAGTAAATGGTTTTTTTTTTCTTTTCTTTTTTTTTTGAGACAGAGTTTCACTCTTGTCGCCTGGGCTGGAGTGCAATGTCATGGCCTCAGCTCACTGAAACCTCTACCTCCCGGGTTCAAGAGATTCTCCTGCCTCAGCCTCCCGAGTAGCTGGGATCACAGGCATGCACCACCACGCCCGCCTAATTTTGTATTTTTAGTAGAGACAGGGTTTCACCACGTTGGCCAGGCTGGTCTTGAGCTCCTGATCTCAGGTGATCCCCCCACCTCGGCCTCCTAAAGTGCTGGGATTACAGGCGTAAGTCACCGCGCCCGGCCAAGGTTTTTTTTTTTTTTTGAGACGGAGTTTCGCTCTTATTGCCCAGGCTGGAGTGCAATGGCGCAATCTTGGCTCACCAACAACCTCCACCTCCCGAGTTCAAGTGATTGTCCTGCCTCAGCCTCCCTAGTAGCTGGGACTACAGGCATGTACCACCACGCCCAGCTAATTTTGTATTTTTTAGTAGAGATGGGGTTTCTCCATGTTGGTCAGGCTGGTCTCGAACTCCCGACCTCA
>NW_012117855.1:172632-174937 GCF_000951035.1 Colobus angolensis palliatus | reverse complement strand
CCTATAATCCCAGCTACTCAGAGGTTGAGGCAGGAGAATCGCTTGAACCTGGGAGATGGAGGTTGCAGTGAGCCAAGATCTCACTACTGCACAGCAGCCTGGGCAACAGAGCCGTCTCCAAAAAAAATAAATAAATAAGAATTTTCCAGCGTCCAGCCCCAAAAGCCCCATCAGAGGACTCTTCACTTCCTCGAGATGAGTTTTCTGTCACCCCAAGTCTAGCCCTGAGCATCTTCTCACTGAAATCAACAGCTCAACTTTAGGGGCTGGGCAAGGTGGCTCACACCTGTAGTCGCTGTGCTTCGGGAGGCTGTGGCAGAAGGATTGCTTGAGCCCAGTAGGTCAAGGCTGCAGTGAGCCTTGGTCATGCTGCTCTACTCCAGTCTGGATAACAGAGCAAGACCCATCTCCATAGAGCAAGACCCCATCTCAAGCAGTCTTCCTGCCTCAACCTCCCAAGTAGCTGGCACTATGGGCATGCAACAGTATGCCCAGCTAATTATTTTTTGCAAAGATAAGGTCTTATTATATTGCCCAGACTGGGCTCGAACTCTGAGCCTCAAGTGGCACTCCTGCCTCAGCCACCGAAAGTGCTGGGATTACAGATGTGAGCCACTGTGCTCGGCCTGAGACCCCATCTTTAAAAAAAAAAAAAAAAAAAAAAAAATGGCCCCTTGCTAAGGGGCAGAGACCTGGTGCTTTCTGACAGGTGAGTTGCATAACCAAAAAATAAATATGTGTGTAGGTGATTCAAAATGATTCTCAAATTAATCTAGAAGGAAAAATTAGGAATAACCAAGAAAATGTTGAAAAGAAAGATGTAAGAGGGAGAGCAGATATTAGCTACGAGAAGGTACCGTAATACCACAACACCAGTTTAAAAACCTGTGGTGCTGGCTCCGAAACAGACTGAAATACAGCCAGGCACAGCGGCTCATGCCTGTAATCCCAACACTCTGGGAGGCTGAGAGGGGATCGCTTGAACCCAGGAGTTTGAGATCAGCCTGGCTAACATAGGGAGACCCTATCTCTACAAGAAAAACACAAAAATTAGCCCAATGTGATGGGGGCACGTGCCTGTGTTCCCAGCTGCCCGGGAGACTGAGATGGGGGGATTCCTTGAGCCCACGAGGTCAAGGCTACAGTGAGCCTTGACTGTGCCACTGCACTCTAGCCTGGGTGACAGAGCAAGACCCTGTCCCAAAAAACTTGAAAAATAAAAGTAAAGGGGAAAAAAGCCTCATTAAAAAAAAAAAAAAAAGTATAAAAGAAATGTTGAGAGTTCTACAAAATGGCTCTGTCCCACTTTTTGGGGGGAGCGTAAAGTTGGGACACCTCTGGAGAGTCACTTAGCGGTGCACGACCACATCCTCGGAGAGCAGAGGCCAGCAGGCGGAGGTAGAAAGACGTACGCGCACACAGCTTTTTGTGTTTGTTTGGTTTTCTTTTGAGACAGAATCTCGCTCTTGTTGCCCAGGCTGGCGTGCAATGGCGTGATCTTGGCTCACTGCAACCTAGGTTCAAGCAATTCTCCTACCTCAGCCTCCTGAGTAGCTGGGATTACAGGCGCATACTGCCACGCCCAGCTAATTTTTTATATTTTTAGTAGAGACGGGGGTTTCACTGTGTCGGCCAGTCTGGTCTTGAACTCATGACCTCAGGTGATCCACCTGCCTTGGCCTCCCGAAGTGCTAGGATTATAGGCGTGAGCCACCGCGCCCAGCCAGCCTTTTTATGATAGCAAACATTTTAAAGCAACCTGAAAGTCCATAAAGAGATAATGGATTGAGCAAACTGTGCTCTACCCACACACTCCCAGCAGAACACACACCTGCCAGAAATGGAGGTGGTAGAATATGCCTGTTGGTGTTGAAAAGCATTTCAATATAAATCAGTGAACAAATCAGGTTACAAACACTGTGTACAAGATGATCGCACATCTGCTCTATGCACACACATACAAATCCAGAAGCACGTCACACAATTTTAACTGACCCTATAGACAGAGCCTTGTAATTTATAATTTTTTCTGTTTTTACCTAACACCAATTTTCCTACAAAAACATACATTGTTTGTATAGTTCTTTTCATTTTTTATATAACAGGAAATAAAATTACCTACTTTAAAAAATATCCAGGTTGGGCGTGGGGGCTCATGCCTGTAATCCCAGCATTTTGGGAGGCCAAGGCAGGTGGATCACCTGAGGTCAGGGGTTCGAGGCCAGCCTGGCCAACATGGTGAAACCCCGTCTCTACTAAAAATACAAAGAATTAGCTGGGCGTAGTGGTGGGCGCCTGTAATCCC
>NW_012117855.1:167493-168087 GCF_000951035.1 Colobus angolensis palliatus | reverse complement strand
CAGGGGGCGGAGGTTGCAGTGAGCCGAGATCGCGCCACTGCGCTCCAGCCCGGGCGACAGAGCGAGACTCCGTCTCAAAAAAGAAAAAAAAAAAAATCTTATCAGTCGATTAATAGCATGTGTGTGTTCTTCATATGCTAGTTATAGCCACAGTTAATTCAAAACCGCTTATTTTTATTTTTCGTGCCGCTGCACAGAAAAGTCATGCATTTTCCCAGCTGTGGAGTGTTCGTTTTTCTTCATTTTCCTTAAGTTGCATGTGATGCCCGTAACAGACCCTTCCTGCTGCCTCCTGCGCCCTGCCTGCCCCTCCCGCCTCCTCTGTGGTTTTCTGCCCTCTCAGTAACTGCACAGGATGAGTCACCTCTTGGGCAGAGCCCCAGTGGTTTCAACACAAAGACCTTTTTAGAAGCTGCTGCTATAGGAAGAAGCGTCGAGGGGCCTAGTATCCGGGTGGGAGAGTGGGTAGAGTTATTATAGGGAACACAGCTGTGGCCACTACCCATGAATCTTCCAGATCCCAAAAGATGAAATCCACTGCCCGGTTTGTATTCCCATCTTCTGAGAAACCCTTTGTCTTCAGAACCCAGCTGA
>NW_012117855.1:164713-167322 GCF_000951035.1 Colobus angolensis palliatus | reverse complement strand
CATGTTGGTCAGGCTGGTCTCGAACTCCTAACCTCAGATGATCCGCCCGCCTCGGCCTCCCAAAGTTCTGGAATGAGGCAGGAGAATCACTTGAACTCGGGAGGTGCAGGTTGTGGTGTATTTTTTAGTAGAAACAGGATTTCACCATATTGGTCACACTGGTCTCGAAATCTCACTCAGGCTGGTGGCTCACAGCGTGAGCCACTGTGCCCGGCCTCTACAAAAAAATTTTTAAAATTAGCCAGGCCTGGTGACACATGCCTGTGGTCCCAGCTACTCAGGAGGTGGAGGCAGGAGGATCATTTGAGCCCAGGAGCTCAAGGCTGCAGTGAGTTGTGATCACACCACTGCAGTCCAGCCTCAGAGACGGAGCAAGACTCTGTCTAAATAAAAATAAAAATAAAAATGCCGGGCTCACGCCTGTAATCCCAGCACTTTGGGAGGCCGAGGTGGGCGAATCACAAAGTCAGGAGATCGAGAACATTCTGGCTAACACGATGAAACCCCGTCTCTACTAAAAATACAAAAAATTAGCCGGGTGAGGTGGCGGGCGCCTGTAGTCCCAGCTAGTCGGGAGGCTGAGGCAGGAGAATGGCGTTAACCCGGGAGGCGGAGCTTGCAGTGAGCCGAGGTTGAGCCACTGGACTGCAGCCTGGGCGACAGAGGGAAACTCCGTCTCAAAAAAAAGAAAAAGAAAGCCCAGCTGGTATTTATACTTCTTCCAGTGCAATTTCTTGATAATATCCCCCAGTTTTCTACTCTGTATAAACAAGGTGTTAACAGCTGCCTCTCTGGGCTCCTGTAGCAATTACACTCATGGCATCGATGCCTGGCCAGAGGCCTGGCCACACCTGGGGCCCCACTGGCCCCTCTGCTCCTCAGACCTTTCATGAGCTGCTTTTATTTTGCAAAGTGTTTTGTTTTCACTTGGTTTGATAATAATTTTGTCCTGAAACTTACCACATAAGGTTAAGATTCCAAACCTAGACCATTCTCCCTGCCTTTTTATTTAAGGACTAGGAGCAAGACTGTGTTCCTGGTTATCCCAGCAACGATGGTGTCCTGAGCTGAGTTGCAACTGAGATGCAGAAAAGTAGGCTCAACCTTGTTCTGAGGCGTGGAGTTGAGAGGAGTCAGATGGCTCCATTGCAAACAGGACTGGCTGCATGCTCGTGGATCCCAGTGCCTAAATGGAAACACAGGGCTCTGTGTTCAAAAATTAGCAAACATTTCAAGATGGCAGCAGCCAAGCTAAGCATGGAGCCTTCTGAGTGCAGGGTCCTGCATTGCTGCCCGGGTCTCGTGCAGCCTATGAAGACGGCCATAATTGGAAACAACAGGCTCCCTTCACAGCAAATCCTCCCTGGACAGGAGAGTGCTGGCATGTCCTGGGATTGTGAGCACCGCCAGAGGGAGAGGAGGGTGCGATCATACAGTCCTGGAGGGCTCTCCCGCCCTGCTCCCATGGCTCCTCACTGTGCCTGAAGAGGGTGGTGACCACAGCCATGTGGCGGGAAGCCCCCATTCTGCCTTGGCCCCTGGCCAGCTTGTGGTCTTGGGGACATCTTTGGCCCCTGGGCCCTCAAAGCCTGCGATCCTTCAAGTGAAAGGCAGCTGCTCCACACTCACTCATGATGCCTGCTCTTTCCCTCCCTTCCATGCACAGAAATTCATTGAGTTTGAAGATGCTCTGGAACAAGAGAAGAAAGAGCTGCAAATCCAGGTGGAGCACTACGAGTTCCAGACCCGCCAGCTGGAGCTGAAGGCCAAGAACTATGCCGATCAGAGTAAGTGGCTGGCGGGAGCCTGGTGGTGCACCTGATGGACGCTGCCCTGGGACGGCTCTGGCTGGGGAGGACGTGGGGCGCCTTCTAAGACACAAGGGGACGAGAGGAATCCCAGTGGGAGCCTCAGCTATGTACTCCAGCTCTTTGCACTGCTGCCTGTTTCTGTAATGGGCCCCAAATTGTGTGTGGACATAAGTAAATAAGGTCCCTGTGGCCCCAGAGCACTTTTGCTTCAGAGTGGATTCTGACCCCCAGATCACAAGTCTGTGGTCCTGAAGGTCCTTCCTGCACCTTTTGAACAGAGCTCCTGCAGCCCCTAGGTCCCCACCTCTTCGCACTGCTGAGGAGTGACAGCTCCTTCTCAGGCAGGAGGGTGGGCCCAGTGGTGTAGCCCCACTGGAGTGACAGTACCTAGGTGGGGGCACAACTGATCAAGGTGTCTGTCCCCTGCAAGGCGAAGTGGCAAGAGGGGTTTATCATTATTATTATAAGAACAATTGGTTTACTTATCTTTGCTTCAACTCTACTGTCAATGTTATAGGCCAGGCGTGATGGCATGCGCCTGTGGTCTCAGCTGGGCTGACGTTGAGGCTGCAGTGTGGGCACAGAGAGACTCCATCTCTAAAAAAAAAGAAAAAACAAAAGGGCCGGGCGCAGTGGCTCACGCCTGTAATCCCAACACTTTGGGAGGCTGAGGCGGGTGGATCACCTGAGCTCAGGATTTCGAGACCAGCCTGGCCAATATGGCGAAACCCCATCTCTACTAAAAATACAAAAATTAGTTGGGCATGGTGGCACACACCTGTAGTCCCAGCTACTAAC
>NW_012117855.1:146496-163058 GCF_000951035.1 Colobus angolensis palliatus | reverse complement strand
GGTTCCTTCATCTCTGAAAAGTTAAGATCAAATTGGGGAAAGAAAGTGTTTCGATATGTTAGACCTACTGCTATCCCCAGCCAAGGCCTAAAGGCTGCTGTGCTGACAGTGACCTGCTGGCGAGTCTGGGGCCAGAGGGTGACCGCGGTGGCAGCTTCCACACACAGGTGCACGCGCCGGCGTTCACAGCGCAGGGCAAGCCTAAGGGCCGTGCTGAGCATACCTAGGTCATGCCTTTACATAATTACAGAGTCTCTTCTGGCCCCTCAGCTTCCAGTGCATTTCGTGTGTGAAACATTCTTTTTTTTTTTTTGAGACGGAGTCTCGCTCTGTCGCCCGGGCTGGAGTGCAGTGGCCGGATCTCGGCTCACTGCAAGCTCCGCCTCCCGGGTTCACGCCATTCTCCTGCCTCAGCCTCCCGAGTAGCTGGGACTAGAGGCGCCCGCCACCTCGCCCGGCTAGCTTTTTGTGTTTTTTTTTGGTAGAGACAGGGTTTCACCATGTTAGCCAGGATGGTCTCGATCTCCTGACCTCGTGATCCGCCCGTCTCGGCCTCCCAGAGTGCTGGGATTACAGGCTTGAGCCACTGCGCCCGGCCGTGTGAAACATTCTTAGCTCTCATCTTAGAAGGAGAAAAACATAAGCTCAAATTACAGGCAGGGCTGGGAACAGTGGTTCACACCTGTAACTTCCACACTTTGGGAGGCCGAGGTGGGAGGATCCCTTGAGCTCAAGAGTTCAAGACCAGCCTGGGCAACCTGGTGAAACCCCATCTCTACAAAAAATACAAAAATTAGCTGGTCATGGTGGCTCACAGACTTGTGGGCCCAGCTACTTGGGAAGCTGAGGTAGGGGATTGCTCAAACCCAGGAGGCAGAGGCTGCCGTAAGCCTTGATCACACCACTGCACCCTAGCCTGGGTGACAGAGAGAGACCCTGTCTCAAAAAAAAGGAAATCAAATTACAGGCTGAGGCTGTTCACTGGGCCGGCACCAGAAGTGGGGACCAGATGAGGGCAGAGAGCTGGCCCCAGGCTCCCTCCAGGTGGTGGCTGTGCTCTGCCCCGGCGCGAGCTCACAGAGAGGCTGCGGGGCTCTGATCCCACAGACAGGCAGCCCCTCCCGCGGCCACAGCCGTTGCCGGGGTCAGCACAAACCTGGGATGGCTGATTGGCTCCCTCCTCCAGCAGCCAGTTACACGTGTGTAGCGTGCACTGTCTATAACTCGTGTGCTGTGTGCGGCATCTGTGAGTGTTGAGTGCTGTGTTTGGCAACTGAGTTGTGTGCTGTGTGTGGCGTCTGTGTGTCTTGTGCTGTGTGCGGCATCTGTGTGTCGTGTGCTGTGTGCGGGTCTGTGAGTTGTGCACTGCGTGCAGCATCTGAGTGTCTGTGTGCGGCATTGTGTGCTATGTGCGGCGTCTGTGTGACTTGTGTGCTGTGTGTGGCATCTGTGAGTGTTATGTGCTTTGTGCAGCATCTGTGAGCTGTGTGTTATTTACTGTGTGTTAGTCACAGTTGCTGCGTGCAGCATGTTAGTCACATGTGTCGGGTGTCCTGTCTGTAAGTCCTGTGTTGTGTGCAGTGTCTGTATGGCGTGTGTCAGGTGTGGCATCTGTGAGTTATGCTATTGGGTGCTGTGTCTAAGTCACGTGTGTCAGGTGTGATGTCTGCAAGCACTTCCGGCTCCTTAGGGAAGAGCAGACTGACCGCTTGGCGCTGACGCCTGTGCTGCACCTCTGGATGGGATCCCCATGCTGGCAGCGCAGCCTCCCTGGGTGCCTGGTAGAGATGCAAGAGCCCAGCGTAGGCAGCCGCAGCCTCCCAGGCTATGCCGGGCCAGCTACCCCGCAGGCCGCAGAGCAGGATGGCCAGAGTGAGATGTTGAACCACATAATCTGTGAAGTCATTTCCAAACAGACACCAGTAAGCCGGGGAGGATGGGAGGGCAGCACGCTGAGGACAGGGCACAAGCTGGTGGAGGACCTTACCATGTGCTCCCCGGGGCTGTCTCTCACCTCGCCACGCCAGCCCTCCCCATTGGTGTGCTGCAGGACAGAGCTGAGGTTTGAACATAGCCGTGGAGGCGGCCATCAGGCCGGGGGCACGCATGCTCCATCAGCGGGACGTGGAGTGGGGTCCCTGGGTGCGGATGCCCATCGGCCTTCATGCTGCTTCTGCATCTCTTGGGCAGAGCACATCTGGGGCCAGGCCTGTCATGCTGCTTCTGCATCTCTTGGGCAGAGCACATCTGGGGCCAGAGGGGACCATGTTGGTGTCACGGGGGGCCTCCCGTTTAAGGGAGACGTGACTGTCAGCCCAGAAGGCGCGCGGTCATGATTGGTCTCCCCAGCCCTTGGCGTGTGTGCGGGACCCCGCTGCTTGTTCTGCCAGGCGCGTCCCTTTGACTTGTCTTGGAGGTTACTCATTTTGAATCCTGCCTCCTCCCACAAGCTTCTTGTGCACCTGTTCCCGTGCCTGGCGTGCCTGGGTTTTGCCTGCATCTCAGGCTCCTGGCTGACTTTAGCACAGAGAGCGCCTGTGGGTTTCCCCACCCCCATATTTAACTCCCAACAGAGCCGAGTGTTCTCCCATGGCACAGCGCGCACACAGCAGCCCCCCAGACGGCCCTGTACTTGCAGGGCTGCTGCTGGTTGCCCCAGGCCCCAGCCTTGTCCTGGAACCCTCTCCCTCCACGGTTACAACCCAGAGGAGTTCAGGGCCATCGAGAAGCGACTTGTGCGGCTCAGACAGTGACTGTGTTTTCCAGTTTCCCGGTTGGAGGAGCGGGAGTCGGAGATGAAGAAGGAGTATAATGCCCTACACCAGCGGCACACAGAGGTGGGTGCCCAGAGGCAGGCGCAGAGGCGAGGGTTCGAGAGAGGGCCGCGGCCTGATGCCTGCGACTCTTGCGGACCGTGGTTTTCTTCCCTAGTGGGTCCCTTTTCTGGCATTTGCTGCCAGGCTTGAAGGCTGTCAGCCTCAGGCTGGTTAGATTCCCCTCCAGGACGCTGTCTTGATTTCTGCCCCCACAGGGCAGCCGGAAAAGCCTCACAGGTTAGAGAGGGGAGGGAGAGAGCCCCCGACGGCAGAGCTAATGCAGACGTTTCCCTCCTCGCAGATGATACAAACCTATGTGGAGCACATCGAGAGGTCCAAGATGCAGCAGGTCGGAGGAAACAGCCAGACCGAGAGCAGCCTGCCGGGGCGGAGGTATGCGGGGCGCGGCGGGCGGAGGTGTGCAGGGCAGGGACGGGCCGGGGTCATGGCGCTTGTTATGGTCCGCGCTCTGGGCTCAGGACGACAGGGAGCGCTCTGGAGACCCAGGAGGAGGGAGCTGGTTGGAGCGTGGCTGAGCAGTGATGTAGGGGGGCTGCCCTGGGCGACGGGCCTGCGTGGAGCCCCTGTGTCCCTTCTGCTTGGTCCACAGTTCAGTCAGGGAGGCCCCAGGAAGCTTGCACACATTTAACCCTTACTATCCACATATTCTGTGTTTGCAAATTTATCTACTCACTAAAATGTATCTGTGACCTCAGCCGGGCACAGTGACTTATGCCTGTAATCCTAGAACTTTGGGAGGCCAAGGCAGGAGGATTACTTGAGCCCAGGAGTTCGAGCTCAGCTTGGGCAACCAGCAAGATCTTGTCTTTACAAAAAAAAAAAAAAAAAAAAGTTTAAAAATTAACTAAGCATGGGGTGGCACTTCTAGGACATACTGCCTCAAATAACTGCCTATAGTCGCAGCTACTCAGGAGGCCGAGAGAGGAGGATAGCTTGAGCCCAGGGGCTGGAGGCTGCAGTGAGCTACAGTCGCGCCTCTACACGCCCGCCTGGGCAGCAGAGTGAGCCCCTGTCTCTACGAAATAAAATAAGAAAATCATCTGCTCATGTGAGGTCAAAGAATAAACAACAAAAAAAGAGGCTAGCATGGTGGCTCACGCCTGTAATTCCAGCACTTTGGGAGGCCGAGGTGGGTGAATCACTTGAGGTCAGGAGCTCGAGACTAGCCTGACCGATGTGGTGAAACCCTGTCTCTATTAAAAATACAAAAATTAGACCGGGCGCACTGGCTCAAGCCTGCCATTCCAGCACTTTGGGAGGCCGAGGCGGGCAGATCACAAGATCAGGAGATCGAGACCATCCTGGCTAACACAGTGAAACCCCGTCGCTACTAAAAATACAAAAAATTAGCCGGGAGTGGTGGCAGGTGCCTGTAGTCCCAGCTACTCTGGACACTGAGGCAGGGGAATCACTTGAACCTGGGAGGCAGAGGTTGCAGTGAGCCAAGATCGTACCACTGCACTCCAGCCTGGGCAACAGAGCGAGACGGTGTCTCAAAAAAAAAAAAAAAAAATTCAGGGTGGGCGCGATAGCTCACACCTGTAATCCCAACACTTTGGAAGGTTGAGGCGGGCAGATCACTTGAGGTCAGGAGTTTGAGACCAGCCTGTCCAACATGGTGAAACCCCGTTCCTACTAAAAATACCAAAATTAGCTGGGTGTGGTGGTGCATGTCTGTAGTCCCAGCTACTCTGGAGGCTGACACAGGAGAATCACCTGAACCCGGGAGGCGGAGGTAGCAGCAAGCCAAGATCGCACCACCACGCTCCAGCCTGGGTGCTAGAGTGAGACCCTGTCTCCGAAAAGAAAGAAAGGAAATGAGTGCTCAGAGCACTTCACAGTCCTTTGCAGACAGGCACACGGGGAGAGATGGGAGCGCCTGTGCTGGCTCCCCACGGAGGTGGACAAAGCGATGTTCTGCCCCCTGTTCAGCTCCTGTCCGGATGCCTGGGGAGGAGACAGGAGGGCCAGACAGTGTCACGTGTCATGCATGAGGCCTGTGCTGGGGCCAGTACCAGGGGGCTCCAAGCCCAGCTGTGACACCAGTTAGTGGGGTGGTCAGTCACCCTATATTTCCAACCTCCTTTTCGCTTTAGTAAAATAAAGGAAATAGAACTGACCGGGATGCATTGCTTTGAGGACTTGAGGTCACAATCTTATATGCGTACCTGCATGTGTACATATTTCCCCTCGGGGCAATGGTTTAGTGTTTGCGGGACTTTCTAGAACATTCTGCCTCAAATAACTGTGTGGATGAGCCGGGAGCCTTGGCCAGCCCTGTACTGAGTCTCATTCCTTCCACAGGGTGGGGATATCGGTGGGTTTCCAGGGCTCAGTGCTGCTTTTCCTCAGAGAGCGGGGGGAGCCTGCCCAGACTGGGTTCCTCTCCATTTTCTGTGCCCTTTGAGTTAGGAGGAAGCTGGGCTGCAGGCCCCAGGGAGCAGAGCATCAAAGATCTTGCCAGGGTATTGCCAGCTCCAGGGGACTGGCCATGGGAGACCAGAGACGTGACCTGGGCTGGGGAGGTTGTCGCTGTCGTTCTGAGTATAGCAGCGGGGAGCAGGGGCATGAAGTCAGAAGCCCCTGTGCCACAGAGCTGGGGCAGCTGGAGGCGGGGAAGTCTGTTTCTGCCCCCGAGCCTCCCACAGCCAGGGCTGCAATGGCAAAAGCCTCCCTCACACCCCATCAAGGCCTGGCCAGCTGCGAAAGCTGCTTCGTGCCTGCCTGTTCTGGGGTTACACCTGCAAACGAGAAGAGCCAGGACGTCCAGCTCTGGGCTTCATGGGTCACGTTCCAGATGGTACAGGAGAAGCTGTAAGACTGCTTCCGAGTCTCTGGACGTGAGAGCAAACGCATGGTGTGCGCGAAGGCCCGGCTGGCCGGGGGGTGCCGTGAAGCCTGCAGCAGCGGGTCCTCAGGCAGTCTCTTTGCTCTCAGCTGGAGGAGGGACCTGCAGTTGTCCTGTGATAAGCACTCGCCCGGAGAATGGGCGGCGCCGGCCATCCGCCCACCCGGAGCACCGTGAGAACCACACCAGGGCGTGCGGATGCCAGCTTGGCAAGCTGTGAAAGCCTTGCAGTTGTTTCCGTCAGATCTCAGAGTGGGAGATTCTCATTCACAGCTCCCGCCTCATGGCACGCATGCTGGGACATCCTCACCTCTGGCTCTCGGCAGTTGGAAGAGGATTCCCAGCTAACTGGAATCAAAATCTAACCTGGAACCAGGATCTTCGTGTTGTTTTTGTGGGGAGCTGGGGGCAGAGGCGGGCAGTTTGGTCATCCCCCGGGAGCTGCAGCATTCCAGAACCTTCAGCTGCCTCCCTGCCAGCGCAGCCTCAGAGAGGAGCACCTCAGAGGCCGTGCCGGAGGGCGTATGGGCAGGAGGAGCCCAGCAACAGTGTGCCCAGTTCATCCCAGATCCCAGAGGTGTGACGTGTGAACTCAGGACGCCGGCCGAGAGCCCAGGTTCACAGTCGCGGTGGTCCCCACCCCAGGCCCACAGACCACCCGAGAGGTCCTGAGAGCCCCACGGCCACGTGAGCTCAGCCAAGAGCAGAGGCTGCCCCAGCTCCAGAGCCACCTGACCCTGCCGTCGTCATGGGCCAGGCCAGGCCCACCTGGAAGAGACACGCGGCTGCGGGGCAAGGAGTACTTTGTCCTGCATGTTTCTCTCGTGTGAGGCAGAAGGTGGCCCGGGAACCTGCTGTCGAGGTGTCTCTGTGGTACCCAGGGCCCTGAGCTGCATCTGGGCTGGGCACCGCACCCGTCCCTCAGCTCCTCCTGGTGCTGAGAGTTCAGGGGGAAGCCCCACAGTGGTGCGCCTCATCCTTGTCAGGGCCCCACTGCTGGGGTCCCCTGTGCAGCTCCACCACAGCTCCTGAAGGCCATGTCAGGGCTGCTGCGTTCCTGTCAGGGAACCAGACCGTGCCCTCTGGAAGAAGCCCCTCAATCATTTTGTACAGGATGGATCTAGGGCGCTCTCCTGTCAGTGCTGCCACAACCAAGTCCTTCTGTCTGACCTGGCCCCAGCCATTCACTTCTTCTGGGCACACGGGACTTTTGGCACCGGCCGTGGGGGCAATGCCAGCAGCAGTGGCTGTGTGGTAGGGGCCTTCCCCAGCCATGGACCCTGGAGGCCTCCATTTGTGAAGCAGGAGTCCTGCACCTCTGCAGGAGAGGTCTCTTATCCAGATTCACGCCAAAGCTTTGGTTGCCATGACGGGATCCAGCCAGAAGGCACTTGCAGTGGGGTCTGAGCGACTGCATCGCTTCGGCCCCTGGACCTCCTTGCCAGATCTCCATAGCGTGTGAGAAGATGTTGGCCCCGTGGGAAGAAGGGGCTGGGGCTGGCGGCCCGGTCTCCCTGAGCGTGCTGTGGCCCTGAGAGGAGCGTGCTCCGTGGGGAGCAACAGGAGGACCAGGGCTGTGGCTGGGCTGCCCCTGCCTCCCTCCCTGGCCAGCAGTGGTGCTGAGCTGCATTACCAGCGCACGGAATCGGTCGCGCCTGCTGTTGCAGTGGTAACATCAAGAGCCACCTCTGGGCTGGTGTGTCCCCTGCCTGGGAAGGAGAGGGCGGGGCTCACGTGCTATCTGCCACCTGCCTGCAGATGTGGACGGCAGCCACAGCCTCACACCTCTGAAGGCGTGAGCCGGCTGAAGGAGGAAGGCACAGCCCCCTCCCCTATCCCCAGTGCTTGCCTTTGTGGGGTCAGGGACACTGGGACAAGCCTTGGTGATCTGTGCTGTTGCTGGGCCGTTGAGCTAGAAGGAGCCCGTCCCTGTTAGAACCTGCTCTCTCTCCTTTGGTGTGGACTCTGACCTGCCGCAACTTTTGGTCCCTTGGGGAACACATATTTGAGTCAGTCCCATCTGCTCAGTCAGAACCCCTTGGCTCGCCATGAGGGCACCGTCCATCCTCAGTGCTGAGCGCCATCCCTCCTGACCCAGACAGACATTTTCCTTCACGCCTGGCGTGGCTTCGTGAATGTGTGTCTGGAATACACTCGGTGTTAAGTGCAAACACCAGGCAGTGTTCTCGGATCACTGCTGCAGAGGGCTTGCGGGCAGGAGTGTGTGTGTCTCTGAAGCCGCGTGTGTGCCGTCACCGCGTGCCACGTGTACACATGTGCCGGGCGCTGTCTTGAGACATTCGCACAGCACACTGAACTGGGGACACGTGGCACTGGCTGAACTGCCACACAGCCCCGTTTCGGGGCCTCTTGTCAAAGCCAAGCGGGCTCGTGTGTCACGTGTCTGTCCCTCGTGGGTGCCTGTGTGTGGCTTCTGTCTCATCGGGGCACGGCGGCCCTGCGTGCCTTACATCACCACATGCTGGCAGTCCGTGTGAGCGTGTGAGCATCCATGTGAGCATCTGTGTGAGTGTCCGTGTGAGCATGTGACCATCGTGTGAGCATCCGTGTGAGTTTCTGTGTGAGCGTGTGAGCATCCGTGTGAGCATGTGACCGTCCGTGTTGAGCATCCATCCGTGTGAACGTGTGAGCATCCATGTGAGCATCTGTGTGTCTGTGTGAGCATGTGACTGTGTAAGCGTCCATGTGAGCGTGTGAGCGTCCATGTGAGCATGTGACCATCCATGTGAACGTCCGTGTAAGCATCCGTGTGAGCATCCGAGTGAGTATGTGACCGTCCGTATGACTGTCCGTGTGAGCGTCCATGTGAGTGGCCATGTGAGCATCCCTGTGAGCATGTGACCATCTGTGTGAGCGTCTATGTGACCGTCCATGTGACCATCCAAGCGTGTGACCATCCATGTGAGTGTCCGAGTGAGCGTGACTGTCCGTATGACCGTCCATGTGACCGTCCATGTGAGCGTGTGACCATCCGTGTGACCATCCACATGAGTGTCTGTGTGACCGTTCATGTGAGCGTGTGACCATCCATGTGGGTGTGTGACCGTCTGTGTAAGTGTGTGACCATCCGTGTGAGTGTGTGACCATCCGTGTGAGTATGTGACCGTCCATGTGAGCATCCGTGTGAGTGTATGACCATCCGTGTGAGCATCCATGTGACCATCCATGTGAGCGTGAGTATCCGAGTAAGCGTGTGACTATGAGCATGTGACCATTCATGTGACCATCCATGTGTCCGTGTGACCATTCATGTGACCATGTGAGTGTCTATGTAAGCATGTGACCATCCATGTGACCGTCCATGTGAGCATGTGTGTCCGTGTGAGCATGTGACCATCCATGTGAGTGTCCGTGTGGCCATCTGTATGATGGTCCATGTGAGCATGTGACCATCTGTGTGAGTGTCCATGTGAGCGTCTATGTGAGCATCTCACCGTATGTGTGACCGTCCACGTGACCATCTGTGTGAGTGTTTGACCGTCTGTGTGAGCATCCATGTGAGCGTGTGAGCATCCATGTGACCATCCATGTGACCGTCCATGTGAGCATGACCATCTGTGTGAGTGTGAGCATCCGTGTGACCGTCCATGTGAGCATGTGACCATGTGAGCGGCCGTGTGACCGTGTGAGCATCCATGTGAGCGTGTGAGTGTCCGTGTGACCGTCTGTGTGAGCATGTGACCATCCATGCTAGCATCCATGTGAAAGTCCGAGTGTCCATGTGACTGTGTGAGCATGTGAACATCCGTGTGTGTGACCGTCTGTGTGTCTGTATAACCGTCTGTGTGACTGTCCATGTGAGCGTGACCGTCCGTGTGAGCGTCTGTGTGAGTGTGTGACCGTCCGTGTGAGCGTGACCGTCTGTGTGAGCGTGTGACCGTGTGAGCGTCCATATGAGTGTCCGTGTGACCATCCATGTGACCATCCGTTTGAGCGTGTGACCGTGTGAGCGTTCGTGTGAGCGTGTGACCATCCGTTTGGGCGTCTGTGTGACCATCCATGCAGGCGTGTGCACACGCTGCTGCCACGCCATCTAACGCCTGTCTCCTTATCATCACATGCTGACCGTCTGTGTGACCGTCCGTGCAAGCGTGCGACCGGGCATGTGAGCGTGTGTGCATGCTGCTGCCCACACCCTCTAACACCTGTCTCCTTGTCTCGCCTTCTGTGCCATCACCACATGCTGACCATCCATGTAGCGTGTGCACACGCTGCTGCCACGCCCTCTAACGCCTGTCTCCTTGTCTCGCCCTCTGTGCTGTCGCTGCCGTGTGCTGCCGTGTCTGTCGCTGCCCTGCAGTCCTCGCCAGTCGTGGAGGAAAAGGTAAAACCCATGAGGTGTGTCTACTGTGGTGCTGGGGGCCGAACAGCGGGCACGTTAGGGCGTCAGTTATCAGCCCAAGATGGCTGCTTGGTCTGCTGTGAGGTGTTTCCTGTGGCAGATGTGAGAGGTCGGAAGGGCCGCCTGGCCGTGTTCATGAGACTGACACCGAGAAGGTGACAACCGCTGAGCCCCCTGCACAGCCACGCAGCCAGACAGCGCTGCCCTCCAGGCCGTCCATGCTCTGCCCTCGCTCCACAAGTACCGCCTCGGTCACAGACGAAGGCACAGCGCTGACTCCTGCTAAGGAGGGGTGTGGGTCAGGTGGGGCTGGTGCTGACTCGGGGGGCAACGGGCCAAGGAAGGCCCCCTTCTGCATCAGTCGGACCTGGACTCGTCGCCCAGCTCCCTCCCTCACCAGCCTGTGTCAGAGCCGGCAGCACACCCATGATCCCAAGGGCAGCGTGATCCCGAGGGTGGCGTGACCCCTGGGGCGGTGGTCTCTGAACCAGGGAGCATCTGCATCCCCTGAGGGAGCTGCGAGGGCACATCGGGAGTACGGGGTTAGTCGGCAAACGCTCACGAGCCTGAGGCCAGGGCCTGGGGGCCAGTGAGGAAGAGCAAAGGAAAGAGCGAAGGCAGCTCTTGATCCCGGGTGATTTCCATCGGAGGCGGTGGCCTGGCTGAGCTGCAGCCGTCATGGAGCTGTGTGGGTGGGAGAGCCGTACGTGCATTCCTTTGGCCTCCTGGGAGGCCAGAGGTCCCTCTGTCCCTGCTGTCCCCTGTAGCATCTGGTGACAGCCGGGACCACATCGCTTTCGGTCTAGGGACTGAAACGTGTCTGATGGCGTCAAGACTGGGCCTCAGGAGAGGCGCTCCCCGCACCAGCGTTGGGAGCCCAGTGGAAGTGGGACCAGGAGGCCCCTGGCACGGACGGGGCAGTTGAGGCCCAGCCTCCCACTGGGTTCATGCTCCCTGGGCCTGGTGGCTGGCTGCCTTCACGGTGGCCAGGCAACCTCATGGCTATTGCCAGCACAGCTTGAGTGCCATGGACCAGCGGCCAAGATGGCACAGTCCGGTCCCAGCTGGCCCTGGGACCCTTGTGCTACAGGATACGGTGTTGTCCTGAACATAACAGACCAGGCGGCCAGTCCCCTGAGCTGTATGCACCCCACAAGGAGAGACCCCTTCCCAGGGTCATTCTTCAGAGTTCCCAGTCAGCAGCGCCCGCTGCGCTCCCGCGTTGCCATCTGCATCCTCCAAGCATGGCCAGAGCGGGTTCCTTGGACCCCTGAGGAAGCTCCCTTCCCACCCACAGCCTCAGGACTGAGATGTAAGCAGCAGAGGCTGTGGTGCCAGCAGACTCTAAATTCTTGTCCTGAATAGCCCCGGGCAGTGTGGGCTCCAGGGTCGGACTGCGTGGCCTGCCCCCCCCAGACCTGAGGAGGTGGGGAGTCGGCCTGGCCTCTGGGACCTCTGGGCTGTTGATTGGAAGCCTCCCGTGGAGGAGGGTGTGAACGGGGACCTTAGGCTCCATCCCCGCTCTGCTTATGGCTCACAGGAGGTCGTCCCTAGGGACTGAGCCCACAGCAGGGGGCACCGAGCACTGTCCTGACAGCTCCAGCTCCCAGACACTCCTACTGTCTTGCCAGGCTGTCCAAGGCCAGGCTGTCCCAGGGTCCGTCTTCAGGCTCGGGGCTCCCTGACAGCAGAGAGGATGAGTGGGGAGGGAGAAGACGCCCCTCAGGCTTAGGCTCCGGCTCCGGCAGATGTGTCAGGGTCAGTCCTTACTCTGCACGTGTCGTGTTCAGATATTTTGCAGTGAGGCAGCCTCACAAACAGGAGCAATGAGGATGGGCAGGAGAGGCCAAGGAGCGAGGCACAGGGGCAGGAAGGCTGGATTCCCTCTGCTGGTGCCGGGGGCAGAGGCAGGGCCGGCGGTAACACCACAGGGAGGCAGGGCTGGGCGCGCAGAAGACCACGGTCCACAAAGGCATTGCTCATGGTGGCCGCACGGCGCTGACTGTGATACCAAGTCCCGTGGCCAGCCCTGCTGTGGGGCTTCTCAGCACACCTGGCTTGTGTCCGTTTAAAATTGAACTTAAAAATGAGAAGCTGCAGCATCATGGGAGGGGAAACCCCATGTAGGATCGTAACTGAGTAGATGCTCAAGCTGGGGCTGCGGGCTGGTGTGGAGCGGCCTGTCACTCAAGGCCTGCTTGTCCTGGGAGGGCTTGGGTTCTCTTCACGGCCACCCTCTAACCATCGCTTCCTCTCCTCTCGCCCCCCATTTCAGCAGGAAGGAGCGCCCCACCTCCCTGAATGTGTTCCCCCTGGCTGACGGCACGGTACGTGCACAGATGGGGGGCAAGCTCGTGCCTGCGGGGGACCACTGGCACCTGAGTGACCTCGGCCAGCTGCAGTCCAGCTCCAGCTACCAGGTTTTATAGCCGTGCCGTGGAGTGAGAGGCTCCTCCCTGTTGCTGGTGCTCGCCGTTCACTGGGGCGGGAGCCCCGTCTGCAGGCAGCCCTTCGCCGCTCTCTCTGGGCCACTCGTCCTCTCCCCGCATGTGTGGCAGGCTGGAGAAACCCAGCCAGGGTGTCAGGGGCTCAGGCTGCCCAGCAGGCCCTGTGCGGCTGTGGCTGCTCCACGCGGCCTCGCGTCGGCACCTGCTGGTCCAGGCTAGACCTCCCTGCCCTTGGATTGACTACTCTGTAGCCGGGGGTGTCCAGGGCCTGTCAGGATTGAGCTTAGTGACCCTCTCTCAAACCACACCCCCACGTAAAGCCTCACCCTCGCCTGGGCTCCAGCCGGACAGCCTGCCCCTGAGAGCCGCGCCTCTGCTCTCGGGGGAACATCGGCGTCTAGAGTGTGGGGTTTGCCCTCCATTTGCAGAAAGGTGAAGAGAAAGCTCCTTTTCTCTGGGCCCCTCCCTGCCTGTTGCTGGTAACACTTCCTGGGTTCTGGGTTGGAGAAGGCAGAGCCCGGCCCCAGCAGGTACTCACAGCCAGCCAGTGGGGGCACCTCAGAGCGCAGGGGCACAGAGCCAGGCCGCTCGTTCAGGGCCCCAGGTCGCTTACCGCCGGTTTTGGCCTGTCAGCCCACTGGCCTCAGTGCCAGGTAAAGACGGCCACCTTCCGGGGAAGAGGGGGTGCCCCGGGTCTGGTGGATTTCCCACAGGGGCCGTCGGAGGATGTCCACAGAGGCAGAGCCCCTGGACCTGTGGGCTGGGTTGGGCTGGTGGATGTGGGATCTGGGACTTCTCCAGAAGCTTCCTGCAGCACGCTTTGCTGACTGTCATTCCACCCCTGAGTGTCCATCGTGCCTGTGGGGGCTGCTGCAGGCTCCTGCTCCGTCAGCCCACCTGCCGTTGTGCTGCTCTGGGAGGGAGCTCCCCCATGGCATCTGGGACGCTCGTCCCCCAGCACACTCCCCTGTCCTCCCCGTGCTCAGGGCTGGAGAGAGGGCGGCGGGGCTGCAGGCTCCCTGGGCCCACCTCCTCTCACTCTCTCTGGCCCACACTCCCTGGACCTGGAGCTGGGACCTGCCCATAGGCCTCTGAAGACACGTCAGCCTCAGCCGGGGGGAGCCCTTGCTTGACGCTCTCTGGCCTCCGGGCCGTCTCCTCAGGCCTGCTCTGGGCCCGCTCTTCTTCTCATGTTGTCTTTCCTTTCACCTCCTGCGTTGTCCGAGATCGTCTCTCTCCATAAATTGTAGTGTTTTATGTTTTCGTTCATGGGTGTGTTTTATTTGATTTTTCTTTATTTTAAATTATTACATTTAAGTTCTTTTTATTTTATGCTCTAGGTTTTGAGGTTTTCTAATTTCTTAATTTTTTTGTTGTTTTTTGTTTTGTTTTGTTTTTGTTTTTATGTACTGTATTTTCAGTGTTTTAACCAAACAGTTGTGGCTACTCATGGTGAGGAATGACCGCTAAGAGTTTGGGTTCTTTCAATGCATTTGGAGGTCACTGCTACACGTTGATGTTTAGGAGGTTGAGAGGTTTGCCTTTAGGTAAGTTGTGGCCAGGGGGAGTGTCCCATGGGTAAGTGGTGGCCCCATAGGGTGACAGAGAGCTAGGGGCACCTAGGGGAGGCGCAGTCAGACTGCAGAATTCCCCACAGCCACCATGAGGGTCAGGAGCAGGCCGGGGACCCGGCCGTGGAGGAAGGTGGCCCAGAAGCGTTTGTCTGATGTGCACAGCTACGCCCTGCCTGGCCACGTGGGGTTCCCTGTTTTCTCTGTGCCGAGTGGTAGCAGAGTCCAGTGGGACACCGGGTGCCTGTGACGCATTGGGTAGACAGGTTCTCTGAGAACGTCAGCGCAGACTCTTGTGTGAGCGGTACTCGCTTCCTCCAGCATGAGTGGTGACGTGAAGAGCAAGGGTTTTCTTCTCAAACTGGGCACAGCTGCAGAGCCACAGCCCATCTCGGACATTTCCACAAAGCCACTCCAGGAGGCGGGCTGCGCCCGTGTGAGGGCTCTCCCTCGGCACTGCTCACCTTTTGGGGCTGGACGCGTATGGCCCTGGGCCTCTGGGACACAGTGGGTGTGGAGCATGATCCCTGGCTTCCACCCACAAATGCCGGGAGCACCCCCTTCATGTGTGACCACAAAAATGTCTCTGGACTTTGCAAGCATCCCCTCGGGGCAGTCAGCCCGATTGAGAATGGCTACTATAGAGGAAGGTGTGTCATTTTGAGATTCCTTGTAGAAAAACTTAGGAGCCTGGTAGGTGAAGCAGAAATCTATCCTCTGAGCGAGTGGCTGTGTCTGGTACAGAGAGGCCCCGTGCCCTGAGCCTGGCGGTGACCAGAGAGGCCGGGCAGAGGCAGAGGTCAGAACTGGCCGTGACTTCTGGAAGTCCCATCTGCCCTGGTCACTTAAAGGCCGGTATAAGTCGGCTGTGGAGAGGGCTGGACACCCCCCCTCCGTCAGCTCCTCCCTGGGTGAGATCCTTAGCATTAGAGTCCCCTGCGGTGCGCCCTCTGAGAAACCACGGGACCCTCCCCCCCAGCAGCTGCCTGGGACACACACAGTAGCCTCTGAGGCCTTGCCTCTTCCTGTACCTCAAGGAGGGCCAGGGGCCACGGGCAAGCTCTGCATGGGGGGTGATCAGGTCAGCTAAGAGGAGAACGCTGGGGGCTCTTTTTCTTGGGCTGGTTCAGTATCTTTGTTAGGAAAGACCATTGGAAAGAATGTTCGCATTCCGTATTCATCACATAGAATGTGCTGCTCCCTAACGAGCTTCCTGAGGTAGACAGCTGGTTGCAGTTTCTCATAATCTGGGCTGCCCCCACCCCCCAGAATATCTTGGTGGCGTCCCGTTCTGTGAGAAGGGGATTGCGGTTTCTTTGCACTTGCGCTGGTGTTCAGGGCTGAGCTCTGGTCCAGTCAAGCCGCAGGGTCAGCACCTTATGGTCTTCCCTGGCCCTGACCTGAGCCCGGGGAGGAACATGGGGCAGGCGCAGGTGGGCCCAGCCTCGAACTCTTTAGCACAGCGATGGTGACTGGGCAGCAGTGGCGGCCTGACCAACTCTTGGGTCCCGTCAGAGCCCTCTGCACTGCCTGGGCTAGACTTGTTTCTGAGCAGCCACAAGCTACGGGGGGCTGCCGCTGTATCCCCGGCAAGGCGCTGGCCCATTACAAGCAATTGTCCTGGGGAGGGCGCCAGTGGAAAGCCCCTTTCCAAGCTATTTCAGGAGAGTGGCACTGCTTCTGAGGAGCCAGAGGCAGCAGCCGGATGAGCAGAGCCACTCAGGAGTGGTGAGGCCCAGAAGGGTTAGCCTGGCGGGTGGCAGAGGAGCTCTGGCCCGCAGGGTGTTGAGCGAAGCAAAGTGCAAGGCACTGGTGCGCGGGGCCTCAGGCAGGCCAGGGGCCCACACTGACTCGCTCTCCCTCCTCTCTGTGTTTGGCCCTAGTGTCCTCAGGATGAAATGTCCGAGTCGGGCCAGTCCTCAGCGGCCGCCACACCCAGCACCACAGGCACCAAGTCCAACACACCCACATCCTCTGTGCCCTCGGCCGCCGTCACACCCCTCAACGAGAGCCTGCAGCCCCTGGGGGACTATGGCGTGGGCTCCAAGAGCAGCAAGCGTGCCCGGGAGAAGCGCGACAGCCGCAACATGGAAGTCCAGGTCACCCAGGAGATGCGCAACGTCAGCATAGGTGGGCGCCCACCTGCGGGGCTCTGGGCTCCCTCGGGCAGGAGGCAGGGCTTGGTGTGGGTAAATGTGAAACAAACGCGCGAGGCAGGCAGTGCAGGCAGCAGAGACGGGTCCTCCCCGCCCGGAGGCTGGGCTCCAAGACCAAGGTGCTTGCAGGGTGGGTTCCTCCTGTAGACACCACCTTCTCCCTGTGTCCTCAACAGTCGTCCCCTGGGTGTGTCTGTGTCCTCATCTGCAATTCCTGTAAGGACACAACCCCATTGGATTAGAGCCACCACATGACCTCGTTTTACCATAATCACCTCTTGAAAGGCCCGGCCTCTAAATACAGTCATGCTAGGGGTTATCTATCAACATGTGGATTTGG
>NW_012117855.1:143254-145771 GCF_000951035.1 Colobus angolensis palliatus | reverse complement strand
TAACCAGTAACCTGCGTCACCCCACGGCACACGGCCCCACTAACCAGTAACCTGCGTCACCCCACGGCACACAGCCCAGTAATGGAAAGAGAAGAGGGGAATGAGGGCTGAGAGGAGGTCCAGCCACTGACTTGCTTGGACGTGGGATCTCTGGGGACTGGGCTTACTGCTGACACTCCCATGCAGAGAGGCTGCTGCAACCCACCCCCCTCCAGCCCCCGCCTCAGACGCCCACTGTGCTGGTGTTCGATGTCTGCCCAGCCAGCCCGGGAAGAGCCGTTTGCTGATCATCCCCACCTGGCGGGTGGTCCAGCTCCAGCCCACCAGACTCAGGTTCCGAGGGGAGCCATGAGCAGGGCAGAGGCTGCCAGACCCTCTCCTGACCCCAGGTGCCCCTGTGCTCTCCCGTAGGCATGGGCAGCAGTGACGAGTGGTCTGATGTTCAGGACATTATTGACTCCACTCCAGAGCTGGACATGTGTCCAGAGACCCGCCTGGACCGCACAGGAAGCAGGTACTGGTTCAGCCCAGGCTCTGGGGTCCTGGGGGCTCAGTATTTATCCAAGTCAGTGTCTTTGGTGAAGGCTCCCTGTGCCACCATTGGGAGAACCATCAAGGCTGTGGCCTGCCACCTCCTGTCCACGCCTGGCCTGCACGGCAGCGTGGGCATTCAGTGGGCACGGTGGGAGGTGTTGGAAGAGTCTGCAGACGCAGCCACTCCGGGCTACCCACTGACTCTGCTCTCTATCCCCACCTGTACATCCCAACAGCCCAACCCAGGGCATCGTGAACAAAGCTTTTGGCATCAACACTGACTCCCTGTACCACGAGCTGTCGACGGCAGGGTCTGAGGTCATCGGGGATGTGGATGAAGGGGCTGACCTCCTAGGTAAGTGCAAGCCTCCCCGCCGTGCCTGCACAGTGCTGGGGCTTTCTGCTGTTGGTTTTGTTTGTAATGAAAGGAAAGTCCTCTGTCAGCTGTGAGCTAGGAACCTTCTTTTTTCCAGCTTTATTGAGTTATATTTCATAGGTAATTGTCCCTCCATCTCCACAAGGGATTGGTTTCTGGACTGCCCCAAGGATACCAAAATCTGAGGCTTCTCAAGCCCTTGCTCGGACGTGGTCAGTGTCTGCGCTCTCCCGTGTACTCTAAGTCCCCTGCTCGGACGTGGTCAGTGTTTGCACTCTCCCGTGTACTCTAAGTCAGCTCTAGGTTGTGTTGTAGATGCTGTGTACGTAGTTGCTGTTATGCTGTGTTGTTTAGGAAATAATGACAGGAAAGAAGTGTACACATCCGTACAGACACGGCCACTGCAGGCCTGTACATTTTCCATGAGGCTGGCTGAACCCACAGATGCGGAACTCGTGGGCATCAAGCGTCGACTGTATCATCAAATTCACCCCCTTCAAGTGCACGGTTCGGTGGTTTATAGCATACTCACAGGTGGTGCAGCCACCCACACTATCTTAGTTTAGAATGTTCCGCCATCCCAAAAAGAAACCCATGTCTGTTAGCCTCACCCCGTCTTATGCACACACCCTCAGGGCTGTCGACTTTCCAGGAGGTTGGGAGGGTGCCTGCTTGCCTGCTCCGTGCCCATTAGCCTCGCCACACACTCTAGGACCATCGACTTTGGAGGAGGTTGGGAGGGTGCCCACCTGCCCACTCCTCTGCAGACAGCCCTGGCTTCACCTCGGCACCACAGATCTACACCGAACCCTCTGTGCCTAGGTCTGTGGTGGCTGCAAACATCAGCGCTGCTTCCTGTCAGCACATGGAGTCTCCAGTGCTCGCAGCATCTGCTGGCAGCTGAGCACTGGCCATGTGGCTCTGAGCCCCAGGCCTTCAGGCATGGCAGGTGTGCAGTAGGACAGCCCAGTCTGTCCCCTTGCGCGCGTCAGGGTCCGAGCCTTTCACCATGGCCTTGCTTCCCCTAGCCCGCGGGGTGAGAAGCTCCTGGATCCTAGGCTGCCTCCCAGTGTACTCCTGAGCTGATTGTCTTATCTGGGGCAGGGGGACCCCCAGGGAATGGAGTAATGTGGGGTGCTGAGCACCAGCAGGGCCTCAGCCTGACAGGGAGGCCTGTCTCAGCCTGACTTGAGTCAGAAAGTGCCCCAGTAGAGGCCACATAAAACTAACATCATATTTACCATCTTAACCGAGTTGAAATGTTCAGTTCAGTAGTGTTGGGCACACTATACTCGATGGTGAAAGGTAGAATGCTCCCCTGAGATCGGGAAGAAGGTGAGGGGCGCGCTTGGTGCTGTGAATTTTCTATGGAACTTTTCTCATGTGTTGCAAAAATATATATAAAAAATCCAAAGGAGATTAATCTTCAGAAAAATTCTGCTAAATAGGGGTAATCTCTTTTAATATTTTGATATCCTTCCACTCTACATAATTCAGATAATATGTATTTATTTATTTATTTATTTTTATTATTTTTATTTTTTGAGACAGAGTCTCGCTCTGTCGCCCAGGCTGGAATGCAGTGGCACGATCTCGGCTCACTGCAA
>NW_012117855.1:121375-142596 GCF_000951035.1 Colobus angolensis palliatus | reverse complement strand
CCCGCCTCAGCCTCCCAAAGTGCTGGGATTACAGGTGTGAGCCACCGCGCCCGGCCAATTATTGTAATGTCTTGGTGACACCCTACCAGGCACCATGGCCCTCAGATGTATGACACACGTGTACGTGGAACACACAGTGTCAGGTTGCAGCTGCCCTTCTCATTGTGGGCAGTATTGTTATTTCTGTGGGTGGCAGCACTGACAGGCACGGCCACCGTTGGTCCTTACGGCAGCGTCAAGCTGTTCCTCTGTTAGTGTCCCCATTTGTAGATGAAGAAACTGAGGCCGGGCACGGTGGCTCACACCTGTAATCCCAGCACTTTGGGAGGCCAAGGCAGGTGGATCATTTGAGATCAGGAGTTTGAGACCAGCCTGGCCAACATGGTAAAACCCGTCTCTACTAAAAATACAGAAAAAAAATTAGCTGGGTGTGGTGGTGGGCTCCTATAATCCCAGCTACTTGGGAGGCTGAGGCAGAAGAATCGTTTGAACCCAGGAAGCGGAGATTGCAGAGAGCCGAGATTGCGCCATTGCACTCCAGCCTGGGTGACAGAGAGAGGGACTCTGTCTCAAAAAAACACTGAGGTCAGGGAGGGTGAGATGACGCTGAGAGCTCGGACTTGAACGCAGGCCCGGCCCAGACAGGCCCGACCGAGAACAGCAGCCCGAACTCCGAGCCAGGTCTGTGCTGTTTGGTGGCTCCACTGAGATGAGATTCCGTACTATGTAATTAATTCTCTTACGGTGTACAGTCTGATGGGTCTTAGCACGCTCGGTGTTTAAAGTCACATCATTTTCACCCCCAAAAGGAAACCCGGTGACTATTAGCGGTCACTTTGTCTCCCCTCCTCTCCAGCCACAGGCAAACACACATCCACGTTCTGTCTCTGTAGATTTGCCTGTTCCAGACATTTCACAGAAATGGGCCTTTTCTGCCTGGCTTCTTTAACTTTGCGTTACGTCTTCAAGGTCCATCCCGGCTGCAGCGTGTCAGTGCTTCCCGGCTTTTCACTGCTAAGTAGCGCCCGTCGCATGGACGGGCCACACTGTGCTCCTCTGTTTGCCCTGATGGGCCCCTGCTTGGTGCTTTCCACCTTGGGGGCTGTGAATCCTGCTCCAGCCACATTCTGATCCCCGCCCGGCTCCAAGAGATGACCAGGATTGGCAGCTTCCTCACCAGCCAGGGACTCTGTGGCCTGTACATCAGCCCGCCCTCTTTGCTGTGGTACCCTGTGCTCAGCCTGTAGCCTTTGTGCTGCCTCACCCTGCTGCACAGCCACCCCCTGCAGCGCCCACCTAGAGGGCACTGGCCAGGAGCCTGCTTTCCCATGAGACCCTGGCACAGTCCTTTTCTCGTACCACGATGGAGGCCGTGAGTCACTGTGCGTTCCATGCTCCCTGTGCACTCTGGGCTCTGCCACCCTATTCTTCAGGGTGCTGGTCGTCTGGGCACCGCCAAGGTCAGGCTGGCATGAGAGCCTGCTCTTGGGAGTAACAGACCTTTTGGTGCCTTTCCAGAGCCTTAAACATAATGTGTATAAGAAAGGCAGGGAGGCCAGGCGCAGTCACTCACACCTGTAATCCCATAGCTTTGGGAGGCCAAGGCAGGAGGATCACTTGTGCCTAGGAGTTCAAGACCAGCCTGGTCAACATAGCGAGACCCCGTCTCTACAAAACATTTTATAAAAAATTAGGCAGGCATGGTGGTGTGCACCTGTAAGTCCCAACTACTTGGGAAGCTGAAGTGGGACGATCACTTCAGCCTGGGAGGTTGAGGCTGCAGTGAGCTGTGAGCACAGCACTGCACTCCAGCCTGGGCGACAGGGTGAGACAGGACAAGAAAAAGTCAGGCAGTCCTGAGGGGTGCGGACCTCCTGCTGCTGCAGTCTGTTGATGGAACATTTTTGAAACAGAGGAGCCTGCTCTCTGGCAACCGGGATGAGCTAACGAGCAGGGACCTGTGCCCTCTGCCCTAATCAACTTGCCCGGGGGCTTGCCCCATGTCCAGCTCAGCTGCAGAACGGGCACGAAGTCCTGAAGACAGCAGGGAAAGGAGTATGCCCTCGTGAGGCTGCCAAGCAGGGGAGAGCCTGGAACCTGCACGGATCTGGGAAAGAGCGTCATTTCAGAAACACATCGCTTTGCACGTGACAGAAGGGTGCTTCTGCCGAAAAGTCAGCAGGTAGAGAGCGATGTCCCTCCGTCCAGTGCCTACGCGGGCGGCCCTGTGCCTCTCTCAGCATTTTTACTCTGAATTCCTTTGGTGATGGAGAAATAAAAAGAGCGCAGGTTGGGCATCCGTTGTATTCCATCGAATCTGAGACAACACCCATTTTAAGACTTTTTTTTTTTTTCCCTATACAGGTGGGCTGTTGCTATGTTGCCAGGGCTGGTCTCACACTCCTAGGCTCAAGTGATCCTCCCACTTTGGCCTCCTAAATCATGTTGGGATTACAGGTGTGAGCCACCGCACCCAGCCCACATACCATCATCATTATTATTATTATTATTATTATTATTATTATTAATATGGAGTCTGGCTCTGTCGCCCAGGCTGGAGTGTGGTGGTGCGATCTCGGCTCACTGCAAGCTCCACCTGCTGGGTTCATGCCATTCTCCTGCCTCAGCCTCCTGAGTAGCTGGGACCACAGGTGCCCGCCACCACACCTGGCTAATTTTTTGTATTTTTTAGTAGAGACGGGGTTTCAACGTGTTGGCCACGATGGTCTCGATCTCCTGACCTTGTGATCCATCCGCCTCAACCTCCCAAAGTGCTGGGATTACAGGCGTGAGCCACCGCACCCAGCCCCACATACCATTATTTTAGGAATCTTCAAGAAAGAAAAAAACTGCTGCAAATTAAACTATAATGTGACAGTGATTGTTTAAGACCCACTGACATTTCAGAAATGTTAACATAGGAAAAAATGTATGTCTTAGAATTGGCATAATAGGACTGGCTGGGCGCAGTGACTTACACCTGTAATCCCAGCACTCTGGGAGGCCGAGGCAGGTGGGTCACGAGGTCGAGGTGGGTGGGAGTTCGAGACAAGCCTGGCCAAGATGGTGAAACCCCATCTCTACTAAAAATACAAAAAAAATAACCAGGCACCGTGGCAGGCACCTGTAATCCCAGCTACTCAGGAGGCTGAGGCAGGAGAATTGCTTGAATCTAGGAGGCAGAGGTTGCAGTGAGCCAAGATCGTACCACTGCACTGCAGCCTGGGCAACAAGTGTGAAACTCTGTCTTAAAAAAAAAAAAAAAAGGCGTAATAGGGAGTAAGGGAATTAATACTCACTGAGCACATGGCTGGTGCTGGGAGCTGTACCAGCTATTACCACACTACCTGGTGGAATTTTACAGCAAATACGCACTGAGGAACTTATTTTTCTGTTTTACAAATGACTAACAATCAGAGAAGTTATACTACGTGCCCTGCATTGCTGAACTGGAATCTGGAATCCACACAGCTGATCTTTCTCTCCCCTCTGCTCTGCACGGATGAGGCAGCCCTGAGGAGAGATTCCACCGACGTAGTAGCCAGACATAGAAACTGTCCACAGATAGGCCAGGCGCGGTGGCTTACGCCTGTCATCCCAGCACTTTGGGAGGCCAAGGCGGGCGGATCACAAGGTCAGGAGTTCAAGACCACCCTGGCCAACATGGTGAAACCCGTCTCTACTAAAAATACAAAAATTACCCAGGCATGGTGGCAGGTTCTGTAGTCCCAGCTCCTCAGGAGGCTAAGGCAGGAGAATCGCTTGAACCTGGGAGGTGAAGGTTACAGTGAGCTGAGATCATGCCACTGCACTCCAGAGCGAGACTCCGTCTCAGAAAAAGAAGAAGAAAATATCCACAAATAACCTTGAGAAAAGACAAGCCTGTGTAAGATTCGGAAGCACCACTGAAGGACATAAAAGTACATGCAGAGGGTGATGCCACGTGCCCAGACCCGAAGACACGCCCTGTGAGCTGTCTGCTGACGTCACAGGCAGCCCACCGTTCCCACGGGAATCCATTCATTACCAGTAAAAATACCCCCATGCTTGTTGGAGATTTTTCTGGAACTCTATGAATGGATCTGAAGTTGGTCCAGTAGAGGAAATATGTGAGAATATTCCAGAAAATATGGGGAGAGAACAAGCTTGCAGGATTCCACATAAAACTGTGGCAGTTGAGGCAGGCAGCAACAAACCTGCGATACGAGCTCGTGAGCTCAGGACCAAGAGCTAGGACAGACCTGGAGCCATGGGGAATCCATCTATGTATGACAAGTGTGGCATCTCAAACCGTGGAAAACGGGCGGATGAGTCAGTAAACATACTGCCTTAGTTGCTGCTTGTGTAAAATGAAGTCTAAGCCTAACCTCCCCATAAACAGCAGTGATTTCCAGGTGGATTAAAGATCTAAGCACACAGTTACCAGGACAACAGAATGGAGCCCGGCGTGCTCGCACCTGTGGTCCCAGCTACTTGGGAGTCTGAGGCGGGAGGATCACTTGAGCCTGGGAGTTCAAGGATATAGTGAGCCATGATTGCGCCACTGTACTTCAGCGTGGGGGACAGAGCAAGAGCCTGTCTCAGAAAAATAAGAATGTCAACAAAGGATAGTAGAACTGGAAAAGGGGCCAGGCGCGGTGGCTCACGCCCGTAATCCCAGCACTTTGGGAGGCTGAGGCGGTCAAGGGATCGAAACTATCTTGGCCAACATGGTGAAACCCCGTTTCTACTAGAAATTTAAAAAAAAAAAAATTAGCTGAGCGTGGTGGCAAGTGCCTGTAATCTCAGCTACTCGGGAGTCTGAGGCAGGAGAATTGCATGAACCCAGGTGGCGGAAGTTGCAGTGAGCTGAGATCGCGCCACTGCACTCCAGCCTGGGTGACAGAGCAAGACTCTGTCTTAAAAAAAAAAAAAAAAAAAGAAGAAAAGAAAAAATAACTGGAAAAGGCTATTGGAGAATATTTTCATAATCTGAGCCCCTCTATGTGACCAAAGCCATAAAGGAAAATGATGACAACTGTGGCTAATGATGGAGACATCATTAAAATTAAAATAAAGGCCTGCGTGGTGACGCACACCTGTAATCCCAGCACTTTGGGAAGCTAAGACAGGAGAATCACTTGAGCTCAGGAATTCAAGACTAGCCTGGGCAACATAGGGAGACCCCCTCTCTATAAAAACATACAAAAATTAGCCGGGCATTGTGGTGCACACATGTAGCAGCCACAGACATAGCTGGAGTGAATTTTAGCTCAAGTTGAGTTTAGTGTGTAGCCTGAGAATCATGCCAACCACTCAGGAGGCTGAGGCGGGAGGAACGCTTGAGCCCTGGAGAACAATGCTGCAGGGAGTCGTGATCACACCACTGCACTCCAGCCTGGGCAACAGAGCAAGTCCTTGACGATCAAAAAAAAAGAAAAGAAGCCAAGTACAATAGGAATTGTCAGAAGATAAAACAGGAAATTTGGTCGGCCCACGCCTGTCATCCCAGCACTTTGGGAGGCCAAGGCGGGCAGATCACGAGGTCAAGAGATCGAGACCATCTTGGCTAACATGGTGAAACCCTGTCTCTACTAAAAACACAAAAATTCCCCAGGCATGGTGGTGGGCGCCTGTAGTCCCAGCTACTCAGAAGACCAAGGCAGGAGAATTGTTTGAACCCTGGAGGTGGAGGTTGCAGTGAGCCGAGATCACGCCACTGCACTCCAGCCTGGTGAAAGAGTGAGACTCTCAAAACAAAAAAAAAAAAAAAAAAAAGAAAGAAAAAAGAAAAAGGAAATTTACAGGCTATACCAATAAACATCTGAAAAGATGCTCAATTTCAGAAATAATAAATAAAGAGAAAATCAAGAAAACTTTTTCCCTAAAGGATTGAAAGTAAGACAATCGAGGCTGTCTAGGGTGCAGCAGGTGCTGCCCTACATGCCAGCCAGAGGTGATGGGTGCAGCCCCACTGAGCACTGGCAGGTGGCAGTGGCGGTGCAGCAGCAGCTGGAGGAGCAGCCTTCGAGGGAGCAGTCGGGCAGTCACGGCTGAAAAGTACCTCAAGCCCACACACAGGGACACCAAGTCTCGGGGGAGCAGGTGCAGTGACAGATGATGAGATATTCCCATAGAGAAACACGACAGGGCATTAAAAGCAACCAGGCCAGGGGCGGTGGCTCATGCCTGCCGAGGCAGGTGGATTATTTGAGCTCAGGAGTTCGAGACCAGCCTGGGCCACATGGTGAAACCCCGTCTCTACCAAATACTTAGCTGGGCGTGGTGGTGCGCACCTGTGGCCCCAGCTACTTGGGAGGCTCATGGGGAGGACTGCTTCAGCCTGGGAGGGGAAGGTTGCAGTGAGCCGAGATCGCGCCACTTCACTCCAACGTGGGTGAGGGTGACAGAGCAAGACCCCATCTAAAAAAAAAGGAACCAGGGTCAGGCACGGTGGCTCACACCCATAATCCCAGCACTTTGGGAGGCCAAGGTGGGCAGATTGCTTGAGCTCAGGACCTGAAGACCAGCCTGGGCAACATAGTGAGATCTCATTTCTACTAAAAAACACACACACACACACACACACACACAATGGTTAGCCGGACGTGGTGGCATGCTCCTGTAGACCCAGCTACTCAGGAGGCTGAGGTGGGAGGATCTCTTGAGCCTGGGAGGTCGACATTGCTGTGAGCTATGATCGTGCCACTGCACTCCAGCCTGAGCAACAAAGTGAGACCCCGTCTCAAAAAATAAAGGCAACCAGGAGCCTCAGCACAGGAGTGTCCCATGACATGGCTGAGTGGAACACAGGAATGTGTTCCCGGAGAGACGGAAAACGCGGTCCCGATTTTGTTCTTTGAAGCCTGTTGCTTATCTAGAAGGAGACCTGAGAGGAGAATATTGGCCGTTAGCAGCGGCTGCCCTGAGAAGCCGAGATGAGAGAAGGACATCTGCTCTCTGACTGGAAATCGCCTTATTATTGGAATTCCCATAACAAACAACCCTTCTGTCATCCAGACCAAGTGACTTTTTCATGCCATTCTCCTTTCTATGTGAAACCACCAAGTAGAGCAGGACCGCGTCCTCGCCTCTGCTGCTGTTTCCCGCAGAGCATTTCCCTCGCCAGCCTCCCGTGCAGGGCGGGGGCCGGGACCCAGTGAGGATGCCCCGCCCGCCTCATGCTCTCCACCCCGCCTCTGCTTTCTGGCGTGTTCTCTCCGCCCTCCACAGTGGAGCCCTTGCTCCCGCGGTCTTCAGTCATCCTTCACCGAGGTCCCGCCCAACCCGGGCTGACCCAGGAGCCTCGGAGTCCAGCTCCAGGCCTGCGTCTGCGGTGTCTCCCGTGCCACTCTCTCCCTCGCCCACGCTGGGGGGCTTTGGGAGGCTGGGCACCTGCCACACCCTCCTGCCACACACACACTCCTCTTCACAGGCCTGCATCGTGGGGGCTGCAGGGGGCCTGCCCTCCTGATGGGTGATGGGAGCAGAGGGGAGCAGGCTTTAGGGTCAGGGGCCAGCAACGCAGGCCTGGGCTGGACCACGGCACCTGGGCCCCGTTCCCTGCAGGCTTCTGCCCGGGGGCACAGGGCACCCAGACCTGCTGGAGGCTGCTCCTGTTCTCTCCTGCCCTGCAACATGGGAGTGGCCAAAGCATTGCTGGGTTTTCTGCAATAAGCATTTCTTTATTTTGTTGTGTTCCAGTCACTAATTGACCTTTGTCCCTTCCTCCCCCTGCCTCTTTGTGCCTCGCTGGACACGCCAGGGGAGTTCTCGGGTGAGTCTCTCTCTCCTGTCTCCCCTCTGTGTGGGGGTGGGAGTGGGTGGACGGGGGATGCCCTGAGCTATCCCGTCACCGTGGCTGTGTGGACTGCCCCCCACGTCACCGCAGCGCCTGTGCTTCTGCTCGCAGCCACCGCCGCTCGGAAGCTTGTTCAGTTTGCTCCACCAGCCACTTGACAATGACCTGGATATCCAAACGCCCCTGCCTGAGGAGTCCCCCGCGGGCCATTTCTGAAGGCCCTGCAGAGCCCTGAGACACGCACAGCAGTGATGGGACATGGCCAAGGCCAGCTCTGGGGCCTCCCCTGCTGTCAGGCACACCCCAGAAGTCAGGGGTCCTTGAGGCCCCTACCAAGCCCAGCCCCGGGCCCCCTCCCCACCTGGGTGGACAGGTTGAGTCCTGCTCTCTGGCTGCACAGCAGGAGGCTCCGAGGCCCCACCCAGAGCGGGATGGACCACCCAGAGGCTGTCCAGGTGCAGCCCCCCAGCCTCCAGGCACAGCCTGTTCCCACAGGGTGCCTTCCGTCCTCAGCCCCACCCAGCCCAGCATTTGGGGTGAGCTGTTAGCTGCCTGCCCCACAGGTGACTTTGGCCTGGTAGTCTTCATGTAACCCCAAGGATAAACTTTCCAGAAAGAGTAGCTGGCTCCATCCCATCTCCTGCCCTCTAACTCCCTCCTGCGCCCACCCTAACCCAGCAGACCCAGCTCTGAATTCCTCCCAGCCTGCTGTCCACACGGGCTTAACGCGCTTCTCTTCTCTCCCTTTCTCCCTCTCCTCCCGCCCTGGTTGCCCATCTCCTGTGGGACGGGGACGGCTCCCTAGTGCGCGATGATTTCTTTGGTAAGGCTGAGGCCCCGCTCCAGCGCGCGTCGCTCCTCCACCCCCACATGGTCTCCTGCTTCATGAGCTGTTTGCTTTGTTCTGCATGATGGGACAGTGTTGGGGCCGCCGGGGTCAGGGGGGCAGCCCTGGGTGAAGCTCGCTCTGTCCAGGCTGCCTCTGGGCTGTGGGTGGTGGCAACTTCCCCCAAGGGACAGACTTGAAGGCCCAAAGAGGGCAGCCCCAGCCTCTCTGAACCCCCACAAGTGCAGGGCAGGGGAGGAAGGCCCATCTTTGAGGCAAGGGAGGTCATAATAGAGACAGCAGGCAGGACCTCTGAGCCCAGGCACAGAGGCGTGTGATGCTGTTTCATGACTGCACAGACAGTGGGGGAGTGTGTGGGAAGGCAGGACCTTGGAGTTTCTTTCCATCCTTTTGGGGTTCCTGGGGCATGCTTGCAGGGAGCTCAGTTCAGGTCCACTTGGGGTCTGGTGGTAGAGGAGCCATCAGTCCTGCCAGGGAGCCAGGGAGCCCTGTCCTCACAGCCACGCCCCATCGCTGCATCCTAGCCCTGCTGGCCCTGCCGTGAGGGCCAGGCCTCTCCTCGCCCACCTGTCACCTCACCGCAGCTCCAACATCACTCGCCTGAGGGTGGTGGCTCTGAGAGGGCCTGCCTGGTGACGGACCTGCTGGGGGCTCTGAGGTGGCGGCACAGCGGCCATTCAGGGGCCTGCATCCGGCCAGCCGGCCGGGGCCGGTGACATTGGTCGGACACAAGAACCACTCCAGGCCTGGGAGCCTGCTCTATGCGCAGACTGGGCCCGGCATGAGCCCCGCCCTTCATGGCCCCTGCTCCCTGCAGATCAGGCGTCACCCCCAGCCAGCTACCCTCTTCAGAAGCGTTGCCCTGAGGCAGGTGCGGCGGCATCAGGGTCCTGTCTTGAAGGGCATAGGTGAAACCTCCACACCTTCTGTTTCAGGAATGGGCAAAGAAGTGGGGAATCTGCTACTGGAAAACTCACAACTTCTGGAAACCAAGTAAGAGTGCCCTTCTCCTGTGTGGTGGGGCTGAGCAGCCCTCCTCACCAGGGCTGGAGAGTGAGCTGGGCCAGAGGGCGCCTGGGGGAGGACCTGACTCCAGTGCCAGCAGCTGTCCTCATCTCGGGCGGGAGGAGCTTGGAACAGGGCTCCGCCTGGTTTCTTTAGGAAGCTTATCTCCAGGAGCCTCTAATGAGGGTGACTATAGAGTTTAGCTCAGATGGGGATGGGTCTCCCATTCAGCCACCTTCTTGACCAGGCTGTGCCTTCTCCAGGGCAGAAGTGCAGGTGCCCCGGGAAGGCCCCTTCACGTACCCGTATGCCGCGCTCGCAGCGCTCCTATCTTTCTGCTTTTTCAAAGAAATGCCTTGAACGTGGTGAAGAATGACCTGATTGCCAAGGTCGACCAGCTGTCTGGGGAGCAGGAGGTGCTGAGGGGCGAGCTGGAGGCTGCCAAGCAGGCCAAAGTCAAGCTGGAAAACCGCATCAAGGAGCTGGAAGAGGAACTGAAAAGGTGAGGGTGGGGCGTGGAGAGCTGGTCACAGAGGGACCGGCTCAGGGTTCCGGAGTGGCTGCCTCCTCCAGTGCCTGCTCCCCAGCCTGAGTGGCTTTGTGCACAGCCTGCCTACCCAGCTCCAGCTCACAGCCACTCCACCCCAGCCAGCCGAGTGGGGCCGTGGTCTCCTCCTGAGCCTCCTACAGCGCACACTGGGCCTGTCTCATGTGTTCCTTCCCAGCACAGCGTCACGCGGGGCTCGGCTGCAGCTCCCACCATCCCACTCTTCCAGCCCTTTGATCAGCCACGGTTTGGCCGCGGTCCCTGGCGAGCTGTATGTTGGGGCTCCAGCCCTTCTCTGATGGGCAGAGGACATGTGGGGGCCCCAAGACCATGCCTCTGCCCAAGAAGGGACCCAGATCTGCTCTGGGTTTGCCATGCCAGGGCCACTGTGCTTCACCCTCCTCTGCATTCCCGGGCAGCCAGGATGGAAGGCTGGGCTTCAGGGTACTTGTGCAGCAGTGGCGCAGGGCCACCTGCCCCCAGGGAACCGGTAGAAGCGTTCAGGGCCCTGAACCAGATAGCTGCTGCAGGGGTCCCTGTGGGGAGAGCCCCCAGCCTTGCACAGAGACAGGGACATAAGTTCGGGGCGGGCAGTGCCCACTGTGTGTTCCGGAGGCCCCTGGGAGGTCCTCACCCTCCCTACCTCCTTGCCTTTCCCGCAGAGTGAAGTCCGAGGCCATCATTGCCCGCCGTGAACCCAAAGAAGAGGCGGAGGATGTAAGCAGCTATCTCTGTACAGAATCGGTACATCCACTCTTCACTCTTCACAGGCGGGGTGGCAACCATCCACCATTCACAGGCGGGGCGGCCACCATCCACCATTCACAGGCGGGGTGGCCACCATTCAGCATTCACAGGCAGTACATTTCACTGTTCACACACGGTATATCCTACTATTCACACTCAGGGCATGGGCATGGGGGGCAGCTCCCGGGGACTCACCAGCCCTTCTGTCTCTGTACAGAATCAGCATAGCCCACTATTCACATGCAGGACTGGGGGCACGGGCAGGGGGCCCAGGCGGGCTCCTGGGGACTCGCCTGCTCTTCTGAGCTGACAGCTCTCCCACCCGTCCTGGGTGACACCTGACCCCAACGGCATCATCTGCTGCCCCACTCCCGAGACCACATAGAATGAGAACCAGGCCCTTGGGCAGGACCACAGCCCTGGCAGGACGCCGGGTCACCTATCAGCACCCAAGTCCTGGTGCATGCCTTTTGTATGGTCATAAGTGGGTCTCCCTGGCTTCGCAGCCTGGCCAGTGCTCCAAGTCAGTCACCTGCTGTCCCCTTTTCAGGACCTACCCCACCCCTGAGGAGCCCGGGAGGCCCTCGGGCAAGCTCTCTGCTGCCTGGGCATTGCCAGCCCTCCCCTTTAGAACCACTACCCCCTCCAGGGGAGAGGCCAGAGGGAGCACTGCCTGTCAGTTGGCCACTGGCCTCCTTCCTTAAGGAGAGCAGGCCCGGCCCCAGGGCGGATGCCGGCCTCACCTGCACTAGCTCAGTCAGCTGGGCGCCGTGGCGACAGTAAAGTGAGGCTGTATGTCTCGGGCCATCCCGTGCACCCCGCACTCCCCGCAGTCTGGGAGAAACACAAGTAGAAGGCGAGTCATATCCCCCCCACAGCCCCTCCTGCATGAGCCGAGGGTGCCACCAGTCCTGGGCCTCTGCCCCTTGTCATGGCCTGAGGCTGGACGTGCACCTGCAAGCACAGAGTGCTGAGTGCCAGGGGCCCTGTGGGGACTCGCACTTCCTCACTCCCTGGCAGCTTTGCTGAGCAGCCCGGGGTAGGGGAGCAGACCACAGACCGCACACGGGTCTGTCAGAACCCAAAGTGTTCAGCCGGCTGGACCCTTCCTAGAGCGTCCCATCTACTCATTTCACACTGGAGCAGTCCCACCTGCACCTCACCTGAGGCGTTTGGGGCCTCCACGGACACACAGGGAAAGTCACCCACATCGTGCCTCTCACGCGTGTCATGGCAGCCCTGGCAGGGTCAGGCTGACTCCGGGTTCCCCTCCCCCCTTGCTGACACCCCTCCACGCCACTTCTTGCCCGAGGATCTGCAGGAAATTGGTACTGAGATCCACCTATAGCTGGAGGCCACGACCCTGCCCTGGTGGAGGCACCCCAGGAGGAAGCAGGTGTGACCCGGCCTCCAAGGGCTGATTGAGCCTCTGTGCCTCTCCCTCCACAGGACAAAATCCCCATGGCCCAGCGCCGCCGCTTCACACGGGTAGAGATGGCCCGTGTGCTCATGGAGCGGAACCAGTACAAGGAGCGGCTGATGGAGCTGCAGGAGGCCGTGCGGTGGACCGAGATGATCAGGTGGGAGTTGCGGCCGCCCCAGGAAGGGCTGTGGGGTCATCTCTGATGGCAGAACTGCGGCTCCCTCCTCGGCACCTCCCTGTCTTCTGGGGGGACTGAAGTGTGCTGGGTGCTTCCTGGTGGGAGCCCAGAGAGTGCCAGGCAAGGGAGGCGTGAGGGTGCTAGCAGGCTGCTCCCTATGCCCTCCCCCGCAGAGCGTCCCGAGAGCACCCATCCGTCCAGGAGAAGAAGAAGTCCACCATCTGGCAGTTGTAAGCTGGGGGCCCCCAGGGGGTGTGGGCAGCAGCTGCAGGGGAAGGGGCAGGGAAGTTCCCTGGTCCTCTGCCTACCCCTCACCTCCCTGTGCCTCCGGCAGCTTCAGCCGCCTCTTCAGCTCCTCCTCCAGCCCCCCTCCGGCCAAGCGCCCCTACCCCTCGGTGAATATCCACTACAAGTCGCCTACCACGGCCGGCTTCAGCCAGCGCCGCAGCCATGCCATGTGCCCAATCTCGGCGGGCAGCCGGCCCCTGGAATTCTTCCCTGACGAGTGAGTGTCCCATGGTCCCCACTAGTGGCCTGCAATGGGGTTGGGGAGGCCCTGTCCTGAGGCCCCTCCCCTCCAGGACCTGAAGCGGGACTTTGAGGACAGCCTCCACCTTGCTGGCCACATGCCAGGGGTCGTGACCTCTCCCTGCACACTGCCTGCCCCTCCGTGCAGCGGGGAGCTGGGCTGCTTTGGCTCCGCAGTGTTTGGTTCAGGATGTCCCTTGGCAGAGGCTGTGCACACCAACAGTCAGGGGGCCGCACTGGGCTTCACGGTGGCCTCTGCAGCAAGGAGTCGCTGGCCGCGCCTGTGCCCTGGCGGTACTCCAGGTCCCGGTCCGTGGAGCCCTCAGTGACTGTGGCCGAAGAGCAGCCTCTGGGTCGAGCAGGTGCCAGCTGTGGCCTCCAAGCCCAGGGGCATACCTGGTGCTGAGAAGGCCACCCTCCCCAGCTGGGCACTCGGTGGCCGGGAAAAGGCGAGGATGGGCCTCCCTGCCGTGACCTCCCCCAGGGCAAGCCTGGGGCACTGTGGGTGCCTGCTGCTCGGCTGCTGCTCACCCTGGACAGACATCACCCATCATTCTTCCACTCAGCGACTGCACGTCCTCCGCCCGTCGAGAGCAGAAGCGCGAGCAGTACCGCCAGGTGCGTGAGCACGTGCGTAACGACGACGGCCGTCTGCAGGCCTGCGGCTGGAGCCTGCCCGCCAAGTACAAGCAGGTGCGGGCGGGGAGCTTCGGGCACCGGGCGGGGCCCCGCGGGGGCGGGGCGTGAGTAAGGGGCGGGGCTCTGTGGGCGGGGCAGGGGCCTGGCAGGTTCCTAGTAAGCCTCCTGGGCAGGGATCTGGAGGGTGGAAGGAGGAGCCCCGCGGCTCCCACGCCCCCACCTGCCTCCAGTCTTGAGGTGGCTCTGCCACCAGAAGCTGGCAGCTCGGCCTAAGGTTTCTGGAGGGATGGGTAGGAGCCATGGCTCGTGCCCACGGCGCCTCCCTGCTCCCTGCAGCTGAGTCCCAACGGGGGCCAGGAGGACACGCGGATGAAGAACGTGCCGGTGCCCGTGTACTGCCGCCCTCTGGTGGAGAAGGACTCCAGTATGAAGGTGAGCCCGCGAGCACCCCATTCAGGCCGGCTGGGCGGGCGGGAGGCTGGGGAGCGCCGGTTAAACCCGACCCCGGCCCTGCCCATGCAGCTGTGGTGTGCTGCGGGCGTCAACCTGAGCGGGTGGAGGCCCAGTGAGGACGACAGTGGGAATGGAGTCAAGCCAGCGCCAGGCCGCGACCCCCTGACCTGCGACCGCGAAGGAGACGGTGAGCCCAAGAGCGCCCACGGGTCTCCCGAGAAGAAGAAGGTGAGTATGGCGGAGGCCACGGGGCACCCTCCCTGGCTTAGTCTCAGGACAGCTCAGCTGCAGAGCATGCTGGGAGTGAGACACAGGACAGCACCCGGAAGCAGGGCAGCACAGGGGCCCCTGGACTTCGGGAAGCAATGTCTTCCCTCCCCAGAACGGAGCCGCCTTCTGGGTTTTCAGTAGGAGTCTTGGCCCACGTGGCTGGGAATGGGGCTGCAGCTGGGGCTTCCCTCCCCTCCCCTCCCCTTTCCGAGTGCCATCAGCAGTCTGGGTCCCCTGGCTGGGAATGGGGCTGGGGTGGGCCCTCTTCCCCTCCCCCTCCTCTCCCCACTCCCTCATCCCCTCCCCCTCCCCTTCTCTCCCTTTCCCTCTCCCCGACCTCCCAAGTGGCCTGGAGTGACAGAGCTTGCTTCCTAGTGGTCAGAGGCTTAGTTTTATGGCCCAGCTTGGGCCTCTTGGAGCTCAGCGGCTTCCTCTGTGGAGAGGAAACCGGGTATGCAAGCGCTTTAGAGTGCAGTCCTGAGTCCGCATTGCTCTGGCCCCGGGGAAGGACAGCCATGTCCCCTCAAGCTACAGTCAAGGCTGGATCCTGACAGATTCTGGGAGTCCCATGGCCCCTTGCTGCTGCTGGGTAGCCTGAAGCTCGGGCTCTGACCTTGATCCCGTGCCCTGAAACAGGCCAAGGAGCTCCCTGAAATGGACGCCACCTCCAGCCGGGTGTGGATCCTGACCAGCACCCCGACCACCAGCAAGGTGGTGATCATCGACGCCAACCAGCCGGGCACCGTGGTGGACCAGTTCACCGTCTGCAACGCGCACGTACTGTGTATCTCCAGCATCCCTGGTGAGCAGCTGGAGTGGGCGTTTCCACTTGGGCGCCACTCCCTTTTACTAGCAACCTAAGTAAAAGTCCTGCCACACAGCACCCACCTTCTCGGGGTGTCCTGTGGACACGGGAACATGGCAGTGGACAGTGGGAGGGGCAACACCCAGTCAAGTGAGGCCCTGGGCCCTGTTTCTGGGAGGAAGCTCGCAGTGGCCTCGGCCTCTTCTTCCTACCTACTCGGGGACCCCACGCTCACCTGGTTAGAGGGCGAGGGGTAGGCGTCACCCGCAGCTTGAAGCATCACTCGGGGACCACCGGAAAACATTTCCTCGTGCTGCATGTGAAACCTCCAGTTGGGCCGAAATCTCACGGCCTCACCAGGGGCTAAGGGGGTGTGGGTGAGGAGCTTCCTGTCACCCCTGTGAGCGGTAACCTTGGTGACGTTCTGGGCCAGCCCCAACACTGCGAGGACGAAGGGGTGCTGAGGGCTCTGCCAGGTCTCTGGTGTGAAACCACAGGCCGTCTGGGTTCTTGAGGGTCTGCCACAGGATCACAAGTTGTTTGCTCCCAGGACCAGGGTCTTACTACTCAGCTTCCCTGGCCCAGGGGCCCACCCAACAGAGCAGGCTTGCTGGAGTTCCAGGCCTCCAGGCAGAGGGTCCTGGGTGGGCTGTGGGTGGAGCCATGTGTGGAAGCTGGGTCTGCTGGGAGAGTGGAAGGCCAGCTCCCGCTCCCTCTGCCCCTGTGTGAGTGCTGGGCACGCCCTTGCAGTAGTGGGTTCCCCAGCACAGGCTGATGGGCCGTCCCTCTCCCCAGCGGCCAGCGACAGCGACTACCCCCCCGGGGAGATGTTCCTGGACAGCGATGTGAACCCAGAGGACCCGGGCGTGGACGGCGTGCTGGCCGGTATCACCCTGGTGGGCTGTGCCACCCGCTGCAATGTGCCACGGAGCAACTGCTCCTCCCGAGGGGACACCCCGGTGCTAGACAAGGGGCAGGGTGAGTCCTGGGCGAGTTTCCCCCATCCCCTCATTCCCACCTTTCCGCCCAGCCCAAGCTCACCTCTCCTAACACAGGGGAGGTGGCCACCATCGCCAACGGGAAGGTCAACCCGTCCCAGTCCACAGAGGAGGCCACAGAGGCTACGGAGGTGCCAGACCCTGGGCCCAGCGAGCCAGAGACGGCCACACTGCGGCCCGGGCCTCTCACAGAGCACGTCTTCACTGACCCGGCCCCCACCCCATCCTCTGGCCCCCAGCCTGGCAGGTGAGCAGGAGCGGAGGGGAGGCTTGCAGAGGTGGGAAGGGCCTAGGGGTCTTGGGGCAGGTGCGTGCCCCGTGGCCCCCCTGGAGCCACCGTCCTTCCCACAGTGAGAATGGGCCAGAGCCTGACAGCAGCAGCACGCAACCAGAGCCGGAGCCCAGCGGAGACCCCACAGGAGCAGGCAGCAGTGCTGCACCCACCATGTGGCTGGGAGCCCAGAACGGCTGGTAGGAAGGGCCCAGGGCAAGGTGGAGGGGGGGTCCTAGGTGAGTCCCTCGCCCACTGCCACTTCTTTCTACAGGCTCTACGTGCACTCGGCTGTGGCCAACTGGAAGAAGTGCCTGCACTCCATCAAGCTGAAGGACTCCGTGCTGAGCCTGGTGTGGGTGACCCAGGCTGAGGGCCGGGCATCACGGGGGCACAGGGCAGAGGGGCCTGCACAGCCTGGCCCAAACCAGGCTCACCACATTCCTGTTTCAGGCACGTCAAAGGCCGTGTGCTGGTGGCTCTGGCGGACGGGACCCTGGCCATCTTCCACCGTGGTGAAGGTGGGGCCTGGCAGCACGGGGTGTGTGGGTGGCAGCTGATGGCCCTGGCAGTGTTTAGCCAAGGGACTCCCGGGGTTCCAGGCCTCTCCTTAGCCTGGCAGTGGGTATCTCAACCCCCGATGTCCTGAGCAGAGGTGAGGCCCGGCCAGGCCTGAGTAGGTGTCCGGGGCTCCCTCCAGATGGCCAGTGGGATCTGAGCAACTATCACCTAATGGACCTGGGCCACCCGCACCACTCCATCCGCTGCATGGCTGTTGTATACGACCGCGTGTGGTGTGGCTACAAGAACAAGGTGCACGTCATCCAGCCCAAGACCATGCAGATTGAGGCGAGTGCTGGCCAGGGGCCCCAGGGAGGGGAAGAGGCTCCTGCCGGCCAGCAGCTCTCCAGCACCTTCCATACAGAAGTCCACAGAGCCCTATGTGGGTCTCATCCTCCCTGTACCGCCAATGACTCAGGCTCGAACAGACGCAAAGCAGGAGATCTGAGGGGGCTATAGGTGGCCCTGGGGCTGTGGCAGGTTTGGGGCTGCCCACTTCCTCTCCTCTCCCCAGCCCTGTTGATGGGCAACCATGACTCCACAGAAGTCATTTGACGCCCACCCGCGGCGGGAGAGCCAGGTGCGGCAGCTGGCATGGATCGGCGATGGCGTATGGGTGTCCATCCGCCTGGACTCTACCCTGCGGCTCTACCATGCACACACGCACCAGCACCTACAGGATGTGGACATCGAGCCCTATGTCAGCAAGATGCTAGGTGAGTTGCCATGCCAGGTGGGGCGGCGGGGGCTCAAGGCCAGCTGCCCTGACCACTCTCCCCCTACAGGCACCGGCAAACTGGGTTTCTCCTTCGTGCGCATCACAGCCCTGCTTGTCGCGGGCAGCCGGCTCTGGGTGGGCACCGGCAACGGAGTGGTCATCTCCATCCCCCTGACAGAGAGTGAGTGGCATGTGCCCCCCTGCAGGGGCAGTGGTGCTGCCAGAGGTGTCCATGGGTTCCCGGGGGTGGCTCTGCAGGGCCACCTGGGAGGGTGCCTCGCTGCCCCTACGCTGACCACTCTCCTCCCATGCTCCTCTTGTGTCCCCAGCTGTGGTCCTGCACCGAGGCCAGCTCCTGGGGCTCCGAGGTAAGCCCAGCCACCTCCTCTTCCCCCACAGGAGCTTCTCCCACCTTCCATCTGTATGCAGGCTCAGCGCCTCTGGGTTCTCTCCCTGCAGCCAATAAGACATCCCCCACCTCTGGGGAGGGCGCCCGTCCCGGGGGCATCATCCACGTGTACGGCGATGACAGCAGTGACAGGGCGGCCAGCAGCTTCATCCCCTACTGTTCCATGGCCCAGGCCCAGCTCTGCTTCCACGGGCACCGCGATGCTGTGAAGTTCTTTGTCTCGGTGCCAGGTGAGGCTGGGCCCCTCCTGCTATCCACATCCCCTGCACGCCAGTGGCTGCCACCTCCCCCAGGAGGCCACTGTCCTGAATCGCTTCTGCCATCCCAGGGAATGTGCTGGCCACCTTGAACGGGAGTGTGCTGGACAGCCCAGCTGAGGGCCCTGGGCCAGCTGCCCCTGCCTCGGAGGCGGAGGGTCAGAAGCTTCGGAACGTGCTGGTGCTGAGCGGCGGGGAGGGCTACATCGACTTCCGCATTGGTGAGCGGGGCCCAGGGACGGGACTGAGGTTGGGCGCCGGGGGAGCCTGGCCCTCACTCGGCTGCCTTGCCTGCAGGAGACGGAGAGGACGACGAGACGGAGGAGGGCACAGGGGACATGAACCAGGTGAAGCCCGTCCTGTCCAAGGCGGAGCGCAGTCACATCATCGTGTGGCAGGTGTCCTACACCCCCGAGTGAGGCCGCTGCCCTGCCTGGCCCGATCTGTACATAGGACCCCCGACCACCTGACCCCCGCCTGCCCTGCGGGGTAGCCAGCCAGGCGCCGCCGCCCCTCTTCTAACCTCTCAACCTGCAGCTTTCACCTGAGTCTGGTCCCCTCCAGCGGGCAGGGAGTGCGGGGATGCCAATCAGCTGGGAGGAGAAGGGGAGGGTGCTTCCACCCGAGGGGAAGATGCTCTCGGGACAGTTTCCGGGCGGCTCCTGGCCAGCTTCCAGCCCAGAGTCCTCAAGTCCAGGGCACCTTGGGCCCAGCGCAGGCAGGACCCGAGGTGGCCCTGGCTCCACCCTGGGCCTCCTACTCCCCAGCACCCCTGGAGGAGGCAGGGGCTCCCCACCGCCGAGGCTGCCTGCCCTGGGCCCACCTCTGCATGCTGCTCATGGGGCCACCCTGCCTCCCCGGCCCTCACTCTGCCTAGGGGAGCTGGGCCAGGCACTAGCCTTTGCCCAGGGAGGTGGGCCTCAGGCTGCCCAGGTGCCTGCACCCCAGCTGGCCTTCTCTGGGGCCTCCCCGTCCTCAAGCCTCTATCCTCTGTCTGTCCCCACCCCGGCTGTCCCCTGCCCAGGGAGCTGGCATGAAAGCACGAGGCCCAGCTCCCTGGGGCAGCTGCTTGAGAAGAGAGACTGCTACCCCATCCTGCCCACGCGGGCAGGCTCTTGCCGTGTCCCCCCAGGCTCTGCCTGGGCAGAAGACTCACCTTGGAGGAGTGGGCCTTGGAGTCCTGTCCCTCCCAGAAGCCCTCAGGGTGGGATTTCTCAGGCTGCCAGGGCAGGCCCAGGCCTCAGGAAGAAGGGGAGGCCCGTGGCCTCTCCAGGTTCAGTCCTAGGACGCAGGCTCGGCCTCAGGTTGATGGGGGATAATGTGCTCCCAGGGCCTGCCTTCTGCATGGGGGTCCACGGAGCCCAGCTCCCAGACACGCTACTAAGTGCCTAGGGTTGCCCGCTGTGGCCTGCTCCCCGGGAGCAAGAGGCCACCAAGCAGAGGCCCATGGGGCTGAGGATGGAGCCGCCCCCAGCCGACTCCAAGCCTGGAGTGGGCAGAGGCCCCCCTGGACTGCTCTCCCTGTCCAGCCGGGCCTCGCTGGCCTACTCCTACCTTCCAGGCCCACTGCACTCCTGTCTGGGAGGCCCTAATGAGGGCAGCCCAGCTCCCGCACCCACCCCCAACCAGAGAAGCACAGATCTTGGGGAGCTGCCCCACCAGCCCCGCTGGCCACCATGGGCTGCAGCCACTGCGCTGCCGGCTTCTCCCCACCATCCCTGCCACCTCCACTGTGATGTATGTCTGCTCCCTCGTCTGTTCCCCCAGGATCTCGAAGTGACTCGGGCTGAGCAGTGGTGCAGCTGGGGGAGGGGTGACGATTCTCCTCAGGCTTTGGCCCTGCAAGCAAACCCACATATCTGCTCTGTATGTAATAAACGTCTTAACGTCGTAGCTGCCTGTTTCTGGACCCAAACCGACACGAAAACGAGGACTTCACTTTATTATAAAAAGAAACGTTGGACCATGTTGGGTTGGGCACCAGGACAGTGTCCTGGCACGTTTCCAGGCGAGCCGCAGGCTCCTGGAGCAGCTCCTCGGGCAGGGAGCCCTGTATGCCAGGGATCGGAGAGGCCCGCGCCACCCTCGATGCAACGTCCTGACAGGTGGATGTTCCAAGCGCTGCGTGGTGGGGCCAGAAGCCCGGCCACCTGGGCCCTGGAGGAGGCTGGGGTGTCAGAGCCTCTGCGAAGCGCACCTGCCGGGCTACTCATACAGCCAGTGCCCGGCGCTGTCCTCCCAACACAGGAGCTCGTCTGCGCGGAACCAGAGCGCGATCTCGCGGCGGGCACTCTCCACCGAGTCGCTGCCGTGAATCAAGTTCCTGAGCGGAAAAGGCGAGCGTGAGCGCGAAAAGGAGAGCTCCGGCACGGGTCCCACGAGGGTCGAAATAGGGGAGGCCGGACGGGGCTGGGCCCGTCCCCGGGGCGAGCCTTACTTGCCAACCTCGATGCAGAAATCCCCGCGGATGGTGCCGGGCGGGGCGTCGGCCGGGTTCGTGGCCCCGATGAGCGCCCGCGAGGTGCGCACCACGTCCAGCCCCTGCCATACCTGTGCGGGGGGACGGGGGCGGTATCACGCAGGGGTGCGGTCCCGGGGCCGTCCGCCCGCTTCCCGGGCACTCACCATGGCCACCACCGGCCCGGAGGCCATATACTTGACCAGGCGGCCGTAGAACGGGCGTTCACGCAGCTCGGCGTAGTGCTCGCGCAGCAGCTCCTCGGAGGCCTGCGGAAAGGTCACGCCGCCGGCGCCGGCACCCAGGCGTCCCCAGGTCCCCGTCCCC
>NW_012117855.1:119212-120750 GCF_000951035.1 Colobus angolensis palliatus | reverse complement strand
AACCCGCCCAGGTGGTTCCACCCACGCGGCGCCCTGCTCCGCACCGCCCGAGCCCCCGCCCCCCGGCCAGGGCCAAGACCACAACGTCAGCCCTTCTCTCCCCGGTCCTAAAGACAGCGCGCAAAGACACCGCATCCAGAGTACTTCTTTTCTCTTTATTCCCTTCCATAGCTTCTGCCGGGATCCAGGCAAAGAGAGCACTCATGGGGGAAGGGGAGCTAGCGCTTCCCGCTTTCCCCAGCGTGAGCCTTCGGAGTTGGGTGTGGGCGCGGCAGGGCCAGAGGAAAGACACAGGTGGCGATTTGCCCCAGCCCTCCCCCACTAAAATGCAGATCCTCAGAAAACGTCGCGGGAGGTGACCTCCCAGCTCCGAGAGGCAGACTCGGGTGTAACGCGAAGACGGTTTCTTTCATCAACAAGATCCCCGCTGCCTCGCAGCCCCTCAGGCCACCCGCTGGCTCTGGCATTCTAGACGGGGGTGCCCTTGGCCCTTCCTTTCTCCTCCTGTTTTGCAGGGTAGTCCCAGGGTTCCATGCGTGCCCTCTGCACATTCAGCATGGGCTCCTCGGTGCTTGTGTCTCCATTCTTCTGTCGTTCTGCGAGAATCATGGCCCGGAGGAGCGGCGGGTACGGCACGGAGGCCAGGCTATCCTCCGGCGCCGGCGTGAACGCGGTGAAGGCCTCCTCTTCGTGCTTGGGCACCAGCCGCCAGTCATGGTACATGACGTGTTCGATCTCCCGCGCCTCGCTCTCCGTCTTCCCTGATGAAGGAAAAGAGGCGTGCTGCACACACATTTGCTTGTGCCGTCGGTGGTCGGCATCGAACTGCCGGGCACCCGCTCTCCACCAGCTCTCCCGAGCCTTACCTTTGAAGGTCAGGACGCCCCAGGCCTTCCCGTGGTCCAAGTTCTGCAAAGCCAGAGGGAAGCGAGGTCAGCTCGCAAGGCTCTCGGCCCCCGAGATCAGGAGGTTGGAGCCTCAGACACGCAAACCTGCAGGGAGGAGGGGAGGCGGGGAGACCAGGCGGCTGCAGGGGCGGGGTGCGGACGGGGTGCACGCACCTGCGCCGTGTAGTCGGGCTGCACCCGCGTGAGGCGCCAGTAGCACGGCTCATCGTGCTGCCACAGCCAGGACTTGCGCGTGACCAGGCGGCCCAGGCCGAAGAGCGGGAGGCGGCCGAGCAGCTGCAAGAGGCGGCTCTCGCGGCGCACGTCGGCCCAGGCCCGGACCGGCAGCCGGCGTCCAGAGAACGGCCGCGTCAGGGTCTCGTAGTCCACAGCGTAGAGCTGCGAGTCGCGCGGCCTGTTCAGTTTCTCCCGCAGGGCGCGCACGCGGCGTGCCAGCTCCGCAATCAGCCGCGGACGCACCTTCTTCCGCGCCATGGCGGATCCGCGTCCTCAGCGCTCCGCACGGAAGCCGCCGGAAGAGGCCGGTGTCTCAGGCTAAAGTGTTCGGGCGCGGCCGGAAGCGAAAAAGAAGTCGGTCCGGCCATGGCGCGGGTTGGACCCGGGAGGGCGGGGGTCTCTCGCCAGGGCCGG
>NW_012117855.1:116318-118268 GCF_000951035.1 Colobus angolensis palliatus | reverse complement strand
GTCCTGGGCTTGGCTGGGGCCACGGACCGCGTTGCTGCTAGACTGCCCAGGCAGGGCCCCTGGGGCACCCGGGGTTGAGACAGGCAGCAGCGCGTCTCCATGTCCCCACAGCTGCCTCCTGAAGTGTGGGCTGCAGATGAACAGGAATTCCTGCTGCTGCTAGAGCCCGAGGAGTTTCTGCAGGGCGTCGCCACGCTGACCCAGGTGCTCGGGTGGTGGCAGTAGTCCCTCTCCCGTTAGGAGGGGTGGGTTCCCAGCCGGGAGGCGCCTGCGCTGCCGGTCCCTGCCCTTGTAGACGGGGCTGGAGGGGGCATGGGGCAGGCCAGGATTCCTCTCTGATCCGAAATCCTAGAGGTTTCTAGGGTGAGATGGAGAAAGCTCCTGGGCACCTGTGGAGGCTACAGCTGCTCCTAGAGGGTCCTGAGAAGTGCCAGGAAGCCGGGGTCTGGGCAGTAGGCTGCAGGAGGTCTGTGTTCATCCTCTGACAGTGGACAGCCCGGCCCCTGCCTGCAAGGAGCAGTGCTCAGGTGCTCTTGCACCAGGCAGCATGGGGATAGGCCAGACCCCTGCCAGGTCCCTGTGTCCAAGGATGAGTCTCTCCAGCCTCTACTTTGTGCTAGGTTAAAGCTAGGCTGGAATACAGAGGTGGGCCAGGATGAGGGGCTCAGGGGAACTGAGATGTGCCCAGGCAGCCACTCTAGGGGTCTCCTTAGCCTTCTTGGCCTCGTGGAAGGCACAGAGCTGGTTTTCTCAGAAGGGGTGACAGAACAGAGGTGTCTCTGGGCACCACTGGCTCTTTCTCAGGCTTGCTGTTCTGCAAACCAGCTGTGGCCTGGTGGCCCATGGCCCTGAGCCGCAGCCTCCCGTGAACAATTGTGCCACACGTTCTCATCTTCAGATCTCTGGCCCAACTCGCTGGGTGCCCTGGATCTCCCCTGAGACCACCACCCGGTCCCACCTGGCTGTCATCGGGCTGGATGCCTACCTGTGGTACTGCTCACTCTCATGCCCACAGCAGGGCTGGCTGGGACGGGGGTTCAGGGGAGGTGGGCACACTTCTGGGGTTGCTGTGGCACAGCTGATCCCACTTCCCCAGGTGGGCTCTGGCAGAGGCCACGCTCGGGCAGGGCAGGCCCCATGGGGAGCGGGGAGGAATGGTCACCTCTGCTCAGGTCTCGCCAGCACGTTGCCCGGGGGACACAGCAGCCAGAAAGCCCAAAGGTGGCCGGTGCCGAGGTGGCCATCGGCTGGCCGCAGGTGGAAGAGGTGAGGACCTGTCTGAGCTGGGTGAGTCAGGTGGCCTGGGTCCCGGTGATTGGGCTGCTGGCTGGGTTTGGTTCCCAGCATGGCACATGGGGCAGCTATCAGCTGTGTCCCGGGGAGCCTTCCTCTGGCTCGTGCCCACCGGCATGCCTCCTCCCCAGGCCCTGGTGCTCCTGCAGCTCTGGGCAAACCTGGACGTGCTACTGGTGGCCTCATGGCAGGAGCTGAGTCAGCACGTGTGCGCCATCACCAAGGCTCTCGCCCAGTGTCCCCTCAAGTGCGTGACACCTGGACTGAAGGGGGCGGGGGCAGGATCACCTCAAGGTGGTGGCAGGGCCTCCCCGGCCTCTGGGGAGCTGCTCAGGTGAGGTTCTAAAAGGCGTCTCCCTGTCCTTCCCCGTCCCCAGGCAGTACCGGGAGTCCCAGGCCTTTTCCTTCTGCACAGCAGGGCGCTGGGCAGCTGGCGAGCCGGTGGCAAGAGACGGCACAGGGCTGCGGGGGGCCTGGCGGAGGCAGATCAGGCAGTTTAGTCGAGTCAGCCCAGCGGTGGCCGATGCAGTGGTCACAGCCTTCCCCTCCCCTCGCCTTCTGCAGCAGGTGGGCCCCTCCCTCCTCGAACCCCTCCAGGTGCAGAGGCCCAGTCCCCAGGCACCCTCTCATACCTTTGCCTGCCCTTAGGCGCTCGAG
>NW_012117855.1:112743-115446 GCF_000951035.1 Colobus angolensis palliatus | reverse complement strand
CAAGACCTGGGGCTCAGGGCAGCTGCTTCCCCACCCAGCACAGCAGCAGAGGGTCCCTCGAGCCTCCACGGAAAGGACTGTCCCAGCCTCGGGAGGCAAGAGATGGCTCCCTCCAGACGGGCCTCATCCAACTCCGCCCTGGAGTGTGGCTGGAAGGAAGGGACAGGAAACAGCTGTCCCAGCCCAAGAAGAGTTTCCACTGGGAAGTTAGGTCCGGCGGCAGCGCTTCCTCTGGCAGGGCCGGGGCTCGCGACTGCTGGGGCAGGCCGAGGTCGCTGCCTGGGGATCAGACACTGGGGCCTTGCGGCGGCTGCAACTCATGCTCAGGACCCAGCCCAGCTTGTTGTGTAGCACCTGCTTGAGGCCTGGCGGCAGGGGCAGGCCCTCCAGCGTGTCCCCCGAGTCTGGCCGCAGCTGGCGCAGGCGGTGGCAGCAGAGGTACTGGAGGGAGGTGGCGCTGGCGCAAGAACGGGTGACCTTCATGCTGCTTCGGGCTGCCGTGGAGCATACCATCGGGTAGAACCTCTTGTTGTGCAGCTTGGTGGCTGCCACGCCTGGAAGGGAGAGGCCTAGCCTGAACCCCGGGCAGGGAAGAGGACAGCTACCGGGCACAGCCCCTCACACCACATACTACAGTCACCTGGGTGGCAAGGCAGAGGGTGCCCGTGCTGGCCCTGCCACTCCAGCATGGCCTCACTGTCCCAGCTCCTGGGACCCTGGGGCTTCAAGTTTCTAGGAGGAACCCTTTCAGGAAACCTCAGTGTCCACTGGGCTGGGGCATGGTGGCCACCACCCTCAGGGTGACAGCTGAGAGGAGCTCAAGTGCTGTGGCGGCCTCACCTATGCACTTCCTGTTCTTGAAGAAGGTGAGCGTGCCGTGCCAGGTGTCCAGGTGGACACCAATGATGGAGCCCTGGCCGAACCGCGATGAGAAGCTGGTCTTGTCGCCCTTGTGGTGGAGGAGGCCTGGGGGCAGCCAGGGTTGGAGTGAGCCCAGGAAGTCCAGGCTCAGCCCGCCCCACCCTGGGCCTCACGCACCCGTGTAGGAGAGGCCCCAGCTGTCCTCGTCCCTGCCCAGCAGGCTGCAGAACGTGTGGCGGTATTTGTCCAGGTCCACATCCGATGTCCCGATGCCCACCATCTAGGAACGGGACGGGCAGAGGGCACTCTGGGCCACTGGGGCCAGGCCCCGCAGAAGCACCCTGGGCCAGAGCAACTCACCATGTCGGTGCCGTAGACGGGCGAGGTCATCTTGATCTCCCAGAAGTGCTGGCCCTCCCCCAGCTCCTTGGTGCCCCGGATGGCCGCTGTGCCACAGCTGTACTCCATGTGGAAGCTGACCTTGCGGTTGTCACAGCTCAGCAGGGTGGCCGATGACTTATTCAAGTCATCCCAGACCCAGTCAAAATCTGTAAGAGACGCCCAGGCTGGGGCAGCCCTGAGAGCTCCATGGGGCTCTGCCCTGCCCACCCCGAGGCCCGCCCGCAGTGCAGGCCCAGCAGGGGCCAGGCCCCAGCTCACACTCGTCTTCCTCTCCGCATCGACAGTCCTTGCCCCGGTGGGCCGAGTGCAGGCTGCTACAGAAGGAGGCCTCGCTCTGCCCAGCACAGTCACAGAAGGACTCGCCGGTCACAGGCACCGCACTGGGGATGGGTGGCGGCAGCGCGGAGTACTCGGGGTCAGAGTCCGAGTCGCTGTGCTGGGAGAGAAGGGCCGCCTGTTCCTGCCTGTCGTCCACTCTTGCCCTCTCACCCCTGCCTTCTGCCAGCCCAGCCTGAGTCTCTTCCTCCCCTTCCCTGAACCACCCAGGGAAGGATGGGGGTCCAGGCCTCCAGGGACTTCACAGGACCCCGAGTGCACCGCCCAGGCTCCTTCCTAACAGGCTCCCGCTCTGTCCCGTTCTGCACGACCAGGAGGGCCCTGGAGGTCCGGCCACTGAGCAACAGCCAAGGCCATCTGGCCTCCAAGTGGTTTCCAGATGGTGCATGAGCCCTGGCCCGCCCTACCTGCCCAGAGCTGAGGCGGTGTGGACACCTTCTTCCCCGCTCGGCCAGCCCTGCAGGGGCCCGAGGCAAGGCCACCACCCCGCACCAGGCCCAGCTGCAGCCACCTGGCCTCAGGGCAGTCCCCACCACACTGTGGCCCAATGACCTTCCTGTTACCTGAGCAGACCCTGCCTCACCACAGGGTCCTATTGCCCAGTGCCCACTACAGGCCCCACCCTCCTGGTGCCGGCTTCAGCTGTCACCTGAGGCTTCTCCAGCCCCTTCATCCCTGTTCTGTTTTTCTTCTTTTGCTTCACTGTAGTTCTTCTTGGTCCTGATTCTTGGCCTCCTCCCACCAGATGGTGAGCTCCTTGTGGGAGGTGGGGCCCCTCCCAGCCTCCTCCCTGTCACAGGCTTTGTGGGGGCCACCCAGGGCCTAAATGGACCAGGGGGTCAGCAGGGAGAGTGCTAAGTGACCAGGGGGCCCCTGTGGCAGAAGCCTTGGGACAGTGAGAGTACAGGTTGGGGGCTGGTCCAGAGAGGTGATGTGACCCCCAGGAGAAGCCACAGGGGACCATGACATGGGCGCCACCAGCTTCCAGGTGAACGAGGACCTATCCAAAGCCAGCTTCAGGGCAGGACACTGTCCTCTCTGGAGGGGACGGCCACACCCCAAAGAGAAGGCAGGCCCAGAGGACCCTACCCCACTGCCTAGAAG
>NW_012117855.1:110073-111727 GCF_000951035.1 Colobus angolensis palliatus | reverse complement strand
CTCCTGGGCCTCCCTAAGCAGGTGCAGAAATTTTTACCTTCAAGTACCAGGGTTTTTTGTTTTGGTTTAACACACATGTATGTGAACAACGAGCATGTGTTTGCACTGGCAGAAGCAGCGTCCGGTAGGGCATGTAGCAAGTTAACGATGGCCACCTCCAGAAATGAACTGGGTAAACCAAAGAATTTTTTTGTTTTGTTTTTTTTTCGAGTCAAGGTCTAGCTGTGTCACCCAGGCTGGAATGCAGTGGTGTGATCATAGCTCACTACAGCCTTGACCTCCCTGGCTCAAGCAATCCTCCCACCTCAGCCTCCTGAATAGTTTGGGACTATAGGCACGTGCCACCACGCCTGGCAAATTTTTAAATTTTTTGTGGAGACAGTTTCACCATGTTGCCCAGGCAGGTCTCAAATTCCTGGGCTCAAGTGATCCTCCAGCTTCAGCCTCCCAAAGTGCTAGGATTTATGGGTGTGAGCCACAGTGCCCAGCCCCAGACTGGAGGATTTCTGTTGAATGAACCAAAAGCAATTGCCAACCTCTCCGTAGACCATGGATTTCGGAGGAGAAAGCACAGTGAAGAACGCAGTGTGTTCTGAGGTCCCGTCACCCGAGGCTGTGTGTGCTTTGCCAAATGAAAGAGTCTCACTGAATGTGGCGTGCCCAGCAGACAGGCCCAGGGTTGGCCTGGTCCTCTGGCCTCAGAAGCATCTTCCCCTCCAATGGATTCCCTGTTCAGGGAATGCCTGCCTGCCTGCCTAGGGCATCTCCACACCTTAGCCCAGCCATGTCCGCCTGGCCCCCTGGGACCTACCTGCCCATCAGAGTCGTAGCCCCAGTTAGTGGAGCCTGCTAGAGCCACAGCCCGGGCATCTGCGTCTCGGCGGGCTGCACTCAGGACGAAGTGCCAGGCCCTGCTGTTCCGGGGGCGTCTGGCCATGGTGCAAAGAATCTAGAAGAAAACACAGGCTCTGGGCAAAGGAAGACTCACAGCGCTCCCAGCCCTGAGCTTCCAGGCTGGGCCACGGATGCACTCAAAGTGGGGACTGCAGGGGCCGCGCCGGTGCCCAGCCAGGGCTCCAGAACGCTTCAGGAGCCCGTACCTCACTCCAGGATCTGAGCAGCTCAATAAAACCTAGGTAGATCCTGTGAAACGCCACCCAGACACCCATGACTCCGGAATGCGAATCCCAGCCCCTGTCTCCTGCTCCACCTCACGAACCTGGCCGCCCCGCCCGCCTGTCCCGCAGGCACTTCAAACCTCCACTCGCTCCTCCTCCGTCGTCCAGTTTGACAAATGGCATCTCTGGCCTCTCAGTTGCTCATGCCAGAAGCACGGTGGTCACCCCTCCCTGACACCTTCCCCTCATGCCCGGCCCGACCGCCGCACCCGCCTGCATCCTCCTCCCGCCACCATCTCCTGGGCCACACGGCTCAGCTCGCCTTCCCCTCGGCTCGCTACCGCCAGGGCTCCTCGTGAAACAAATCTTAAAACCTGCTCAGCGCTGGCCGCTGTTCTGGCATAAAATGCAAAAGGCTGCGAGGGCCAGGTCTGCGCTTCCCAGGCCACTTACCTGGCCCCTCCCTCGCCAGCTCCGGGGTCCCCGCCCTGCTCCCCGTGGGTTCCGCCTCGCCTTCCAGGGCCGACCCCTGCGCC
>NW_012117855.1:95386-105413 GCF_000951035.1 Colobus angolensis palliatus | reverse complement strand
CCTCCGGTGCGACCATCACCGGCAGGCATGGCTGGGCCAGGCCAGAGGCCGCGGCGCAGGCGTTTTCTAAACACGGCCGTTTTCCGCGTGCCCCGGATTCGATGCGGAAGGTCCGTGACCTCGGAGGGCCTGAGTCGTGGAGCTGGGGGAGGTTTTAAAGGAAACTTTGTTGAGCACCGCGTTGTAGGCGGGCGCGGTGGCGCCTGTGGGCCCCGCTACCCTGGAGGTCGCGGGGTCGCGGCCGCGGTCGCAGCTGCACCGCAGCCCGGCCAGGAGCGAGACCCTGTCTTTAAATAGGTCACGCGCGCGTAGTCACGAAAGTAAAACGGATGCCGGCGTCTCCTGCTTTTAGTTATTTGTGGAAGTGGCGCTCTAAGTTCAGAAAAGTGAAGTTGCGCGGGACGGAATTCACAGCAGTGCGGAAGATGCGTTCGCCAGGTCAGCGCCGCGGGCCCTCCTGAGTAGTGGGAGCCGCATTTCTCTTCCCAGAGAGCTGGAGTCCGGTACCAAAAAGAAAACATTCCTCGAACAGCACGGTCTTGTAGCACAACTCTGACAGATTAGAAATCCAGGGCTGGAGTCTTATTCCAGGGGAGAAGCCTGGAAAAGCCTGTCCCTATTATCAGGACGGATTTACCACAAAGTAAGAATATTACTGAGATTGGTAGAAGCTTTTTTTTTTCGTTTTTGAGACAGGGTCTTACTATCGCTAAGGCTGGAGTGCAGTGGCGCGATCATAACTCACCGCAGCCTTGACCTCCTGGGCTCAAGCGACTCTCCGACCTCAGCCTCCTGAGTACCTGGGACCACAGGATGCACCACCCCGCCTGGCTCATTTTTTAATGTGTAGACATGGGGTCTTAATGCGTTGTTGAGAGTGGTCTGGAACTCCTGGGCTGAAGTGATCCTTCCACTTTGGCCGCTCAGAGTGCTGGGATTACAGGCGTGAGCCACTGCACCTAGTCCAAGCTTCTATTTTGTTGCGGGGAGACGGAGACTCGCTCTGTTACCCAGGCTGGAGGGCAGCGGCACAATCTCGATGACGGCTCACTGCAACCTCCACCTCCCAGATTCAAGCGATTCTCCTGCCTCAGCCTCCCAAATAGCTGGGATAGCAGGCGTGCGACACCCTGCCTAGCTAATTTTTTTGTATTTTTAGTAGAGACAGGGTTTCGCCATGTTGGCCACAATGGTCTCGGTCTCCTGACCTCGTGATCCCCCTGCCTCAGCATCGCAAAGTGCTGGGATTACAGACATGAGCCACCGCGCTGGGCCCCAAGCTTTCTTTAAATGGGGAAAATATGCACGTAAAAATTCAGAAGGCCTAGATTGGGGAAGGAGATGGTGCTCAGCCTCCGTCCTGTGCTTCCAGCACAGCCACGCCACCCGGCAGGCTCACGCTGACTGTGCTTTGTTGAGAACGGGCTTAGGAGCTGCCTCAGTTTGCTGAGAAGTGAAACGTTCTTAGGGGAACCTTCAGGGTTGTTGTCCCGGTTCCCTGACACTAGTCCCTGCGTTTACCATGGTGCTCAGCCCAACCCACCAGACAGGCACAGTTCCCACCGCTGCCAACAAGGAAAGCCCCTGGGGGTTAACCCTGCCGCTGGCGCCAGCACCGATGGCAGTGTGGCAGTCAGGACCCAGACCTGACAGAAGTGCCCACTCCCTCTCTGCACAGGTCACTTCCAGCACCTCTTGGTGTTGCAGGGATTTAAGTCAGAATCCCTTTTATTGCCTCAGCGGTGACCGCGAGGCTGTGGTCTTGGGGCTTTGTGTTTGCAGGAGTGTGGGGCTGGGGCTGGCTTTTCTGTGTCCCCGGAGGAAACCTCAGGCAGCCTCTGTAGCTCCGAGGACCTGCCTGCATGCCAGGTTCTCCCAGGAGGCTTTGGACTTGGGGGGCCTTTGAACCTACCCTTGAGAGGCGCATCAGGACGGGGTGGTTTTTCTGCGTCGTGTCTTGAGCCCCTCACATGCATCCTCCAAGGACCTGCCAGCAATGGAGCAGCTTGCTGGAGACAAGGGGCATGACCTCAGCGGTGGCGCTGGGGTGAGAAGGCAGGGGTTTTGCCAAGGTGTCTGCCACCGCGTGGCAGGGACAGGATGGGACCCTGGAAGGAAGAGGAGCTGGGGCTGTGCGGGGAGCAGCCAGCTGCCCTCACCTACTGCACATTGCAGGAGCCGAGAGCCAGGGACGCCGGTGTGCAACGCGTGGTTGTTGCCACCCTGGGCCCGCGGTTGCCAGCATCCTTCCTGAGAACTGGAGGCCCAGGGCAGCCTCTGCTGCCTCTGCCGAGCCCGGAGTGCATGGACTGGGGAAAGGGTGGAGTCTATTTGGTTTCCGTTAGAATTAGCAGGGGGCTGGCAGTTTCATGATCATGACACTCACGTGTGTGAGCTTGCACACGCCTGCGCATGAAGGAGCGCACGCACCCTTGCACGCACCGAGAGGAGAGTTGGGCAGTTTCTGCTTTCAGCAGCACAGCCTCAGGCGGGTGCAGGGAGTGCCGTAGTCTTAGAGGGACCCCTCTGTGTCTGGGGCGGCAGGGGACCTGCCTGGAGGTCTTTACATCAGGGCGAAGCCAGGCAAGGGCTGCCTCTGGGTCTGGCCATTCACCACTGCCCCGCTCAGAATGTGGGTGCAGGAGGTGGTGGGTGACCCCGTGTGTGGGCACAGTGGGCACCAGGAGCCCAGACCTCTGTCGTGTTTCTCACCAGAGCCTGGAAACCTGGCGGGCATCAGGCACATCATCCTGGTCCTCTCAGGAAAGGGGGGCGTTGGGAAAAGCACCATCTCCACGGAGCTGGCCCTGGCCCTGCGCCATGCAGGCAAGAAGGTGAGCGCCCTGCCCCTCACTGGGCGGAGCCCCGGTCAGCCACCTGCATCCCGGCAGAGGCCCGGCGGTGCTCCTGGCCTAGGCTGTGCCCCTCCTTGCAGGTGGGGATCCTGGACGTGGACCTGTGTGGCCCCAGCATCCCCCGCATGTTTGGGGCGCAGGGCAGGGCCGTGCACCAGTGTGACCGCGGCTGGGCGCCCGTCTTCCTGGACCGGGAGCAGAGCATCTCGCTCATGTCCGTGGGCTTCCTGCTGGAGAAGCCGGACGAGGCCGTGGTGTGGAGGGGCCCGAAGAAGAACGGTAACGGCTGGGCGGCCTGTCCGCTGTCCTGACGAAGGTGTTAGCGTTGGTGCCGGCCTCTCCCGTGGAAATGCCCCCCTCCAGCAGCCAGGCCTGTGCCTGGGACCTGCACAGGACACCCGCGACCAGGCCCAGGGCTCTGGCTGGGGGTGTCTCAAGTTGGGTCTGTGCTGCCACACAGCCGACCCCCATTCCCGGTCAGAGGGGGCGGGGTCTGCTGAGACCCTGGCCACAGCATGCAGGCACCTGGGGCCCCCGTGGGGCAGGTCGTCAGGCGGAGCTGAGGGGGTTCTGGTGCCTCTGGAGCAGGTGGCATTAGACGCCCCCAAAGGCAGGGAGAGGCTGGTGGGAGTGAGGCGCAGGCTCTGGGTGCACCATGGGGGCGTCCACCACGGAGAATCTGGGTGCTCCCATGTGTGGCTACAGACCCCTGGAGGGTCCTGGCTCCATGTTCTGATTTGGGGCCTTGGGGAGTCGGCAGGGCTCTGCGAGCAGGGGCTGGATGCTGGAGAAAGGGACGCTGTAGACGGCCCTGGCCCCATCTTTGCACTCCTGGTCAGGGTCTGGCCGGCTCCTGCATCGCTCCAGGGCCTCCTGAGAGCCTGTGATGGAGGCTGGTGGCAAGTGACACGTGATGGACTGCAGCTCCTCGGCCTGACCTGGCTGGTTCTTAGTGGCACAGGGCCACGTGTGCAGACCTGCCCTGCCCTGACCGCCCCATCTGTCCCGTCTTTGCAGCGCTGATAAAGCAGTTTGTGTCCGACGTGGCCTGGGGGGAGCTGGACTACCTGGTGGTGGACACGCCCCCGGGGACGTCCGATGAGCACATGGCTGCCATAGAAGCCCTGCGCGCCTACCAACCCCTGGGCGCCCTCGTGGTCACCACACCCCAGGTACTGCTGCGGCACCTCCCCAAGTCCCTGGGGGCTGCTTCCCAGTGGGCTGGGCGGGTCTCCCTGCCCGTGCGCCTGGCCGAGCCCAGCAGACCGCCGCCTTGGCTCCTGCCCCTCAGGCGGTGTCCGTGGGGGATGTGAGGCGCGAGCTGACCTTCTGCAGGAAGACGGGCTTGCGGGTGATGGGGGTCGTGGAGAACATGAGCGGCTTCACCTGCCCACACTGCACAGTGAGTCCCGGGGGTGGCAGGGGGACTGAGGCAGCGCCTGACCCGTGGGGGTGGCAGGTAGGCCGAGGCGGGGCCTTGGGTGGCGCTGGGCTCACCGCCGTCTCCTAGGAGTGCACCAGCGTCTTCTCCAGGGGCGGCGGGGAGGAGCTGGCCCGGCTCGCCGGGGTGCCCTTCTTAGGTGAGTGTTCCAAGCTGGTGCTGGGGTCCCAGCCTCCCATTCCGTCTCTGCCCTGGGTGGGTTTGACCTACGTGCCCCCAGTGCCCGAGGGAGGGGAGGGGATGGGAGCTGTTTCTTCCTCTCTCCTCGGGCCACACGCCGCACCACTGCGACCTCATCCACCCGCGCCCTTCTCAAGGCCCTCTACAGGCCCGGGTGGTTCGGGTGCCTCCGCTTTTGGCCAGCTGAGCCCATGCTGGGAGCGGGAGGTGCAGACACAGCGCCACCACCGCCACTGTGCCCTGCAGGCTCTGTGCCCCTGGACCCCGAGCTCATGAGGAGCCTGGAGGAGGGCCACGACTTCATCCGGGAGTTCCCCGGGAGCCCCACCTTCACCGCACTCACCTCCATAGCGCGGAAGATTCTGGACGCGACGCCCGCATGCCTCCCCTGACTACGGCCGCCTCGAAGCCGCCTTCCAGAGCCACCGAGGGCTCTGCTCCAGCCTCTCAGAGAAACGGAGAGGGCTGGGTTCCCGGGCCCTGCAGGGGCAGGCCCAGGCGGCGTCAGCGGGAGAGCGGCTCCCTGACCAGCCCTGCCGCAGGGATGTAGCAGGCACCAGCAGCTCTGCCTGGTTGGCCTGTGGCTGAGAGGACAGCTCGGGCCCTGGTGCTGTGGCCTGGGTGCCCTGCAGCTGTGAGAGGGGGCGGCCTGGACTCTCCTCCCATCCACGTTTCCCACCTGTGCCCCTGGCAGCCGCGTGTCCACACGGTCAGCAGAGCGCAGGACTTCTGCAGTCCTCAGGTGACCCCGGGCCACCAGCAGCCTGGGGTCACTGTCATCTGCGTGAAGCTGGGGGAGGGCTCCCTAAGGGGGCGAACTGACCTCAGGCCTGTCTTGTGACTGTCGAGGAGCCTCTACCATTAAACGTGTCCGCTGTGATGACGAGTTTGACGTTTCTAGAGTCTTCTGTCTCGGGGTCAGAGAGCACCTGCTTCTGTAAGTGCCTGGCCTGGGCTGGGCCGGGCCGGCAGGTTCATTAGCTTCGTTGTCAACAAGCGCCTGGGTACAGGTGCTGATGCGTTTGCATCAAATTTGGTGGGAATTTGGGGAGATTGTGTGATGAACCTGAGAGCCGGGCCCTTTGCTGTGGAAGAATGACCTCCCTGGGACACTGCGGGACCCCTGCTGGGACTGAGAGCAGAAGTCGGGTTGAGAAGGGAGCTCCGATCCCACGGGCCTCCTGCACCTCTTCTCAGTGAGACCTGAAAGGAGAGCCGTTCGAGAAAGCAGGACGCATTGTTTTTCCCCAAAGGAAGAGCTCAGCCTTCAGCAGAGGAGGACCCTGGAGGTGGGGGTTGGGAACCAACCTGGGCAGTCCCTGGGCAGGTGGGAGGATGCCAGGTGCACCTGGGCCAACAATGCCAGTGCCCTGAGGGGGCAGAGAAGACCAAGCTTCCCACGCTAGACTGACGGCCTGCCTGGGGCTCACTCCTCACCCCACCTCAGCCTCACCCTGGCTGCCTGGACCACACCCCTTGGGACACTGCCTGGCCCTCAGAGCGATGCCTCGAAGAGGAGGGGTGACACGCAGAGCTCCCGGGGATTTGAGTTGGTGCCATCATTCCTGGGGGACGTCCTGCAGGGAGCCCGAGGGGCAGCCGCAGGGACCAGGAAGACACACAGGTGTGGGGCAGTTGGCCAGGGCGGTGGCAGGGCAGGATCCAGACGGGGGCCCTGGGCGTGGCTGAGCCGGGTAGGACAGAGGTGAGGAGACCGAGGCGCACCCCAGGCAACACCGTCCTCCCCCACCCTAAGCCAGGTGGGTTTTTTTGAGACAGGGTCTTGCTCTGCCGCCCAGGCTGGAATGCGGTGGCGCAGTCTCGGCTCACGGCAGCCTCTACCTCCCGGGCTCCAGTGATCCTCCTGCCTCAACCTCCCTGGGATCACAGGCATGGGCCGCCATGCTCGGCTAATTTTTTTTTTTTTTTTTTTTTTTTTTTTTTGGAGAGATTGGGTCTCTCTTGTGTTGCCCAGGCTGGTCTCTTGAATTCCTGGGCTCAAGTGATCCGCCCACCTCGGCCTCCCAAAGCTCTGAGACCACAGCTGTGCGCCGTGCACCCAGCCCCCTTCCCTGGTTTCACGCTCGCAGTCACGCACCGTGCCTGTTAGATTCAATTGCCTTTGCCTTTAATTGATGACAGCTGGGGGCCGCCATGCCTTCCACCCCAGTCAGGCCCTTGTGTCTTTCAGCAAGTGAACAGCGCGGGGCTGCGTGCCTGCCAGGCCCCTGAGGACACTGAGGACCTGTCCCCAGCACAGGGTGAGCCAGGCGGGGGGCCCGAGTCCAGGGCCCTGGTCAGCAGGGAGCGAAGTGGGCCTCGCTGAGGTCCCGCAGGTCGAGCCCCGCCACCTCGGGCGGGCTGGCACAGGTGATGTTGTTGTAGGTGTACACGGGGGGTTGGCAGTCGTCCCCCTCACAGATGGCCTGGACGAAGCGGGGCACGGCACTGGGGTTCTGCAGGGCAAAGTCCCGCAGCACCTTGAGGGGGCAGCTGCAGTCCCAGGGGTTGCCCTCCAGCCACAGGCGCTCCAGGCCAGGGGGCTGCGGCGTGAAGGTCCGCAGGGAGTTGTTCCTGAGGTTGAGGTAACGCAGCCGCCCCAGCGGTGCCAAGAGGCTGCCGGGCAACGCCTCCAGGCGGTTGTGGGAGACGTCCAGCCAGAAGGCCCGCTGCAGGGGGCCCAGGGCATCCGCCGGCAGCTCCGCCAGGCGGTTGCGGGAGAGCAGCAGGTACTCCAGCTTGCCCAGGCCCTGGAAGAGCTGGTGGGGCAGGTGCGTGAGCTGGTTGGAGGTCAGGTCGAGCTCCAGCAGCTCCGCCAGCCCCCACAGGCTCTGCTCCTCAATGCCCACGAGGCCGTTGTCCTTGAGGAAGAGCCGGCGGAGCCCCGAGAGGCCGGCAAAGGTGTGCGGGCGGATGCGGCCGAGGCAGCTGCCCTCCAGGTGCAGGCTGTGCAGCTTGCCCAGTCCCCGGAACACCTGCTCCGGAAGGTTCCGGAGACAGTTCCCAGAGAGGTTCATGACCGCCACGTTGGTGAGGCCGAGGAAGGCGCCCACCTTGACCTCCTGGAGCTGGTTGTGGTCCAGCGTGAGCACCTCCAGTTGCCCCAGGCCCTCGAAGCTGCGCTCGGCCAGCTGCCGGATGCGGTTGTGGCCCAGCTGGAGCTCCTCCAGGAAGTGCAGGTCCTCGAAGGTGCGGGGCCGCAGGCTGGCGATGGCGTTGTGGGACAGCCGCAGCACGCGCAGGCCCAGCAAGCCGGGGAACGTGTCCTCCAGGAGGCCAGCCACGCGGTTGTGGGACAGGTCCAGCCATCGCAGCGCCTTCAGGCCCAGGAAGGCGCCCGGGGCCACGGCAGCGATGAGGTTGCGGTCCAGGTAGAGCTTCTGGAGCCGGGGCAGCTGCGCGAACACGTTGGCCTTGATGGCCCGCAGCGCGTTCCTGCTCAGGTCCAGCTCTCGGAGCTCGGCCAGGCCGCTGAACAGTGCGGGCTGCAGGTAGGCCAGCCTGTTGCCCGCCAGCACCAGCTCGCGCAGGCCGCCCAGACCACGGAACGCCGCGTCGGGGAGCACGGCCAGGCTATTCCAGCCAAGGTTGAGGTCCCAGAGGTTACCGAGGCCCTCAAAGAGCCCGTCCTCCAGCCTGCTCAGGCGGTTGTTGCTGAGGCCCAGCGAGGCCAGCGCGGGTGTGTGCGCAAAGGTGCCGACCGCCAGGCTGCGCAGCTGGTTCCGCTCCAAGTGCAGGTGGCACAGGTTCTCCAGGCCCAGCAGTGCCTGCGGCTCCAGGCTGCCCAGCTGGCCACCCTGCAAGTTGAGGAAGGCCAGGCTGGAGAGGTTCCGGAAAGCCGCTGGGGGGATGGAGGAGAGGTTGTTGCTGTCCAACCACAGGGCTTGGGTGCCGCCCGGGATCCCGTCAGGCAGGCGCGTGAGGTTCCTGGAGCTGCAGAAGACACTGAGCTCATCCGCCTCGTCATCGTGGCTGCAGGCACAGGTGGCCGGGCACGGTGGGCCCTTGGCTTCCCCCGGCGTTCCGGGCTCTGCTCCCTCCAGGCTGCGGGGGCCCAGTGCCACCCAGGATAGCAGCAGCAGCGCCAGGGCCAGGCCTCCTGCAGGGGGAGAGGCTTGGGGAGGCGGCCCGAGGAGGGCTCTGCCCGAGTGAGCCTGATACCAGCACAGCCGGAAGCAGTGCTCAGGTGTGAACTGAGGCTCGAGGTCATCCGCTGAGATGCGAAGAAGCCGGTGAGCCCCACAGGTCCTCTGGCCCAAAAGCTGACGCTGCGCTCCCCACCCCATGGGACAGAGGAGTGGCCGCCCCGCCCCGCTGCACAGACGCTGAGGGCTTGGCTCTCTAGCTCTGCGCAGGCCACGTGGGCTCGGCCAGGCTGGGTCTCGGGCTGTCTGGCATGTGGCAGCCGCACCCCCAAGGCAGGCACTTGAGCCAGGCCAGGCTGCCACGTTGGCCTAGAGGAAGGGGAGGGAACTGAGCCATTGGCCAAGGTCCGGCCATTTTCCGAACATTCTGGAACAGGTCTGGGTGGGCACTCGCTCACTGCCCTCAGAGGCTGGACAGGGAGCTGGGCACCTCCTGCCCCAGTTAGGTCCCCTCAGCGGGGTCTCACCTGCCTGCATCCAGGTCTTGGGTGCTCTGGGGGGGACCGGGGCACCGCTGTTGTGGGACAGGTAGGAACCCCGGACCGCCACTCACCGAGGCTCACATTGCCTTTCAGGATAAGGAGCCACAGGCCTCACAGACCCGGCCAGCAGCCTCCCAAGCAGTGATGACCCAAAACCTCCCCTGTATGGCCCCCCCATCCTCAGAGGGTATGGAATAGCTGGGATGCTGGCAGGGACAGCGAGGTGGGGTCCCCCTGACTGCCCTTCTGCCATGATGGGTTGGGGGTGGCCTGAGCCAGCTCTGGGCTCAGCTCAGGCTTGGGGGTGGCCGAAGCCAAAAGGGGTCACCCCACAGAGACAGATTGGGTGTGAGCCAACATCTCCTGCCTGGGCTGGGCCACGACGCAGGCTGTGGGGCACCTCCCTTTGCCATTCTGGGGGCTGAAGGCTCCGGCCTGTGCCTGGTCCTCCTCCCCTGCGCTGCCGCCAGTACCCTCAGGGTGAAGGACAGGACACAGACCCTCTGGTGCCAGGCACAGCTGCATCTCCCTGCCAACCCCAGCAGATGCATTTCTGACTGTGGGCTCCCCAGTCCCTGGGGGGGACTTCCTGGGGGTCACCCCTGGCCTCTCCCCAGTGGGCTCAGGGTCACGGACTGGCCACCCCCAGAGCAGGTGGCGGGGCACTGGGGGGCCTCACCTTTCCTCAGGGCCATCCCGCGTGCAGGGCAGGCGGCAGGCAGGCAGCAAGGGAGGGTACGTCTGCTGCGCCGGCCACCCCTGCCCTCTGGATTTCCCCACTGTGGGGCAGCCTGTGCCTGTCACCTGGCTGACCCAACCCAGCTGGCCCTGGCTCTGTTAACCCCCTCGTGCCGGGCAGCCGGTGTCGGCCCGGAGCCCTGGGGTGCAGACAGCGCAGGGGTGAGGGAGCTTCCGTCGGGGTCC
>NW_012117855.1:92977-94096 GCF_000951035.1 Colobus angolensis palliatus | reverse complement strand
AGGAGAAGTCGCCGTGTGGGGGCCCCTGACCTGTGTCAGGCCACACACCACACCTGGGAGCCCTGCACACTCCAGGCGAGAAGGGAGAATATGTCCCTGTTCTCTTCCTTTGGGAGAGGCCGAGCGTCGTGGGCAGGCAGAGCCTCACCAGGGCTGCGGCAGCTGGGTAAGGGGGCTCCAGGCCTCTGATTCCTGTGGTATCACCGAGGCCTACACACACACATTCAGCCCACTGAGTTCCAGAGGCCCCCATCACTGCCACCACCCCCGATGGCCCCACTCCCCCTGTGGCCTGTCCTAGCTCAAGGCCGGTGGCCTCCCAGGCTCCTGTCTTCAGGCTGCACAGAGCCTGGCTTTCTGTAGGACAGGACCGGAGGGAGGCGAGGCCATGTCTAGGTCAAATCCTGGAATGCAACTGTCCCTGTCCCTTACTGTTTGCAGCAATGCCAGCAAGCCCTATGGCTCCGCATCCTGTGGGCACACACCTGTCCACACTCCGGCCGTCGGCAAGCGGACGGTGGCCACCACCGGGGAGACCGAGCATCTTGTCTGGCACACGGCCGCAGGGTCATCCGGCCTCAGCCACTGCTGGTTGCAGTATCTTGCCAGTTTTCTAGTTAGCTGGCTGATTTCTGACTTGCAAGACACAAGGAAGACCAAAAGCTTTCTGCACGCACACCTGTCAGGTGTGTGGCCGGTGGTCTCTGTCACACTGTGTGGCCTTTCCATCCTCTCATTAGGATTCTGGTGAGTTTGTTTGTTTGTTTTTGAGATGGAGTTTCGTTCTTGTTACCCAGGCTGGAGTGCAGTGGTGCAATCTCGGCTCACTGCAACCTCCGCCTCCCAGGTTCAGCCAATTCTTCTGCCTCAGACTCCCGAGTACTGAGATTGCAGGCATGAGCCACCACGCCTGGCTAATTTTTATTTTATTTTATTTATTTTTTGAGACGGAGTCTCACACTGTCGCCAGGGCTGGAGACCAGTGGCATGATCTCAGCTCACTGCAACCTCTGCTTCCCAGGTTCAAGCGAGTCTTCTGCCTCACCCTCCCAAGTAGCTGGGATTACAGGTGCCCGCCACTAAGCCCAGCTAATTTGTTGTATTTTTAGTAGAGACAGG
>NW_012117855.1:86726-90295 GCF_000951035.1 Colobus angolensis palliatus | reverse complement strand
AAAAAAAAAAAAAAAAAAAAAAAAAAAAGGTTTGGGAATCTCTGCCTAGATTTCAGAGGCTGTATAGGAACACTTGGATTTCCAGGCAGAAGTGTGCTGCAGGGGCAGAGTCTTCACAGAGAACCTCTGCTAGGGCAATACGGAAGGGAAATGTGGGGTTGGATCCCCGCAGAGTCCCTACTGGGACACTGCCTAGTGGAGCTGTGAGAAAAGGGCCACCATCCTCCAGACCCCAGAATGGTAGATCCACTGACAGCTTGCACCATGCACCTGGAAAAGCCACAGACACTTGACACGAGCCTGTGAAAGCAGCTGGGAGGGGGGCTGTACTCTGCAAAGTCACAGGGGTGGAGCTGCCCAAGGCCTTGGGAACCCACCTCTTGCATCAGTGTGATCTGGATGTGAGACATGGAGTCAAAGGAGATCATTTTGTAGCTTTAAGATTTGACTGCCCTGTTGGATTTCGGACTTGCATGGGGCCTGTAGCCCCTTTGTTTTGGCCAGCTTCTCCCGTTTGGAATGGATGTATTTACCTAATGCCTGCACCTTTGATTTTACAGGCTTATAGGCAGAAGGGACTTGCCTTGTCTCAGATGAGACTTTGGACTTGGACTTTTGGATTAATGCTGGAGTGAGTGAAGACTTTGGGGGACGGCTGGAAGGGCATGATTGTGTTTTGAATTGTGAGGACGTGAGGTTTAGGAGGGGCCGGGGCGGGATGATATGGTTTGGCCGTGTCCCCACCCACATCTCAGCTTGAATTGTGGTTCCCATAATCCCCACACGTGTGAGAGGGACCCGGTGGAGACAGCTGAATCAGGGGCTTGGTTCCCTCCGTCCTGTTCTCTTGAGAGTGAGTTCTCATGAGATCTGATGGGTTTATAAGGGGCTTCCCCCTTCACTGGGCACTCATTTCTCTCTCCTGCTGCCACGTGAAGAAGGACTTGTTTGCTTCTCTTCCCACCATGATTTTAAGTTTCCCGAGACCTCGCCAGCCTTGCAGAACTGCGAGTCAGTTAAACCTCTTTTCTTTATAAACTGCCCACTCTCAGGCAGTCCTTTATAGCAATGTGAGAATGGACTAACACAGATGGGAAAATGGCAACATTCTTAATGTCCTCTATTTTATTTTTATGGTTTTAAGTACTATTTTGTGCAGACACTGTCCTGTTTTCCCTTCTAATCAGTCTCCTAAGAGGGAGAGGCCAAGCTCAGGGTTAACTGTTCCCATGTGGGGGTTACCATCAGCCTCTGTGCCGTTTAGTGGAAGGGCTGTCACTGCCTATCATAAATCAAGCCCATCTAAGCCTGGGCCCCTTTCTGGATTCTTGGTCCCCTCTGTCCACTGCCACGCTTTCTGCACAGTGGGGACTTTTTGGTAAGCTGGAGTTTTTCTTTCTTTTTGGAGACATGGTCTTGCTGTTTCCCAGGCTGGAGTGCAGTGGTGCCATCTTGGCTCACTGCAGCCTCAATCTCCCAGGCTCAGGTGATCCTCCCACATCAGCCTTCCAAGTAGCTGGGACTTACAGGCGTGGTGTGTGCCACCAAGCTCAGCTAATTTTTATTTTTTTATTGAGATGGGGTCTCCCTGTCATTCTCAGGAAATTCTCATATCTGGTAGAGTAGGGCCTCATTCTTCAAGAGCATCTTGGCTCTTCCCAGTCCTCTGTGTTTCCATATAAACCTTGGAAGCAGCTGTTGAGTCTCTAAAACAAAACCAAATTCTGAGTGGCGCTGCAGTCTGTGATGTCTTCCTGTACTGAGTCTTCCAACCTGGGGACATGCAGTATTTCCTCCTTTACTGAGGACCTGTGTCTCTCGCGTTTTTGTAGATTTTCTACGTTGTACTCTTGCACGGATTTTTTTAGGTTCTTTTCCTATATGATTGTTGCTTTTGATACTATTATGCATTATTATTTTCACTCCTCAATTTCATCTGCTGCTTGTCAGGGCTGGAATTGTTTTCTAGACAGGTTGGGATAACTAAGTATGAAGTAATGTGTTCCCTTTACCCTATGATTCTGCTTCTAAAACAGCTTTATTGATTTATAATTTACAGAGCATAAAATTCCCTCACTGTAAGTGTGCAGTCGGTGACAGGAAATGCATGCTGTGCGGCCAGCGCTGCCCTCCGCCTTTCCCACATGAGCCGCGTGCTCTGCATCTGGTTTCTTCCCTGGATGCGGTGTTTTGGAGGCTCGTCCATGCCGTGACATGGAGCAATGCTTCATGCTTTACAGCTGAACGATGCTCCGCTCTGTGGCCTCATTTGTTCATGGCTCCTTCTTAGTTGCTGGAAGCTTGGGCTGTTTCCATTTGGGGATACTGTGAAAAATGGTACTCTATTTGTGAGCAAGTCTTTGGACGCAGGTTTCACTTTTCTTGGGTACAGTCTTAGGGGCGGAGTTGCTGGTTCATAGTGTTGTATCTCTTCTGAAAAACTTTTCCAGTGTGGGCATACTTTTTTTTTTTTTTTTTGAGACGGAGTCTCACTTTGTCACCCAGGCTGGAGTGCAGTGGCGTGATCTCGGCTCACTGCAACCGCTGCCTCCCATGTTCAAGCAATTCTCCTGTCTCAGCCCCCTGAGCAGCTGGAACTACAGAAGTGCACCGTCACACCCAGCTCATTTTTGTATTTTTAGTAGAGACGGGGTTTCACCATGTTGGCCAGGAGGGTCTTGGTCTCCTACCTTTGTGATCTGCCCACCTTGGCCTCTCAAAATGCTGGGATTACAGGCGTGAGCCACTGCACCCAACCAGTGAAAGAAATTTCTAAGCAGCAACGTGTTCGAAAGATGACCTGGGTGCTGTGTTAAAAGCGTTCAGTTTTATGTATTCACAAAGATATGGTTTGGAATTGGAACTTGAGTTTAAAAGGGAAGCCAACCATAAAAGGCTGAAAAATTTGCAGCATAGTGATGCCATAAAAAAGCCCATTTTCTGAGGAGAAATTTAAGCTGGCTGCAGAAATTTGCATAACAAGGAGCCAAATGTTAATCACAAAGACAGTGGGGAAAATGTCTCCAGGACATGTCAGAGGTCTTCAGGGCAGCCCCTCCCATCACAGGTCCCGAGGCCTAGGAGGAAAAAATGGTTTAGTGGACCGGGCCCAGGGCCTTGCTGCTTTGTACAGTCTTGGGTGCCCTGCCTCCCAGCCATGGCAAAAGGGAGCCAAGGTACAGCTCAGACTGTTGCTTCAGAGGGTGCAAGCCCCAAGCCTTGGCAGTTTCCATGTAGTGTTGGGCCTACAGATGCCCAGAAGCCAAGAATTGAGGTTTGGGAGCTGGGTGCAGTGGCTCACACCTGTAATCCCAGCAGCACTTTGGGAGGCTGAGGCAGGTAGTTCACCTGAGGTCAGGAGTTTGAAACCAGCCTGGCCAACATGGTGAAACCCTGTCTCTACTGAAAATACAAAAATTAGTCAAGCGTGGTGATGCGCAACTGTAGTCCCAGCTACTTGGGAGGCTGAGGTGGGAGGATCACTTGAACCTGGGAGGCGGAAGTTGCAGTCACCCAAGATCAAGCCACTGCACTCCAGCCTGGGTGACAGAGCAAGACTCCATTAAAAA
>NW_012117855.1:64149-86676 GCF_000951035.1 Colobus angolensis palliatus | reverse complement strand
TTTTTTTTTTTTTTTAAAGCTGTCTTTTGGCCCAGTGTGGTGGCTCACATCTGTAATCCCAGCACTTTGGGAGGCTGAGGCTGGAGGGTTGCTTAAGCCCAAGATTTCAAGACTGGCCTAGGCAACATAGCAAGACCCCACCTCCACAAAAAATACAAAAATTAGCCACACATGGTGGTATGCACCTGTGGTCCCAGCTACTCGGGAAGCTGAGGCTGGGGCTGGAGAATTGCTTGAGGCTGCGGTGAGCCATGATCATGCCACTGTACTCCAGCCTGGTTAACGGGGCAAAGCCTCATCTCAAAAAGAATGAAAAAAAAAGTTGTCTTTTTAAAGTACAAAAGTTTTTCATTGTGACAAGTTCCAAGTGATTTTTTTTTCTCTAACAACTCTTTGCCTAACCTGACAGAGATGTTCTCCTACAGCTGCTTCTGAAAGTTTGGTGGCTTCAGCTATTATATTTAGGTCTGATATCCGTTCTGAGTTACTTTATGAGGATATGAGGAAGGGTCTCAAGTCACTTCTTCCACAGATATCTAATTGTCCCAACACCATCTGTTAGACTCTCCTTTTCCCAATTGAAATGTCTTGGCATTTTTGTTGAAAAATCAGATGGCCATGAATACAAGGATTTATTTTAAACTCTGATCTGTTGTTCTTCATACCCTTCCTTACACCACTGTCACACTTTATTTTTGAGACAGAGTTTTGCTCTTGTTGCCCAGGCTGGAGTACAGTGGCACGATCTCAGCTCACTGCAACCTCCACCTCCTGGGTTCAAGCGATTCTCCTGCCTCAGCCTCCCGAGTAGCTGGGATGACAGGCATGGGCCACCACACCCGGCTAATTTTTGTATTTTTAGTAGAGACGGGGTTTCACCGTGTTGGCCAGGCTGGTCTCGAACTCCTGACCTCAGGTGATCCACCCACCTTGGCCTCCCAAAGTGCTGAGATTACATGTGTGAGCCCCCGCGCTCGGCCCCTGCTGGGATCTTAACAGGACCTGCATGGGATCCGTGGGCCCATCTGGGGAGACGGAAATCGTAACAGGAGTCTCGTTCCCAATGAATGTGGGTTGTCTTTCCATTTTTCTCAGCAAATAGCTTCTATTTTCAGTGTATAAATTGTCCGTTTCCCTCACCAGCTGGTTCCTAAGTGCGTGTTCTAGTTTCCATGCTGGTGACTGGAATCTGGGTTTTGTTTGGATAGTTCGTAGTCTGTAGAAAGGTGATGAATCTGTTAACTCTGGATCCCGAGGCCCAGCTGAACTTCCTTTTTCCAGTTGTGTGAGTCCCATAGGCCTTGCTCTGTAGAGGACCCTTGTGCTATGAATAGACACTTTTACTTTTTCCAATGTGTGTGTGTGTGGGTTTTTTTTTAAGCATCTTATGAAACGTCTTGTTCTGCCTTTAGAGGGAACCACGGTCACCCACCATGAACTACGCCACCAGCTTGGGAGGCAGAATAGTGTTCACTGCAAAGATGGCCACATTCTGACCCCGGGCCCTGGGATGTGAGGCCGCACCACCCAGAGAGGTGCCAATTTCAGGTCAGTTCCCCAAAATGGAGTAGCTTGGGTTTTCCAGGTGACCCTAGGGAATCGTATGGTCCTTAAAAGCAGAGGAGGAGTTGCCTTGAGGCATGGAGGACTCAGCCTGCTGTTGCTGGCTTTGAAGGTAGCAGGAAGGGCCACGAGCCAAGAGTGCCTCTTGAAAGGATGGGGGTATGGAACCTCTCCCAGAGCCTCTGCGGGGAACGCAGCCTGCCCACACTTTCCTTTTAGTCCCGTGAGACCCGTGTCAGACTACTGACCTCCAAACTGCAAGATACACTCGTGTTTTGGTTCTTGGGTTGTTTTTTTTTTTTTTTGAGATGGAGTATTGCTGTCACCCAGGCTGGAAGTGCAGTGGTGTGATCTCAGGTCACTGCAACCTCTACCTCCTGGGTTCAGGCAATTCTCTGGTCTCAGCCCCCCAAGTAGCTGGGATGACAGGCATGCGCCACCACACCCAGCTAATTTTTGTATTTTTAGTAGAGACGGGGTTTCGCCATGTTGGCCAGGCTGGTCTTGAACGTCTGACCTCAAGTGATTCACCCTCCTCAGCCTCCCAAAGTGTTGGGATGACAGGTGTGAGCCACCACACCTAGCCTAAACTTGTGTTGTTTTAAATCACTGAGGTGGTGGTGACCTATCCCAGCAGCAATTGGGGCCTAATGCAGACGGCCTTTTCTAGCTGGGGATGCCCCCTTCTCTTTCTGGGTTGCGAGATTCTTTATCAGGAACAGGAATGGGACTTTTGTACTGTGCTTTTCTGCATTGATTGAGATGGATCTTATGGGTGCTTTTTTTTTTTTCTTTTGGAAACAGGCTCTCGCTCTGTCTCCCAGGCTAGAGTGCAGCGGCACGATCTCAGCTCACTGAACTTGCGCCTCCTGGACTTACATGATCCTCTGGTTTCAGCCTTGTGAGTAGCTGAGACCATAACCATACGCTCCCATGCCTGGCTACTTTTTGGTTTCTTTTTATTTTGGTAGAGACAGGGTTTCGCGATATTGCCCAGGCTAGTCTTGAACTCCTGGGCTCAAGCAATCTGCCCACCTCAGCCTCCCAAAGTACTAGGATTACAGACATCTATTTTTGTATTAATGAGGCTTATGACGTTCCCAGGCATCTGTTTTTCTATTAATGAGGCTTATGATCGTAAGTGCTTTGTAGATGTTTAAGCAACCTCACTTTGCTGTGACAAACCCACGTGGTCATGGTGTGTGATGTTGCCAAGTTTGGGTTGCTCATATTTTGTTAAGGATCCTTACATCTGTGTTCATGACGGACACTGGTCTGTGGGGTGGGGGCGGGGATTGTGATGCCTTTCGCCGCCTCTAGCCCCTAGACTCGGGGGAGCGCGTCTTGTCCTCCACGTTCTGAAGATTGTGAATGGTTAGTGTTCCTGACAGTTCACAGCGGCAGCCCTGTGGGCACAGGCTTCCTGTAGGAAAACTTAGGGCTTCTCAATACTATAATTTCTTGTTTCAGGTCTATTCAGATTTTGTTTCTGAGTCAGTTGAAGTGATTTGTGTCCCTCTGGGAGTTTGTCAGCTTCACCTAGTTGGTTGGTTTTCCTAGTATTCCAAGTCCTGTTCATTTCTGTAAGATTGGTAATGATGTCCCCTCTTTCATGCTTTTGGTAGTCAGTCTGGCTAAGAGTTTGACAATTTTGTTGATCTTTTCAAGGAACTTTTGGTTTTCCTGCTTTCTAGTTTACTCATTTCCTCTCTAATCTTTCTTTAGGTTTCATTTGTTCTTCTTTCTAGCTGAAAGTAGAATTCTACTTTTTTTCTTTTTTGAGACCAAGTCTCGCTGTCACTCAGGTTGGAGTGCAATGGCATGATCTTGGCTCATTGCAACCTCTGCCTCCCCTGTTCAAGCAATTCTCCTGCCTCAGCCTCCCCAGTAGCTGGGATTACAGGCGCCTACCACCATGCCCGGCTAATTGTATTTTTAGTAGAGATGGGGTTTCTCCATGTTGGCCAGGCTGGTCTCAAACTCCTGACCTCACGTGATCCACCCACCTCGGCCTCCCAAAGTGCTAGGATTACAGACATGAGCCACTGAGCCCGGCCAAAGCCAACTTTTTTTTTTTTTTAAAGACATAGAGTCTTGCTCTGTCACCCAGGCTGGAGTGCAGTGGCATGATATCAGCTTACTGCAAGTTCCGCCTCCCAGGTTCACACCATTCTCCCACCTCAGCCTCCTGAGTAGCTGGGACAACAGGCATGTGCTGCCACGCCCAGCTAACTTTTTCTATTTTTAATAGAGACGGGGTTTCACCATGTTAGCCAGGATGGTCTCTATCTCCTGACTTCATGATCCGTCCGCCTCAGCCTCCCAAAATGCTGGGATTACAGGCGAGCCACCACGCCCAGCCAAACGTTTTTTATTTGAGACCCCCTTTTATTACATAGGTGGTAAAAGCTATAAATTTCCCTCTAAGCACTGTCAACTCCCATAACTACTGCCTGCCCCACCACCCCTACCATTCAGATCAGACATCAGGGCCAGGCACGGTGGCTCACACTTGGGAGGCAGAGGCGGGTGGATCACCTAAGGTCAGGAGTTCAAGACCAGCCTGGCCAACATGGCGAAATCCCGTCTCTACTAAAACTGCAAAAATTTAGCTGCGCATGGTGGTGGCACCTGTAATCCTAGCTACTCAGGGGGCTGAGGCAAGAGAATCACTTGAGCCCAGGAGGCAGAGGCTACAGTGAGCTGAGACTATGCCATGGCACTCCAGCCTGGGCAGCAGAGATCCTGTCTCAAGAAAATAAAAGATCAGATGTCAGGCATTTGTTGCATCCACAGAGGGCTGTTAAAATTACTTATTGGTTTACAAATGAGCACAGTGTTATAGAATGGAAGCATTTAAGGTTCTGGCCTAAGAATATTTGCTGACAAACAGAACAAACTCTTTGAACTGGGGTAGGGTTAGTGGGAGAAGAAAGCAAGAGAAGGAATATGTGTGTCCTGCCTCCTCACACACACCTGGCTTTGGCGGCATCCCAGAGGGGTGAGTCAGATCAGTGACCCTCTGAGGGGACGGGCAATGCGTGTGGTCTGGAAGTACAGTGCCAGCCTTCCTCTTCAATCCACAAGCCTCGGGCCAGGCTTGCTCCTAGGTCCCCAGGGCCGCTCTGCCTCTCCACTCAGAAGAGCCTGTCTTCACGACCAGATGGCAGAGGGGGTGTGGGCCCCACAGAGTCGCCTCCCTTCACAGCTGCACTGACAGGGCAGTCGGTCAGTCAGTGGATCAGTCACATGTTTCAGAACATGCGGGAGGTGGGCGCAGCATTGTGAATGGACTAAATGCCGCTCAACTGTGCGATTAATTAATTTCTTTGAGATAGGGTCTCTGTGTCCTCCAAGCCAGAAGGCAGTGGCACAAGCAAGGCTCACTGCAGCCTTGAACTCCCGGGCTCAAGCGATCCTCCTGTCTCAGCCGCCTGAGTAGCTAGGACTACAGCTACACACCACCCTGCCCAGGTAACTTTTTTTAAAAAATTATTTATTTATTTTGAGACGGAGTCTTGCTCTGTCGCCCAGGCTGGAGTGCAGTGGCACAATCTCGGCTCACTGCAAGCTCCGCCTCCTGGGTTCACGCCATTCTCCTGCCTCAGCCTCCCAAGTAGCTGGGACTACAGGCGCCCACCACCATGCCCGGCTTTTTTTTTTTTGTATTTTTAGTAGAGACGGGGTTTCACCATGTTGACCAGGATGGTCTCAATCTCCTGACCTCAGGTGATCCACCACCTCGGCCTCCCAGAGTGCTGGGATCACAGGCATGGCCCCGCCCGGCCTCATACATTTTTTCAGTTTCAGATTAGCCCTAGGGGTTGCCTGCCTCTTCCTGCCCTTCCCTCGCAGACCCTCTGCCGCGAGCCACACCCAGAGCCTGGGCAGGACATGTGGCACCCACCCAGCTCTCCTGGGGTCACAGGCCAAGAGTACGCCCCAGCTGGCTGCTTCCCCAGAGGGCGGTGTGTGCTTTCTCAAGCAGAGACGGGGCTGGGGGTGCTGCCGAGCAGGGCACTGCCTGGAGGTCGTGGGATCTGGCCGCCTCCAGGAAGACACGGCCACCTCTCCCTGCCAGGGACCTGAGCAGATCAGACAGGCATGGGCTACAGAGGTGCCGACCGCAGCCGTGGGTCTGACCGTCGCATTGGCACCCAGCCAAGGCCACAGCAAAGGCACCAGCTCATGCCCACAGACAGGAGTCCCGGGGTGACACGATGCAGTGTGCCATCGCAACCCTCGGGATTCCCCAGGAAGACCTGTGGGGGCAGCCTTTGAAGGGACAAGGGTGGGATGGGGCATGGGAATGAGCGTGGTGCCAAGTGCCAGAGGCTCTGGGCAGCTGGGGCAGGGTTTCCTGCAGCCCCAGCCACCCCCATGCTGGGAGCTCGGGACAGGAGACAGCACAGGCACAGCCACAGCAGCCCCTCCAGCTGAGCTGGAAACTTGGTGAGGAGCCCCCACCTGCTTCAGGCACAAACACCGAGCCGCCTTCCCCAGCCCAGGACAGCAGCAGCTGGAGAGCCGTGGCCCTGGTGGGATGGGGTTCTGCTCTGGAAGGGCCCGAGCCCACTCATCCCATGTCAACGCGGATTGTAACGGTGACCTGGGAGCCAGAAAGGTGTCGCTTCCTCTGGGGCGGGGTGGTGGTGGCAAAGGGAAGGAGGAAGAACCCAGGGCACCCCAGGTATCCTCTCTCCTACAGAGCCAGGAAACCCAGGGAGAGAGCGCACCCCCCCCGCCGGGGTCCTGACCTGAAGCATGGGTGGGGGGACTGCAGTGGCTCACGGGGGAGGAGGAGGAAGAAGAGGAAGAAGGCCCGAGGGGAGAGGGGAGGCCTAAAGGCCAGAAGAAAACAGTCTGCAAGTGTAAGTTATGGGAATAAATACTTTTTAAACTTCTCTTATAAATATTCATTAGAACATCCAATAACACAAGCCAAGGGCTGTGAAATTAAGGTTAAATCAAGACTGAATTTCCTGCACGACCAGCAGGAAAGCCAGTTACCTAAAAGAGCCTCATCTTCAAATGCTCTGAAGGTGCAGGGTGGCCTCAGTCCCGGGGCATCTTGAACTCATCCTTCTCCTTGCGCACGGCCCTCATGGTGGTCACGGGGTCTGTCTCACCCGCGTGCTGCTGCACCGTCTTCTCCCTGCAGAGGCCAGCACCGGGCTGCAGGCTGTGCAGAGCCATGCCCACCGCCCACCTGAGCAGCCAGGGCCACTGCAGAGGAAGGTGACTCGTGCTGGCTGTAGCCCAGCCAGCCCTGGGAGGACACGGAGGGCAGGGAGGTGGCAGCCACTCCCCCTCTGACAGGTTCTGAACTCCAGGGTCCAGAAGGACTCACACCCCGGCCAAGGCGCCAGGAAAGGCTGGACCCCCCCCCCAAGAAGAGTGGTGGGGCTCTGCGGCTGCACCTCCTACAGCTCCCCAGGGCAGCCTCAGCCATCTGGGGTCTCAGATGCACCCCGCTGTGTGTGTAGGAGTGGGACTGCCAAAGGGGAGGGGCTGCGCCCACCACTTGCCCTGGGCCCTCACCTCACTCTCATGAAGGGGTTGTAGGTAAACTCCTCTGCCAGGGTGGATGGCACTGTAGGCTCCCCGATGCTGTACTTTTCCTGCAAGAGAAACACGCCGCTTTAATCACAGAAACTTTAAACGATGGCAGACCGGGCATGGGGGCTCACGCCTGTGATCCCAGCACTTTGGGAGGCTAAGGCAGATGGATCACTTGAGCCCTGGGGTTTGAGACCAGCCTGGACAACATGGCGAGACCCCACGTCTACTAAAAATACAAAAAACTAGCTAGGCATGGTGGCGGGCACCTGTGGTCCCAGCTACTCAGGGGGCTGAGATGGGAGGATCCTTTGAGCACAGGTTGAGGCTACAGTGAGCCAAGACTGGGCTACTGCCCTCCAGCCTGTGTGACAGTGACATCAAGTCTCAAAAAAGATGCTTCAGAACACCTGGTAACCTTAGGACACCGCTGGACTGACAAAGGCTGAGAAGGCAAGGTGAGTAGAGGCCGGAGGGTCTGTGCGTGTGGAAGAGGGAAGAGAAGCCAATGTCAAGGATGAGGCGCACATCCACCTTCCCACACCGTCCTGGAGAGGACGACAGGGACAGAGCTTCCTTTTCATTCACGTGGTTTACATTTCACGTTACGGAGGTAATAACAATGCAGGAGACACAAAAGAAACCACCACAGCTGCACCTTCACAGCAAGCGCAGGGAGGAGGGACACGGGAGCCCCCGCAGGCAGGCAGCTGGTCACTTCCACTCGAGACAGAGACGCTTTCCCTTCTGACAACACTGACCAGGGCAGATAGGTGGAGGCGGGGGGAGGAGAATGCAAACCCAGCCGCGGGGCCAACAGTGGGTCTCCCCACAGCCCTGGCCCTTCTACCACAGCCGCATGAGGAGGCCTCCGGGCAGAGCTCTGACAGAAGCTGCTGGCACCCACGCACAGGCTCAAGACCACCGCGGCCTCACTCCCAAGGGTCCCCACCTGCTGTGGGCAGTGGTGTCAATGAGTGACCCTTCAGCTGGTGGAGCTGTACCGAGTGGGGGTCTGGCAGATGCCAAGATGGTTTCTCACTAATCCATTCTTCCCTTCTGGTGAAAAGAATCTGAGAATGTTTTATAATATTCCTTGTGTTCCCACCAACATTCTCAATCCTAAAAAATCTTCCTCTACCTCCTATGAGGAAAGAAAAGTTAACACTTTTAAGGATATCTTTAAAACAAAGGAAGTACAAATTGTCATAAGCTTTTGGGTTACCTATTAAAATGAGTTAATGTTGTAGCTATTTTTTCTACAAAGTATGAAGCATTTAAAGACAAAAATAAGGTCAGTCAGCTGAGCATGGGGGCTCACACCTGTAATCCTAATGCTTTGGGAGGCCGAGGCGGGTGGATCACCTGCGGTCAGGAGTTTGAGACCAACCTGGGCAACACGGTGAAACCCCATCTCTACTAAAATACAAAAAATCAGCTGGGTGTGGTGGCGGGTGCCTGTAATCCCAGCTACTCAAGAGGCTGAGGCAGGAGAATCGCTTGAACCCAGGAGGTGGAGGCTGCAGTGAGCCGAGACCACACCACTATACTCCAGCCTGGGCAGCAGAGCAAGACGCCGTCTGCCAAAGAAGACAGGCCGGGCGCAGTGGCTCAGGCCTGTAATCTCAGCACTTTGGGAGGTCAAGGCAGGTGGATCACCTGAGGTCAGGAGTTTGAGACTAGCCCGGCCAACATGGTGAAACCCCGTCTCTACTAAAAATACAAAACCTAGCTGGACATGGTGGCGCATGCTTGTGATCCCAGCTACTCAGGGGGCTGAGGCAAGAGAATTGCCTGAACCCAGGAGGCAGAGGCTGCAGTAGTGAGCCGAGATCACGCCACTGCACTCCAGCCTGGGTGACAGAGTGAGACTCTGCCTCAAAAAATAAAGAAAAAATAAGATGAGTCCTTGCAGCACAGCTCCGAAGAGCTCTACCTCATGTGGGTTCGGGACTCCAGGGTCCAGAAGGAGTTGAAAACTCTCAATGTCCCTCCTATTGGGATTGGTAAAATGATTTATGGGTGACATCCACGCAATAGTCTATTTTACACCTATTAAAAAGAATGAGGCCGGACGCGGTGGCTCATGCCTGTAATCCCAGCACTTTAGGAGGCCAAGGCAGGAGGATCACTTGAGCCCAGGAGTTCGAGACCAGCCTAAGCAACATGGTGAAACCCCCTCTCTACCAAAAATGCAAAAATTAACCAGGCATGATGGCATAGGCCTGTAATCCCAGCTAGAGGAGGCTGAGGCAGGAGAATCGCCTGAACCCGGGAGGCAGAGGTTGCAGTGAGCCACGATTGTGCCACTGTACTCCAGCCTGGGCGGCAGAGCAAGACACTGTCCCTCCCCAACCAATTTAAAAAAAAAAAAAATCACAGGCTAGGCGCAGTGGCTCACGCCTATAATCCCAGCACTTTGGGATGCTGAGGCGGGCAGATCATGTGGTCAGGAGTTTGAGACCATCCTGGCCAACATGGTGAAACCCCGTCTCTACTAAAAATACAAAAATTACCCAGGCATGGTGGCACATGCCTGTAATTCCAGCTACTTGGGAGGCTGAGGCATGAGAATCGCTTGAACCTGGGAGGCAGAGGTTGCAGTGAGCCGAGATCACGCCCCTGCACTCCAGCCTGGGCAATAAGAGCAAAACGCTGTCCAAAAAAAAAAAAATACAAATTGTCAAAATCAGGAATAAAGCAAGAATATCATTCCAGATCCAGCAGACATTTGGCGGGTGGGAATTCATACTGATCTAAATTTTAAAACTATACTAATTCCAAAAAGAAAATACAGGCAAATTTTTTGACCTTGGGAGAAGCAAAGATTTCTTAGATGGAAGACAAAGAATGAACCATAAAAGAATCTATTAGACTTCATTAAAATTAAAAATGTTTGCTCAAAACACACTGCTAAGAAAACCAGAGGCTGCAGAATGGGAGGAGCCAGGCAGGAGGCTGCGTCTCACCAGGGATGGGGCTCCAGCACCTCCTTCCAAAAGGCTGGCTCCACTGCCTGCGTGCTGGGAGGACCCGGACCAGCCAGCGCGCCCACGCCTTCCTGGCAGGAAAGCGAACACCACAAGCACCAGGGAAGGGGAGTTTGGCAGCCTCTTTAAAAGTCAAACACATCTCCCGTCCAGCCTGGCCACTCCCTTCTCCTGGGTGTTCACACGCGGGGTTGGGGGCAGCAGCTGGGATGTCCGTCCCTCCAAACGCATGCTGAAATCTGATCCCCAATTAACGGAGGTGTGTGGATGGGGGTCCCCTGGGAGTGGCTGCCCTGCTCCAAGTGTGAGTTGTTGCTGTTAGCTCCCACAGGAACTGGTGGCTTAAGAGAACCTTGTGCCCCCACTCTTTCCTTCCTCTGACCACATGCTTCGCACCACCAGCTCCTTTCCCCTTCTGTCATGAGCAGCAGCAGCCTGCGGCCTCGCCAGGTGCAGACGCCCAGGCCATGCTGCTTACAGCCTGCACAGCCATGAGCCACATAAACCTCCTTTTGTAAGTCACCCAGCCTCAAGTATTCCTTTATAGCAACACCGCACAGACTAAGACACCAAGGAAATTAAAATATGCATCCGCTGTGTTTCCAACTAGTATCAACAAATAATCACGACCAGAAGTGCTTAGTGATCATGTAATAACACGTGCAAGACCTTGAACACACAAATTCCAAAACACTGCTGAGAAAAGCTAAAGACCTTAATAAATAGAAAGTTCACAGAAACAATGTTAAGATCTCAGTTCTCTCCAAATCAGTTATCACAACAGTCCCAATCAAAAGCCAAGCCAGCTTTCTTGGTAGAAGCTCACAAGATGATTCTAAAAACGGAAATGCAAAAGGCTTAAAACAACTAAAACCATTTTGAAAAAGAACATTGGAGAATTTACACTACTGATGTCAAGACAGCACAGAGCTAGAATCATCAAGATGCTGTGCTCGGACACCGTGGCAAGTCATACAGACCAACGAGACAGAGCAGAGACCAGAAGCAGACTCGGGCATAGAGGGTCCATTCTCTTTAGAAAGGTGCCAAGACAATCCAGGGAGGCAAGGACAGTCCTTCGACAGACAGCACTAAACACGTCAGGATCACACTGTGAGAGGTGAACCTCTACCCTCACCCTCGCAGGACACACAAACACAAACACCATCTTGAAAGGACACATTGTAAATTGTAAATACACAAGCCAAGACTTTAAAACTTCTAGGAAGAAACACAGGAGAAAGTCTTTGTGAGCTAGGGGTACGCGAAGATTTCTTAGCAAGGGCACGAGAAACATAAAAAATAAAAACGAGTGGTCGGCGCGGCGGCTCACGCCTGTAATCCCAGCACTTCGGGAGCCCAAGGCGGGCGGATCACCTGAGGTTGAGAGTTCGAGTCCAGCCTGATCAACATGGAGAAACCCCATCTCTATTAAAAATACAAAATTAGCTGGGTGTGGTGGCGGGTGCCTGTAATCCCAGCTGCTCAGAAGGCTGAGCCAGGAGAATCACTTGAACCCGGGAGGTGGATGTTGTGGTGAGCTGAGGTCGCACCACTGCGCTCCAGCCTGGGCAACAAGAGTGAAACTCCATCTCAAGAAAGAAAGAAAGAAAAGAAAGAAATGAATAAATTGAACTTCACCAAAACTATAAACTATTTTCCAAAAGACAATGTTAAGAAAATGAAAAGGCAAGCCAGGAGCTGGGAGAGAAAAACATCTTTTAAATATGTATCTTCCAGATGATATAAGGAACTCTTACAAGAGCAACCCAACAGGCCAAACCCAATATTTAAAATAGACAAAAGATTGAACATAAACTTAACAAGAAGGCATCCAAAGGCCAACACACACATGAAAAGATGGTCAACCCCATTCGTCATGGGGAAATACACATCTTAAAGGCAGTGAGACACCACCACATGCAAGTTAGAATGGCAAACATTAAAGAGACCAGCGACCCAGTGCAGTGCGGGCACAGTGTGGAGCCCTGGAACTCACACACTGGTGGTGGACTGCAGAGCGGTACAACCATTTTGGAAAACGGTTCATACATTTAACCACACAACACAGCAATTCCACTCTTAGGTAGGTACCCAAGAGCAATAAAAACATACCCACAAAAAGACTTGTACACAAACATTCCTAGCAGCTTTATTCAAATAGTAAGACACTGGAAACAAACGAATGGATAAAACAATGATAGCATTTCCACACGATGGGCTACTAAGAAGCAAAGAGCATGGCTGACCCTCACCAACTTCGGCGGGGCCAAGAATGCCACAGAGATGACAGAACAATGTGCTTCTCTTCATGGGAAACTCTAGAAAGTGACCTGAGGTCAGAGCAGAGCAACAGCTAGCGGGGACGCCACATGGGAGGGGCACAGGAGCCTTTGGGGTAGTGGAAAGTTCTACATCTGGACTGTGGAGGGGATTACACAGGTGCAAACATCAACATTCCTCAAACTGCAACCTGCCCACTCAAAAGAGACACACGGGTCAGGCGCAGTGAGTGGCTCACGCCTGTAATCCCAACACTTTGGGAGGCCGAGGCGGGCGGATTACCTGAAGTCAGGAGTTCAAGACCAGCCTGGCCAACATGGCAAAACCCCATCTCTACTGAAAATAGAAAAGTTAGCTGGGCATGTTGGCTGGCACCTGTAATCTCAGCTACTTGAGAGGCTGACGCAGGAAGACTTTTTTTTTTTTTTGAGACAATGTCTCGCTCTGTCGCCAGGCTGGAGTGCAGTGGCATGATCTCTGCTCACTGCAACCTCTGCGTCCTGGGTTCAAGCGATTCTCCTGCCTCAGCCTCCCAAGTAGCTGGGACTATAGGCACACACCACCACGTCCACCTAATTTTTTGTATTTTTAGTAGAGATGGGGTTTCACCATGTTGGCCAGGATGGTCTCGATCTCCTGACCTTGTGATTCACCCACCTTGGCCTCCCAAGGTGCTGGGATTACAGGAGTGAGCCACCATGCCCGGCCAGCAGGGAGAATTTCTTGAACCCAGGAGGTGGTGGTTGCAGTGAGCCGAGATTATGCCACTGTACTCCAGCCTGGCCGACAGAAGGAGACTCCGTCACACACACACACACACACAAAATGAATATTTATGATTCTTCTGATTTAGAGTTTGAATTTTTATGAATATTATAAAATAACAAACCTCTAAATTGAAAAAGATGCTCAACAAAAACAAGTGATTTACTTAAAACAATAAACCTGTTCAAGGCAGCGACTCTCCACTCAGCAGAGGGAAGCCACGCCTGAGACCACCAGGTGTGTGCGCTTCTGACAGCATTTCCAGTGAATTCGGGGAAATACTCCTGGAGAGCCCCTCCTGCTACTGCAGTCTCTGGCCCAGCTGGCCTGGGCTATGCCATGGAGGCTCACCTGGGGCCATCATGGAGCTAAGAGTCCTTTGGACACAGAGCCACGTTCTGTGGCCTGGAGAGCCAGCGGAGCCACATGGTGCCAGCCTGACCCCACTGCTCAGAATATGGGAACAGGCTGGGCACCTGTTAGACATGCAGCGTCTGAGGCAGAAGAATCTCAACAGAACCCCTGGGTTCGCCGTGCAGGGCGAGCTGGGCCACACTGGCCGGAATCCCAGGCCTGCTCTCTGGGCTCGGAAGTGTGACTGTCCACCCACACTGGTGACCCCACCGTGCACAGTAGCCCTGAGCAGCCCACAGGAAAGCACTGCACAGTGACAGCCCCACTCACCTTGGCCCAGGCCAGCTTCTCCTGGATGGCGGCATTGCCGGGCTCCACGTGGCGTGCAAACTTGAGGTTGTTGATGGTGTACTCATGGCCACAGTAGACTCTCTGAGGAGACAGGCAACAGTTGAGCTCAGAAGGCTGTTACCACCCGTGGAAGTGCTCAGGGACGGGACCTGGACCCTCCCAGGGGGGTGTCCAGTGAGTGGGTGCCAGAAGGGAGAGCAGGCCCGCCCTGGGTGAGGCCCTCCAAACCCCGGCCCACTGGGAGGCGCTGCCTACTGTGTCTGGGGGCAGCCGGCCCAAGACCTCCAGCAGAGCTTTACACATCTCATCCGCAGTCCCTTCATAGAACTTCCCGCAGCCAGCCACAAACAAGGTGTCACCTGGAAACAAGGACAGCCATGAGGTGGGGGCCACTCGAGGCTGGTGGCTGGGACTCAGGAGGGGGCCAGAAGCAGGGTGACACTCACCAGCAAGGCCCAGGCCCTGAACCCTGGCTGCCTTCCAGCCACGGCTGCCCAGACTCAGCACCCTGCATTCTGGCTCCCACACCTCCTTCCAAGTCTCAGCTGACAGTGCCAACCACCTGACTGGCCGTGCAGACCCGAAACCCAAGTCACTCCTCCCTCCCAGCCCCCAGTCCCACCAACTGTGGCTCTGAGACTCTCACAAACCCAGCCCTCTCCCCGAACACCCAGCAGCCCCTCTCAGGCCCGTGCCTGGCTCCTGTCTTCCCTTGGCCCCAGCAGCCAGCGCCACCCTGTGACCAAGGTCTCACCACCCTGGCTGAGCTGACCGGGACCACCTCTCACCCACAGCGGGGTATGCGGCCCGAGTGTGGCTCTGGGCCACCAGGAGGCCTCCCGGCCGTGCAAGTCCCACACCGAGTCACCGGGTGAAACGCCGCATTGTGAGGCCAGTCGGGACCAGATGACAGTAACAAGCATGGGAGGCAGTCCCTGCCCCCAGCAGCCTCCACACCGCCTTGAAGGTTGCAGCCATGAAGGGCCCGGCCTACAGTGGGGCCGTCCCCTGGCCATATGACTTCCAGAGGTGCCTCCACGGGTCTGCAACAACTCTGGGAGGCAGGCAGGGCCCCTAGACTGGCACAGATCCCCGAGTCCACACTACGGCATCGAGAACACAGCCCCAGGGCTGAGCCACCTCTCACCCTGCCAGAAGAAACTGACTCCTTTCCTGTGGAATCCACGAGGACCCCAGCTGTCCAGCAGTCTCTGCCAGCACAGCCCTTGCTGCAGGCGTCACTTCCTTCCAGACCACGATCCAAACCCGTCGGAGAAAGAAACGGCCAGCCCCACCACGAGGCTCCCAGCACCCACCCCTGGGTCCTCACAGCGGCACAGAAAGCCACGAAGCTGCCCCCGTGAGCCTGCCTGGCAGGAGACACAGGGTCTTCACAAAGAACCACGGCCCCCCACACCCAAACACGCACCTGTGAACACAGCAGGGGGCTCCGAGCCACCAGGCTTGCTCACGAAGTAACAGATGTGACCTGAAGTGTGGCATGGCGTCGCCAGGCACTTGACGTTGAGAGACCCCACCTTAAATAAAGCAAGCGACAGCATGTGCTCCCAGACACCCTGGAGAGCGTCGCCCGGGGTCACGGTGCGCAGCCTGGGCCCTCCGGGGCCGCCTCAGCTCCGAGGGAAATGCCTGTGAAGGTTGGGCAGGCGCTCCCCGCCACGGGACTGGGGGACTCACTCCATGGGTGCGCCCCAAGTGCAGGGCCACCCTGGAACGAGAGCGCTTGCATGTCAACAACCAAGGGGCTTGTTTTCTCCTTCAAAACAGCCGAATCCACGCTCGGCATGTGGCTAGGAAAGATGGCTTTCCTTCCCACACGTGGCCTTTTGTTTTCCTCTGTCCCCATCTGCCCCAATTCTTTACTTCAAAAATGTTCACACCTTCAAAAAGGCTGAAGACCCCCTCACAGCGCCCTCCCGCCTGTGTGCTGCGCTCTCGAACCGAGACCCCACCCACGTGGCCCACGCCCCAGGGTCTCGGAGCCCTGCTTCACAGCCCCGCACACAGCCATGTTTTGCACACTCCTGTCCTTGTGCCTAGACAGAGAAGACCATCCATGCTACCGCAGAGGACCACTGAGAGCACTCCCGGGTCACCGGGTTAGGGAGCAGAGAGAACGCAGGGAGGGCCCCCCACTGCTCCTGGCAGGGCCACGCTGGGGCACCTCCAGGGCTCACTCCTTACCTGCAGTGTGGACAGGTGAGTGATTTTGTGAGTCAGGGCCCCGATACGGTCGTCACCACCATAAACCTTCAGTCCCGACTGCAGCTTGACCAGTTTCTCATTCCCGCCAGCATGATCCCTGGAAGTCAAACGGGAGACCTGGGCTGCCTGCTGCTTTTAAACCCTGGTCAAACAGGATGCTTATTTTGCACACACAAAGGAAGCCGAGGAAGCAAATCACAGACACCTGGATGATCCTGTGGCCTGGGTTCCGAGCGTGGGGGCCTGGGGTTATCACCTGGACGTCTTTACAAAGCACCACCTGGTTCCCACCCCCACGTCCTGGTGCAGTGGGTCTGGGGAGGGCCTGGGGGTGGGGTTTTTTAATTTTTGAAAGCCCCCAGCTGATCCTGATGTGCTGCCCAGTTTGTGACCCGACATTCTGGCAGAAGATCAAACTGTTCAGCATGGGAATCACCTGGGGTGCGTCTGGGATGAGCAGCTGGCCCGAGGCGGTCTGTCTACAGGGGAGGCCAGCCTGGGTCAGCCTTCTGATGCGCAGCAGATGGAGATGCCTCCTGCGCGCCCAGGTTTGCCCAGGAGAACCTGCCTGACCTGCATTTCAGACAGGGGCCGTCGCAGGGGCCCTTCCCGGGCCCCACATGACATCAGACTCCTTCATGTGCCTCCCATGAAAACACCAGCGACCACGCCAGAAACCACCCGCCCTGGCACCGCTGGGCCCCAAGATAACAGGGTGGAGTGGTGGCCGCAGCGCTCTGCCCCTCCCACCCTTCAGGAGGGCATGGCACACAGGCCTCAGTCTGCCCATCACCACCCACCACCAGTGAGCAAACCCCACCCCGCTGACGCCAGGGCCTGGCTTAGGACTGCACGTGCGGCATGAAGGTCAGCGGGGCCGGGAGCTCAAAAGCACCACAGTGTTGGAAAGAGACGGCTGCAGCGAGGCCGGGAGAGGCAAGGAGCTGCAACAAGCTGTGATGCGCCAGGCAGCCACACGGAGGCCACTACCAGGGTTCCCTGGAGGAGGCACGGTGGCAGCAGGGGCCTCGCACGACAGGCAGGCGAATGTGCTGAGAGACAGCAGCTCAGCCACACAGGATAAGGGCCAGGGAGGCTGCCAGCACCGCCCCTGGAGCCCAGGTCCCTGCATGGACACCTCTGATGACCCCGCCGAGGCTTGTGAGGCCCGACTCACAGAGCCTGAGACTCTCCAGGCCTGAGTCTGGCTGTGTGTGAACCGTGATGCTTCCATCAAACTCTGGCCAAGCCACCAGCATGGCGCTCCCACCACCAAGAAGACGACAAAAGGCTTCATTTCACCCCAACACAGAGGCTGGGGAAGTCATAGTTCAGAGGCCCTAAACCAGTGCCAGACAGGCCCCAGCTCAGGAGAAAAGTGCCGGCTGCCCTCGGGTGCTTGCTTGGCAAAAAGAAGAAAGAGTCAAACACTTTTTCTAGCTTTGAAGAGCCTCAGAAATTTCCAAAAGCCAAACAAGGGCCTTGAGCAGGCAATGCCAGCCCTAGAACCCAGACACAGCGCTTTATTCATCTATTTTCAAAAATTTTCAAAAACCCAACCTCTCCAGATATGGCTGCTTGTCTTTTCTTTTTCTGAGACGGAGTCTCGCTCTGCCACCCAGGCTGGAGTGCAGTGGCGCGATCTCGTCTCACTGCAACCTCCGCCTCCAGGGTTCAAGTGATTCTCCCACTTCAGCCTCCCGAGTAGCTGAGATTACAGGCTCCTGCCATCACGCCCAGCTAATTTTTGTATTTTCAGTAGAGACTGGGTTTCACCACGTTGGCCAGGCTGGTCCTGACCTCAAGTGACCCACCCACCTCAGCCTACCAAAATGCTGGGATTATAGGCATAAGCCACTGTGCCCGGCCAGCTGCTTGTTTTTTTTTTCTTTGTTTTTTGTTTTTCTTTTTTTATAAAACTCACCTGTAAAGTCATTTCCTCCCCAACATTGAGGCCAACGTGCCAGGGCACAAGCCCGCGTGGCCCAGGAGAGAGCAGGGGGGTGGAGCCTGAGGGTAAGGCTGTAGCCTTCTCCCCTCACCCTGCAGGCCTCGGGGCCTCGCAGTCACTGCAGCACCAGACTCGCCCCTTGGGGGCAACAGTGAGCCCCGCGTCTTTTCAGAAGTCTGCTGGGGGCCTATCCTCACACAGCAGACAGAGCTGTGGGGGGAGACAGGTCTTGATGTCCCTAAATCCACGAGGGCGAGAAGTGAACCAGGTCCCGCACCCCTAGGCAAGACCCGGGCCCCCGTGGCGCCGGCACTTACCAGTGGTGGTGGGTGGTGAGCACTGTGGTCAGTTTCACCCCATGCTTTCTCGCCGCGTCCACGACCTGCAGTGACCCCAGGGCAGGACAAAGGCCCGTCACACTCCCAGGCCTGGCTCTCCCGCCTACACAGCACGGTGCCTAGTGGAACCCAGGACATGCCAGGAGGGGCCGCTGACATGGCCCGTCCTGACCCTGCCGGCTTGCCCTGCTCCAGCAGAGCCAGTGAAAGCACCTTCTCCTTCCTGCTCAGACTGACTCTTGCAACTACCTACGACTGCTCCAAGCCCCTCTAGCTCTGAGGGCACCACCCCCAGAGGCAGCATGCAGGGGCAGAAAGCCTCCAAGAAGAGCCAAGTGCCCGGGATTTTACAGCACAGCGTTTTCTGTGTCACTGCCTCTTGCCTCCACGCTTCTTGGGGCCCTGTAACAGAGTGGCTGGTGACTAATTTCCATTTAGCTTAGGCAAAATTGCAAGGACACTGCGGTTAGGAAACCCATCGGGGGTGAGAACTCCGAGCTGGATGATGAGGGCAGAGAGCCGGGCACAGCCTTGCGCACCTTCTGGGGCTGCACCGGGTCCACGATGGCAGCCTCCTTGGTCTCATCATCCATGACCAGGTACATGTAGTTGTCGGTCAGGGCAGGAAGCACCTCCACCTTCATGGTGCCCTCGTCCACGGTCAGATTCTTCCGCAAATCTGTGTGGTGGTGGAGAACTCCCAGCAGGGCTGGACCTGCAGACACAGAGCACAACTCAGTTGGTGTCCGCGCCAGGCCCTCCACGACAGGATGCACAAAATGCAGTGCTTCCCAGCCTTTCTAGGTTCCTTTGAAAGGGAATATCCTGGCCAGGTACGGTGGTTCTTTTTTTTTTTTTTTTGAGACGGTGTCTCGCTCTGTTGCCCAGGCTGGAGTGCAGTGGTGTGATCTCGGCTCACTGCAAGCTCCACCTCCCAGGTTCACGCCATTTTCCTGCCTCAGCCTCCTGAGTAGCTGGGGCTACAGGCGCCCGCCACCACGCCTGGATAATTTTTTGTATTTTTAGCAGAGAGGGGGTTTCACCGTGTTAGCCAGGATGGTCTCGATCTCCTGACCTCATGATCCGCCCACCTCGGCCTCTCAAAGTGCTGGGATTACAGGCGTGAGCCACCACGCCTGGCCAATACAGTGGTTCTTGCTGGGAATCCCAGCGCTTTAAGAGACTGAGGTGGGAGGACTGCTTGAGGGCAGGAGTTTGAAACCAGCCTGGGCAACATAGGAAGACCTTGTCTCTACAAATTTAAAACTTAGCCAGGCCTGGTGGTGCGTGCCTGTAGTCCCAGCTACTCTGGAGGTTTAAGCCCAGGAGTTTCAGGCTGCAGTGACCTATGACTGTGCCACTGCACTCCAGCCTGGGTGACAAAACAAGAACCTGTTAATAAAAAAAAAAAGAAAAGAAAATGAAAAGAAAGAAAAAGAAAAAAAAAGAACCAAAAGGAATATCTTCATATATCCCTAAGGAAAACATAGGAACTGACTCACATTCATGGAAATCAACTGTTTCAGACTTATGATCTCTATTTTCTTTTTTGAGAACTCTAAAAGGACAGGATGGCCAGCTTGTGACTGTGAGGCAAACCGCCGCTAGTTCTGGGGTATTCGCAGCCCGGACTTGGACAGAACATGAAGAAGGGAACACAGACGGGGGGTGCCCCAGCCTGGCCATCTGCCCTCCAGCAAGCTGTGTTGCCACCACTGACTAAGCGAGCCTGCGTTCCATGCAGTTATAGCCCTTCTCAGCCTCTGGCCAGAAAGAACCAATACTTGATGGCAGGCTGAGGCAGGAGAATCGCTTAAACCTGGGAGGTGGAAGTTGCACTGAGCCAAGCTTGCCCCACTGTAATCCAGCCTGGGCGACAGAGTGAGACTGTCTCAGAAAAAAACAATACTTGCTCTTGAACAGCACGAATGTGAGATGTGCACAAGAATCAGCAGTTCCTTTGAGACGGAAAGCCGGCCACAACTGCGCCAGATTCAAGTGTGGAGGATACAAAACCACCATCCAAGGGCCGGGCGCGGTGGCTCAAGCCTGTAATCCCAGCACTTTGGGAGGCCGAGACGGGTGGATCACGAGGTCTGGAGATCGAGACCATCCCGGTCTACACGGTGAAACCCTGTCTCTACTAAAAAAATACAAAAAAAAAAAACTAGCCGGGCGAGATGGCGGGCGCCTGTAGTCCCAGTTACTCGGGAGGCTGAGGCAGGATAATGGCGTAAACTCGGGAGGCGGAGCTTGCAGTGAGCCGAGATCGCGCCACTGCACTCCAGCCTGGGTGACAGAGTGAGACTCTGTCTCAAAAAAAAAAAAAAAAAAAAAAACACCATCCAACTGACCCAAAGGACTCTGCCACAGAGGCCCAGGAGGTGGGAGGAGTGGATGGCCAAGGGACAAAAGTGTCTACCACCCAGTTGACCAACGCAAAAGTATTTTCAGCAATGAAACTCCTACTAAATCTAAAAATACATGGGGGCCTCAACAATACCTTCAGTTCCGCTCTACAGGGGGAAAAAACCACAGAAGGAGGCAGGGGACAGTGCAATCCTGGGATAGGTGCCAGGGCAGGGGCTTCTCCCAAAAGGGATCCAGAAATGGGCAGCACCTCCAACTGACAGACACACACACGTCTCCAGGGCCCATCTAAATGGGGAATCCGACCTTATTTCCACAGCCAGAGAAACTGCCCAAACTATAGTTTCACTGTACAAAGATATCCTATCACCCGTCTGACAATCAGCCGGGCATTTTCCAGATCATTCTCCTCAGGTACAATATACTGAGATTTCTATATAAGCAGCTTCCTGCGATATTCCCCTTCCCCTTAGCCTCAGTACCACCCCAGCCCAAGGAGCACACCAAGCAGAGTGTGGGTGCTGGGGGCTGCAGGTGGGGTGCAGAAGGGCTGCGACAGGATTCCCTGAGTGCCAGGGCATCCTCCTGGAAAGGAGCTCCATTGATACTAGCAGAACATTACAAACAAAAATATTGCCCATGGGCGATGGCCATGCCTGTCATCCCAGCGCTTTGGGAGGCCGAGGCAGGTGGATCACTTTTGAGGTCAGGAGTTAGAGACCAGCCTGGCCAACATGGTGAAACCCCATCTCTACTCAAATACAAAAATTAGCCGGGCGTGTTGGCGAGTGCCTGTAGTCCCAGCGACTCAGGAGGCTGAAGCAGCAGACTCGCTTGAGCCTGGGAGGCACAGGTTGCAGTGAGCCAAGATTGGCCACTGCACTGCCTCACAACTGGTGCTCAGCCTCCCATGGGGACCATCACAGCCTCCTAAAGAAGCTGACAACCCATGGAGGTGCCTTTATTTCTGAGGAAAGACGCAGCTGGTGCTAGCACCAGCAGAAACCTTATTCCCTTTCCCTATCACTCAGCCCAACACTGCCTGGAAATGTTCCCGGCTCGCTGTTTTGTAACTGTAATACTTTGTACAAACAGGCCAAGGACCTGCAGCTTGGGGCCTGGGCCAAGTCCAGAAATGTGTGGTTTGGCCCACAAAAAAAAAAAAATTTTTTTTTTTTTGAGATATGGTCTCACTCTGTCCCCTAGGCTACAGTGCAGTGGTGCGATCACGGGTCACTGCAGCCTCGAACTCCTGGACTCAAGCGATCCTCCCACCTCAGCCACCAAAGTGACTGAGACTACAGTTGGGTCTCACCACGCCCGGCTGATTTTGTTTAGTTTTTATAGAGATGAGGTCTCAACATGTTGACAGGCTGGTCTGGAACTCCTGGACTCAAGGGATCCTCCCGCCTCGGCTTCCCAAAGTGCTGGGATGACAGGCGTGCCTCACTGCACTTCTTTTTTAAATCAGGAAGTTTCACAGCATCTTGCTTCCCTTGAACTGGGCGGCACTAAATACGGGGGCTGGGGGCTCCCTTAGAATGAGGCAGGCACGCCCTGCCGATGCACACAGTCCCGCTGGAACTCTCTGCCTGGGCCCTTATGAATTTCCCTAACGTCCCTAAAACGGTAATTCTGAGGACCTCTAAATCCCTGTCCGTTCCTCAGCAATGGTGACATCTTACCCCCTGCAGAGCCTTGACAGCTTTTGGCGAGATCTGGAAACCGCCAGGGACGCCTCCCTGCCCGCGCCTCCGCCCGCCCAGTGCCCTGCGCT
>NW_012117855.1:58483-63329 GCF_000951035.1 Colobus angolensis palliatus | reverse complement strand
GTCGGCGCGTCTCAGCCAATCAGCGCCCGCCTCGCGCTGCCCTCAGCCAATCAGCATCCGCCTCGCACCGTCCGCCAGCCAGTCAACGGGCTCGCGCTCAACTAGTTTCCTCCACGAGCCCCGACTGCCACCGGCCGGGAGATGGGCCTGGGAGCGGCGGCGGCGGCCCGAGAGATGCGCCAGGAGAGTTGTGCCGCGAGCCTCCGCCTCTTTTTTGGCACCGCGAAGCGGCTCCCTGGAGGCCGAGCGCCACGCCGACCCGGCACCCGGCAGATCGCGAGGTGGAACGAGCCGTCGCTGCGGGGACAGCGTTCCGAGGCAGTTGGTCCTCTCCGGGGTGCCGTAGGCATCAGCTGACCGGCGCAGCCCATGTGACTACAGGGACACTTGATGGAAATCATGGCAGCCTCCCGGCCACTGTCCCGCTTCTGGGAGTGGGGCAAGAACATCGTCTGCGTGGGGAGGAACTATGCGGACCACGTCAGGGAGATGCGCAGCGCGGTGTTGAGCGAGCCCGTGCTGTTCCTGAAGCCGTCCACGGCCTACGCGCCCGAGGGCTCGCCCATCCTCATGCCCGCGTACACTCGCAACCTGCACCACGAGCTGGAGCTGGGCGTGGTGATGGGCAAGCGCTGCCGCGCGGTCCCCGAGGCCGCGGCCATGGACTACGTGGGCGGTTATGCCCTGTGCCTAGATATGACCGCCCGGGATGTGCAGGACGAGTGCAAGAAGAAGGGGCTGCCCTGGACTCTGGCCAAGAGCTTCACGGCGTCCTGCCCGGTCAGCGCGTTTGTGCCCAAGGAGAAGATCCCTGACCCTCACAAGCTGAAGCTCTGGCTCAAGGTCAACGGCGAACTCAGACAGGAGGGTGAGACAGCCTCCATGATTTTTTCCATCCCCTACATCATCAGCTATGTTTCTAAGATCATAACCTTGGAAGAAGGAGATATTATCTTGACTGGGACGCCAAAGGGAGTTGGACCGGTTAAAGAAAACGATGAGATCGAGGCTGGCATACACGGGCTGGTCAGTATGAGATTTAAGGTGGAAAAGCCAGAATATTGAGTTATTTCTTTACAAGTTTCGGGAGAGAAGGGAGCAAGACAAGAGCAAGCAACAGCTGTTAAATGTCACAATCTTTAATAAACCATTTATTGGCTGGGCGCGGTGGCTCACGCCTGTAATCCCAGCACTTTGGGAGACTGAGGCGGGTGGCTCACGAGGTCAGGAGATCGAGACCATCCTGGCTAACACGGTGAAACCCCGTCTCTACTAAAAATACAAAAAATTAACCGGGCGTGGTGGCGGCACCTGTAGTCCCAGCTACTCCGGAGGCTGAGGCAGAATGGCGTGAACCCGGGAGGCGGAGCTTGCAGTGAGCCGAGATCGCGCCACTGCACTCCAGCCTGGACAACAGAGCGAGACTCCGTCTCAAAAAAAAATAAAAAGAAACCATTTATTTTAAAAACGATTAGATTGCTATGCCTCAACTCATATAAGATGGACTCTTCAAGAAAACGTGAAGTAGAATGGATGGGCCAGAAATGAAAACAGCCAGAGTAAAGTATTTCTCCAGAAAACAGTTTATCAAACCAAATGTTAAGAGTTTCCTTTTGTAAACCTGGATTGGAGAAGACTTTTCAGTGGGTTATCTCTAGTAGTTCAAGACTTAAAAGCTGCAGAGAAAACTGAAAATTATGTTCCAGATAACTTTCCATTGTTTACCAAATTTTCTTGGACTTGGTCATCATCAGAAAGCATTTGTAAAAACAATAATTTCCAAATTACTGGCCCATCCCAGACTCGCTGAATCAATTTGATAGGATTAATCTCCAGTGAAGCTGTGTTTACAGAGCATTCCAAGTGATTCTTATCAGGAAATGTGAAAAACACTCCTGCACGTAATCAGTTAATTTAAAATTTTTCTTAATAAGTGAACAATTAATGAAGATTTCACCTGTTTACTTAGGGTATCTGCCCAGACCCATCGATTCTGAGTTCGAGGGATGATTTTGCAATTATTGCTTTCCAAATAAAGGTGCTCCCTTGTATGTGGCTTTACTAATTTATTTTCCCCCAGTAGTGACGAGGAGGGATATTTCCTCCTTGTGGGGCTTCCGACCTTAGTCTTTGACCTTTGGCCTTCTGAACACTGTGCTCTATTAACAGAGTTAATCAGCAACCGTACTTCCCAACCGGAGATAAGGAGGCTTTGTGGAAGTTGAATAGCCTGGGACTGCTGCTTTTGCTCTTGCCTGCACCTTTCTCCGAAAAAAAAGTCTAGGCAAGATGCACAGCATAGCTATCAATGCCTGAAGGAGTCCTCTGGGCTTCGGCAGAGTTCCTGTTAGTGTATACATCATCTGCTGGCCCCTTGAAGAAAGCCTAGGACATCTAATTTAGTAATAATGGTCACCATTTATTGAACACAATACTGTTAGGCATCATGTCAAGCAGTTTATTCTCTATTTCCATGTGTTATGTAACCCTCAACCAAGCCATAAGGTTAGTATTATCACTACCATCCCCATTACTCAAATGAAGACAGATCTAGAGGCTAGGAAGGCTGGCTGAAGTCACTCAGCTTAGTGGCAGAGCCAAGATGTAACCCACTCTCCCAAGACCAGAACCTGAAGTTTTGACCACAATGTGGGCTGCATCCTGTAAGTAGATACGCAAGAAGAATCAGACATTTAGGTATGCTACAACCCATACTTATAGTGTAATTTAGTATGAGGAATTGCCATAATTTGATTTCTTTATTAAATATGCTATCTTAACTACTTTTAGTATTATTTTTTTCATTGCTTGGCAATGCATGTAATTAGAGAAGAGTCAGAAAATAGAGATTAGCAATTAGAACAAAACACCAAAAATTTCATCTACCCAGGGACAGGTGAAGTTAAGCATTTAGTCCAATTTCTTCCAAATCTGTGGATATAATTGTAATGTTTTAAATAGAGTTTGCTCATACCATACAATTTTCTTCTTTTTTCGCTTTTTTTGTTTTTCTTTTTTTTTTTGAGATGGCGTTTAACTCATTGCCCAGGCTGGAGTACAGTGGCGTGATCTTGGCTCACTGCAACCTCTGCCTCCCGGGTTCAAGTGATTCTTCTGCCTCAGCCTCTCGAGTAGCTGCGATTACAGGCACGTGCCACCACACCTAGCTAATTTTGTATTTTTAGTAGAGACAGGGTTTCACCATGTTGATCAGGCTGGTCTCGAACTCCTGACCTCAAGTGATCCACCCATCTTGGCCTCCCAAAGTGCTGGGATTACAGGCCTGAGACACCACGCCCAGCTATACTATAAAATTTTTTAACTTGCTTATTTCACTGTATATTGTGACCATCTTTTTCCTTGTTAGCTGACACATTTCTGCAGTACAATTTTCATGGATTACATAAGATTCTGAAGTCAAGCCTCCGTTTTTGGACCTTGAGATTGTCTCTAATGATTTGCTAGTATCAGCACACGTGTTGTTTTTTCCTTTGGCTAGGTTCCCATAAGTGGAAGAGCTGGCTCAAAGGGTGTGCTTATGCTGAAAGTGTATTATTTGTCTAGCTACCAGGTACAAAGTTCAGCTGAGATACATCTACCAAGTTGACAGACTATTAAAGTCAAAGGCATAAAGTAGAAGCATTGCTCACATGCAGCCCTCGTAGATGGCACAAGCCAGCACTGAGTATGGTACCCCCAGGGTCAGTGTTCACTACAGTGGTAGAACAAGCTTTGTCACAAACATCGACATCAGCATTGCAGGTGTAGGCACACGAAGTCCTTAGATGCAAGAATCAAAAACAGAGACACCAAGTCCGACAATTCCTGAGAATGCTAAAATCATAGCAATCCTAGCATTCAGAAGATAATGTTTTTCCACATTTTGAATACATTTAAACCTATGAAAAAGTTGAAAAACTAATACAATGAACTCCATATGCCCTTTAATAGATTCAACAATTACCAGCATTCACTATGTTTGTCCTCTGGTCCTGTGTCTCACCCTTCCCCCCGCCATATATGTGTATATATACACACACGCACGTCTCTCCATATATGTATGTGTATATATATGCGCGCACACACACACACCCTTATTTTGAAAATGCGTCGGGATGGCGACTGCAGAAATCCTCTGCCCTTTCAGCATACATCTCCTAAGAATCAGGATATTCTCCTACATGGAAATGTGAGACCATTATCACACTTCACAATATATTAGTCTGTACAGAATACATGGCTTGACATCTGTTCTTCTGTTGTTTTTTTAAAACATGTTCATTGGACTTTTATAAAAAATGAGTATTACACATCCGCTTAATATATTACGAACATATTTCCAGGTCAGTGAATGTAAGTAAGGGTACCCCTTTTTAATGGCTGTATCTTAGATCACGTACCCCAGAAGCACAGCCTAAGATGGAGACTCTTGCTCCCATGATTTGCTGAAGGAGTGCTCTCAGAAGTGTAATGAAGCAGAAAGGACATGGAGTAAACTCCAAGGAAGAAAGTGGTCTGGACTGGATACCAGCTTCAGTCAGCTGGTGAACCCAAGGGGAAGTTCTGAAGCAAGGAGTCTGTTGGCACCAGTATCTGCTCTCCCCACCCCTTCCATAGCTTCCTCAGGTAATTTTCTGATCCTCATAGAAGCTGAGGGACTTCAGCAAGTGAAGGGACTCTGAGTGGGACATCCCCAACAGGTTGCACACATTTCAGATGCTCTGCTATTAGAAACAATGATGCAAGGAGCATCCTCCATTTACTTTTTTTTTGAGACACAGTCTCACTCTGTCGCCCAGGCTGGAGTGCAGTGGCACAATCTCAGCTCACTGCAAGCTCCGCCTCC
>NW_012117855.1:51197-53328 GCF_000951035.1 Colobus angolensis palliatus | reverse complement strand
AGTAGAGACGGGGTTTCACCATGTTCGCCAGGATGGTCTCGATCTCCTGACCTCGTGATCTGCCCACCTCGGCCTCCCAAAGTGCTGGGATTACAAGCGTGAGCCACCGCGCACAGCCGTGGCAAGACTTCTTGGTCCCACTTTTCTCATCTGCAGCAGAGGAGTTTGTCTGACTGCACTTTTCCCCCTCTGACACCTTGAACACTAAAACTCGAGGATCCTCCAACACTGAAGTGCCTCAGGAGGCAGCTGTGGCCCTTCAGAGTTGGAGGATCATGGAATTTTGCAGGTTAGCAAACTTAATTAACCTCCGTAGGGTCTCACAGGCTGAGGTGTGGGGGTATTAGGATTCAGACCAAATCTGTCTTCCCAACAACCATGCACTTAACTGTGCTGTTTCACACTGTTCATTACGCGAAGGGTACACCACAGGGGGTTCGGGGTGGGGACAACCTAGTCTGACCTTTTGGGGTTCAGGGGCCAAGAGAGGGGTCTCACTATGTTGCCCAGGCTGGCCTTAAACTCCTGGGTTCAGACGATCCTCCCACCTCAGCCTACCAAGTAGCTGGGATGACAGGTGTGCACTTTTGCACTCGGCAGCTCTGATTTTAAAGCGCTTTCCCCTCTTTTGGATTTAACCTTAAAGGATATTTTCTTTGTTGGTCTATTTTCTTTGATGTCTTTGGTAACTCCTTTATACAATATGAAAAAAACCCTGGCTATTTCTTTTGTTTTTAGGGTAGCTGAGTCCTTATGCACATCTGGGAACTGGGCATTAGAAATAATAAATTTCCCAAATTTATCTAGGTTTTTCTTATGGTTTGAATATATAGAATAATAAATATATAGAATAATATAGCACTATAAAATGCACTAACTTTTAAATAAATTTTGCTTCTTTCCAAGAGAAATTGCCACTTTAATGCTGTTTTCTGTTCATCTGTCATTGCAAGAAACTCATTTACCTGGTTAAAAAAAAAGATGAGACAAATATATCTGAAGTTTACAAAGAAAATTCATTTTGACAACAGTGAGAAACAAACTTTCTCATTAGAAATGAAATTTTAATTTGCAGTAATTATAGCTCAACCGTTTGTTTTTGTTTTTAGAGACAGGGTATCACTCTGTTGCCCAAGCTGGAGTGCAGCAGTATGATCACAGCTCACTGCAGCCTCGAACTCCCGGGGTCAAGCAATCCTCCCACCTCAGCTTCCCAAGTTTCTGAGATTACAGGTATGCACTATTATTCTCTGGCTGTTTTATGTTTTATTTTTTGTAGAGACAGGATCTCACTATGTTGCCCAGGGTGATCTTGAACTGCTGACCTCAAGTGATCCTCCTGCCTCAGCCTCCCAAAGTGCTAGGATTACAGGTGTGACCCACCATGCCCAGCCAACTCAATTGTTTTGATAGAGAAGATAAGGCAGGAAAGGCTACATAAGCAGAATCTCTAAAGGCAATCAGGTAGCTCAGCAAGGAAAAATCCCTTCAATAAAGTGGAAGCAGAATTTGGAACTAAACTCTAATGGTAAATTTCATGAGCTGGTTTTAACAATAAAAAGCAAGTGCCTATTGCCAAATGCACATGCTAATCCGTAAATATTATCTGCTGCTGTTCTGTAGCTGCAAACCAGGGAGAAAACGTGTAGCTGATTTCATGTAACTGAGTAGGTGAAACACAGCCAAATCCTCCCAGAAAAACCACCTTATGACTGATCAATATCTCCGACTTGTTGTTTTACCCCGTTACTTGACTATATCAAACATCATGTTTCCTTGGTGTTTTTTTTTTGTTTTTTTTTTTGAGACAAGTCTTGCTCTGTAACTCAGGCTGGAGTGCAGTGGTGTGATCTTGGCTCACTGCAACTTCCACATCTTGGGTTCAAGTGATTCTCGTGCCCCAGCCTCCTGAATAGCTAGGATTACAAGTGTACGTCACCACACTCAGCTAATTTTTGTACGTTTAGTAGAAATGGGGTTTCGCCATATTGGCCAGGCTGGTCTCAAACTCCTGACCTCAAGTGATCTGCCCTCCTCGGCCTCCCAAAGTGCTAAGATTACAGGCGTGGCCGGGCGCGGTGGCTCAAGCCTGTAATCCCAGCACTTTGGGAGGCCGAGACGGGCGGATCAC
>NW_012117855.1:48752-49492 GCF_000951035.1 Colobus angolensis palliatus | reverse complement strand
ATCATAAAATGTTTTTAAAATCCAGAAGTCAGTATCTTGACTGTGGCAACAGATACACAAACCTACAAGTGTGATAAAACTAACTGGAACACACATACACGACTGCATGTGAACCTGGAGGAATTTGAGTAAGAGCAGTACATTGAATAGTGTCAATATCCTGGCTGTGACATGGTACTATTACTTGCAAATGGTATCACTGGGAGAAACGGGGCAGAAGCCACAAGGGATCTCTCTTATTATTTCTTTTCTTTTTTTTTTCTTTGTGTATGTGTGAGGCAGAGTCTCGCTCTGTCACCCAGGCTGGAGTGCAGGGCGCAATCTGGGCTCACTGCAAGCTCCGCCTCCCGGGTTCATGCCATTCTCCTGCCTCAGCCTCTCAAGTAGCTGAGACTACAGGTGCCCACCACCATGCCCGGCTAATTTTTTTGTATTTTTTACAGACTAGGTTTCACTGTGTTAGCCAGGATGGGCTCAATCTCCCGATCTCGTGATCAGCCCTCCTCGGCCTCCCAAAGTGCTGGGATCATAGGTGTGAGCCACCACGCCCGGCCCTCTTATTATTTCTTATACTTCCACGTGAATCTAGGATTATCTCAATGAAAATTCTCATAAAAATCCATAGATTTTCGCAATAATATTACACATTTCTTGCCAAGCATCTTTTAGCTAAGAGTATTAAATCTACTGGAGTTTACTTTCTTTCTTGCTTGCTTTTTTTTTTTTTTTTTTTGAGACAG
>NW_012117855.1:32306-41206 GCF_000951035.1 Colobus angolensis palliatus | reverse complement strand
AGGTCAGGAGATCAAGACCATACTGGCTAACATGGTGAAACCCCATCTCTACTAAAAAATACAAAGAATTAGCCAGGCGTGGTGGCGGGTGCCTGCATTCCAGCTACTCGGGAGGCTGAGGCAGGAGAATGGCATGAACCTAGGAGACGGAGCTTGCAGTGCGCCGAGATCGTGCCACTGCACTATACAGCCTGGGCGACAAAGCAAGACTCCATCTCAAAAAATAAAATAAAATAATTAATAAATAAAAGTACATCACAAAAGAAGTTATCAAAATGGCCAATACACGTACTGGTCTCAATAATCATCAGGAAAATACAAATTAAACAAGAGTAGGCTGGATGCGGTGGTTCACGCCTGTAATTCCAACACTTTGGGAAGTTGAGACTGGTGGATCGCTTGAGGTCAGCAGTTCGAGACCAGCCTGGCCAACATAGCAAAATCCTCTCTCTACTAAAAATAAAAAATTAGCTGGGCATAGCAGTGTGTGCCTGTAATCCCAGCTACTTGGGAGGCTGAGGAAGGAGAATTGCTTGAACCCGGGAGGCAGAGGTTGCACTCAGCCAAGATGGCGGCACTGCATTCCAGCCTGGGTGACAGAGCCAGACTCCATCTCAAAAACAAATGAACAAACAAACAAACAAACAAAACCAAGAGAATTCCACTAAACACCTAACATTTAAAAGACTAATAACAAAAACATTAGTGAAGATGTGAAGCAACAACAAAAATAAACTTTACAGAACTAAAAATAATAACCTATAATTCATTTTTATTTTTCTTTATCTTAGAAGAATCTTCCAGGAACAAATATTACTTGGGTTAGAAAACTTTTATCAGAAGTTATCCGGTTCCTTCAGCACTTCATTGGTTTCCTTTGTTGCTGTGTAGTACATGAAATTTAATTTTCTTCAATAAAAAGATGGTAATGTATATCTATTTATCTATAATATTTTTATGTCTTTATCCTTCTATTAGTATATATGCACAAAAAGATACATTAAAATATGTTAACCAAGTAACTGTTTATTTGGGGCTGTTGCTTGCATTCTGTATTATGTGTCTCTTTTACTTTTTTTAAGACGGAGTCTCGCTGTGTGGCCCAGGCTGGAGTACAGTGGCGTGATCTCGGCTCACTGCAACCTCTGCCTCCTGGGTTAAAGTGATTCTCCTGCCTCAGCCTCCCGAGTAGCTGGAATTATAGGTGCCCCCACCACGTCTGGTTCATTTTTTGTATTTTTAGTAGAGACGGGGTTTCACCAGGTTGGCCAAGCTGGTCTCAAATTCCTGACCTCAAGTGATCCCTCCACCTGGGTCTCCCAAAGTGCTGGGATTACAGGCGTGAGCCACTACGCCCAGCCAAGCATTCTGTATTGTGTTTCTTCTATTTTTTGAGATACAGTCTTGCTCTGACACCCAGGCTAGAGTGTAGCTTCGCTCTGTCACCCAGGCTGGATCTCAGCTCACTGCAACCTCCGCCTCCCAGGTTCAAGAGATTCTCCTGCCTCAGCCTGCCGAATAGCTGGGATTACAGGCACATCATGTGATGCACGGCTAATTTTTATGTTTTTAGTAGAGACCGGGTTTTGCCATGTTGGCCAGGCTGGTCTTATGAACCCCTGAGCTCAAATGATCCACCCACCTCAGCCTCTCAAAGTGCTAGGATTACAGGTGTGAGCCACTGTGCCTGGCCTACTTTTAAAATTTTGAGCATTTTAATTTTTAATAAAAATATAAAAGCTCTAAAGAAAACATGATTATAGTTTTACTCTGAAATATTTAATCAATTTCTACCTATAAGGTTTTCATGGGAGTAATGAGCATTTTAAAAGATAAAAAAGGCCAGGCACGGTAGCTCATGCCTGTAATCCCAGCACTTTGGGAGCCCGAGGCGGGCAAATTGCTTGAGCTCAGGAGTTTGAGACCAGCCTGAACAACATGGTGAAACCCAGTTTCTACCAAGAACACAAAAAACTAGTTTTTGCTTTTATAAATCTGAGTAAATTTAACTATCGAAGTTCCCACAGTAAAATAAAAGAAAAAGGGATGCTTAAAAACTATTTTTAGGCCAGGGGCGGTGGTTCATGCCTGTAATCCCAGCACCTCGGGAGGCCTAGTCAGGCAGATCACCTGAAGTCAGGAGTTCGAGATCAGCTGGCCAACATGGTGAAACCCTATCTCTACTAAAAATACAAAAATTAGCAGGGCGTGGTGGCGTGTACTTGTAATCCCAGCTACCCAGGAGGCTGAGGCAGGAGAATCACTGGAACCCAGGAGGCAGAGGCTGCAGTGAGCCTAGATTGCGCCACTGCACTCCAGCCTGGGTGACATAGCAAGACTCCATCTCAAAAAAAGAAAAAAAGCTATTTTTGGGCCGGGCACTGTGGCTCACGCCTGTAATCCCACCACTGTGGGAGGCTGAGGCGGGTAGATCACCTGAGGTCAGGAGTTCAAGACCAGCCTGGCCAACATTGTGAAACCCCGTGTCTACTAAAAATATAAAAATTAGCCAGGTGTGGTGGTGCACGCCTGTAATCCCATCTACTTGGGGGGCTGAGACAGGAGAATTGCTTGAACCCAGGAGGCGGAGGTTGCAGTGAGCTAAGCTCACACCACTGCACCCCAGCCTGGGTGACAGAGCAAGACTCCTCAAAAAACAAACAAACAAGGCCTATTTTTGGGCCGAGCAAGGTGGCTCACACATGTAATCCTTCAGGAGGCTGAGGCAGGAGGATTCCTTGAGGTCAGGAGTTTGAGACCCTGAAAAAAGAAAAGAGAAGAGAAGAGGGGAGGGGAGAGGAGGGGAGAAAGAAATAAAGACAGACAAAAGAAAGAAAGAGAAAGAAAGAGAAAGAAGGAACTACTTTGTGATTACTTTAATATAACTTACTGATCAGAAAAAAAAAATTCCCAAATAAATCAAGCTGCTCTTGAGTAGCCTAAAAATAGTTGTAGACACTGTCATTCCTGTCCCTGTTTTAGGGTTGCATGGCAGGGCAGGGACTGAAATACACTTTATCAAGTTTACCTCACAGCTCGCTGAACGCCTCTGTGCTCTCTCAAGTTTCCTGAAATGGCATTATCTACAAATGACCCAACATTTAAAAAAAATGTTTCCAAAGTAACAATCATGGCTTTATTTTATTATTATTATTATTTTTTGAGACAGGGTCTTGCTCTGTCACCCAGGCTGCAGTGCAGTGGCATGAACACAGCTCACTGCAGTCTCTATCTCCAGGGCTCAAGCAATCCTCCTATCTCAACCTCCTGAGTAGCTGAGATCACAGGCACATGCCACCATGCCAAGCTATTTCTTTTTTTAATTTTTGTAGAGGTGGAGTCTCACCTATGGCTTGTCCCTTCTTGTAGGCAAAAAGATGATAAATTTTGATCCAGTAGTACCTTTTTCTATCAGTGACCGCTACTGATATGAAACACATTAAATATCCTCCGCAAAAAGCAATAACAAAGTTCCTTTTCCACACAACGTAATATGGCTTGCAGAATACATTATTTCATGCTAAATTCCATTGTTACTCTCTTCAGGTGAATTAAGCATCATCTACGATAACTAAGTAAGGACTATGTTACAGAACACGCCTTCAGGGAGTGATCTAAAACTTCCCTCTGTTCCTTCTGGTCCCTCCGGCATGCATGTCTGGCATAAGCCAGCAATAGCAATAAGCAGAATCCTTTTTTCTTTTTTTTTTCTGTTTTTGGAGAGAGTCTCACTCTGTTGCCCAGTCTGGAGTGCAGTGGCGTGATCTCGACTCCCTACAACGTCTGCCACCCTGGTTGAAGCAATCCTCCTGCCTCAGCCTCCCTAGTAGCTGGGACTATAGGCACATACCACCACACCTGGCTAATTTTTGTATTTTTAGTAGAGATGGCATTTCACCATGTTGACTGGGCTGGTCTTAAACTCCTAACCTCAAGTGATCTGCCCACCTCGGCCTCCCAAAGTGTTGGGATTACAGGAATGAGCCACTGTACCTGGCCAGCAGAATCCTTTTAAAAGAAGAGCCTTAACCTAGGCTTCATGGATTTGGGGTCCAGGAACATGACAGTTTATGCAAATTCCACACATGGGTACAAGCACTGCTCTGGGGAGAGGGTCATAAGCTCCCATCAGATAGGCAAAAGGTATATAATATATAAGATGCTCAGGAGGGCATGGTGGCTCATGCCTGTAATCCCAGCACTTTGGGAGGCTGAGACCAATGGATCACTTGAGCCCAGCAGTTTGAGACCAGCCTGAGCAACACTGCAAAACCCCATCTCTACAAAAAATACAAAAATTAGGCTGGGCACGGTGGCTCATGCCTATAATCCCAACACTTTAGGAGGCCAAGGTGGGTGGATCACGAGGTCAAGCGCTCAAGACCATCCTGACCAATATGGTGAAACCCCGTGTCTACTAAAAATACAAAAAATGGGCCTGGCGCGGTGGCTCAAGCCTATAATCCCAGCACTTTGGGAGGCCGAGACGGGCGGATCACGAGGTCAGGAGATCGAGACCATCCTGGCTAACACGGTGAAACCCCGTCTCTACTAAAAAATACAAAAAGCTAGCCGGGCGAGGTGGCGGGCGTCTGTAGTCCCAGCTACTCTGGAGGCTGAGGCAGGAGAATGGCGTAAACCCGGGAGGCGGAGCTTGCAGTGAGCTGAGATGTGGCCACTGCACTCCAGCCTGGGCGACAGAGCAAGACTCCGTTTCAAAAAAAAAAAAAGAAAAAGAAAAAGAAAAAGATGCCCACTATTTTAAACTACCTTTAGAAAAGTTGAAATAGGCTGGGCACAGTGGCTCACGCCTATAATCCCAACACTTTGGGAGGCCGAGGCGGGTGGATCACAAGGTCAGGAGATCCAGACCATCTGGCTAACAAGGTGAAACACCGTCTCTACTAAAAATACAAAAAAATTAGCCGGGCATGGTGGTGAGCGCCTGTAGTCCCAGCTACTCGGGACGCTGAGGCAGGAGAATGGCGTTAACCTGGGAGGAAGAGCCTGCAGTGAGCCGAGATCGCGCCACTGCTCTCCAGCCTGGGCAACAGAGCGAGACTCCATCTCAAAAAGAAGAAAAAAAAAAAAAGAAAAGTTGAAATATAGTAGTTACAGAATAGGAATCCGGTCTTTTACCATGTTAAACAAATCTTTACAATCCCAATTTCGGCCTTTAAAAAAAATACAAATATATTTAAAGGGTCACTTACAATTTATGGATTCTTTGAAATAACTTTCAATTTCCTCATCCAAAACATTTGTTTCTTTATTTTCTCGTATAAAATTCAGTAGAATGTTAGCTTCTGGTGTCTCTTAAATTGAAAATGCATAGTAAGTGAAAAGTAAACTGATTAACTTTTAAATCACATTTAAATCATCCAAAATCATTTTAATAGTAAAAAGTGAAGACATGTAAGAATACAATCAAATAGAATATTATGTGGCCATTAATAATCTGATATAGAATTCTGTTAACATGGAGAGATGTACACATTACATCTAAAACAGATGTTAGTGAAAAGAGCAGCTTACTAACCTGTGTGGTTCAATACCCTTTTAATTAAAAAATTTACATATATAAGGGGACTGGCGCAGTGGCTCACGCCTGTAATCCCAGCACTTTGGGAGGCCGAGGCAGGCGGATCATGAGGTCAGGAGATGGAGGCCATCCTGGCTAACACGGTGAAACCCCGTCTCTACTAAAAATACAAAAACATTAGCCAGGCATGGTGGTGGGCACCTGTAGTCCCAGCTAGTTGGGAGGCTGAGGCAGGAGAATGGCACGAACCCGGGAGGTGGAGCTTGCAGTGAGTCGAGAGAGCACCACTGCACTCTAGCCTGGGAAACAGAGCAATACTCCGTCTAAAAAAAAAAAAAACTACATATATAAATGCAAAATTATCTGGAAGACTATATATGAAAAAATGATTCTCTTTAGACAGTGGGATTGTAGGTGATCTTTGTTTTCCTTGTTTATGTTTTTATATATTTTTTCTGAATTTTATATGTATTTCTTTACTCGGAAAAAAAAGGTTTTCAAAAGGCAATTGAAATATATAAAACAGGCTCTATAAAAAGCATTGCTCCCCACGTTGGGACGAGTGTGCAAGAGTCGGGGGTACTGTGCCAGAAGGCAGGAACGTGAGTTTGGAAAGAGCTCCCCCATGATGCCCTTGGACCCCAGGGCCGGGCTCTGGCACATGATTGTTAATTAACCCAGGCCCCTTTGAATATTCTACAAATTGTCCTGACAATGTCTGTACTTTCCTAACTCCCCCGGGAAGATGTGGGCATTTCTTCCTCCTTGCTCCCAGAATACAAGTCTACCTGTTCTTTCTCAGAACTAGGTTGTCAAATCCTTGCTGGCATGCGGTGTCCCACATGATGACTGTCCTCACATCCATCTGACCAGCCACTCATCTCCTTCCTTGTTCCAGAAATTTGTATTATCTCAATTCTTGGCAAGTAAAAGGCATTAAAAAATATTGATAAGGTCATGAGTGAATGAATGAATGTAGAACTCCATTAACTTGGAGAGATGTGCACCATGAATTGCTGTGCTTCAGATGGGAGCATCTGCTGGAGCGAGACCACAGAAATCCAGCCAACGAGCTTCCTGTGATGGGGACTGGCAGGGATGGGTGGGTACCAGCACTTCAGGTTCTCACTGACAATAGGGTTATCCTGACTGTCAGAGAAAGGCAGGAATTGTGCCCTCCCTAGCTGATAAGCACCCTCAGGGCAGAGAAAGAAACAAGGGAATCTCGACGTCCTGGTGAGGATGAACACAAGCCATTTAGGGCTTCTTAATTTCTATAAGGCAGGTGTAGCCCAGGAAATTAAAAGTAAAACTGATATAACTATTTACAATAGCAAAGACATGGAACCAGCTCAAATGCCCATCAATGGTAGACTGGATAAAGAAAATGTGGTACATATACACCATGGAATACAATGTAACCATAAAAAGGAATGAGATCATATCCTTTGCAGAGACATGGATAAAGCTGAAAACTATCATTCTCAGCAAACTAACACAGGAACAGAAAACCAACCACCACATGTTCTCACTCATAAGTGAGAGCTGAACATGGAGATAACAAGGACACAGGGAGGGGAACAACACACACTGGGGCCAGTTGGGGAATGGGGGGTGAGGGGAGGGACAGCATCAGCACAAATAGCTAATGCATGCGGGGCTTAAAACCTAGATGATGGGCTGGGCGTGGTGGTTCATGCCTGTAATCCCAGCGCTTTGGGAGGCCGAGGTGGGCAGATCACGAGGTCAGGAGATCAAGACCATCCTGGCCAACATGGTGAAACCCCGTCTCTACTAAAATACAAAAAATGAGCCAGGCATGGTGGCACACACCTGTAGTCCCAGCTACTCAGGAGGCTCAGGGAGGGGAATCACCTGAACCCAGGAGGCGGAGGTTGCAGTGAGCCAAGATCACACCACTGCACTCCAGCCCAGTGACAGAGTGAGACTCCATCTCAAACAAAAAAAAACAAAAACCTAGATGACAGGTTGATGGGTGCAGCAAACCACCATGGCACATGTAGACCTATGTAACAAACCTGCATGTTCTGCACATGGATCCCAGAACTTAAAGTAAAATTTTTTTAAAAAAAGTAAAGCTTACATAAACAAGCACACAAATTCATGCATCCTTGCGAGTATTCTCCTTTAAATTTGTTTCCTTGACAGAATAAATCCAAGAAATCTAGATCTGCTGTACAACATGGTAGCTATGGTTAATAACAACATATTACATTCTTGAAAAGTACTGAGAGAACAGATTTTAAGTGTTCTCACCACAAAAAAAAGTATGTGAATTAGTATATATGTTAATTAGCTTGATTTAGCCATTCTGCAATGTATACATATTTTTTTTTTTTTTTTTTTTTGAGACGGAGTCTCGCTCTGTCGCCCGGGCTGGAGTGCAGTGGCCGGATCTCAGCTCACTGCAAGCTCCGCCTCCCGGGTTTACGCCATTCTCCTGCCTCAGCCTCCAGAGTAGCTGGGACTACAGACGCCCGCCACCTCGCCCGGCTAGCTTTTTGTATTTTTTAGTAGAGACGGGGTTTCACCGTGTTAGCCAGGATGGTCTCGATCTCCTGACCTTGTGATCCACCCGTCTTGGCCTCCCAAAGTGCTGGGATTACAGGCTTGAGCCACCGCGCCCGGCCGATCTTGAGTTTTTTATATCATTGTACAGTGAAGGTTGATCATCTTTTCCATCAGACAAATCTGTCTTTTAAAAACTTTTCCAGCTCAAATTTACCCTTAGAGGATGAAGATTTTACTATCACTGGTATTACTAAATGTACGAATAATAGGTCGGGCGTGGTGGCTCGTGCCTGTAATCCCAGCACTTTGGGAGGCCAAGGCAGGTGGATCACTGGAGCCCAGGAGTTCAAGGCCAGCCTGGCCAACATGGTGAAACCCCGTCTCTACTAAAAACATAAAAAATTAGCCGGGCATGGTAGCAGGCACCTGGGCAACCCGGGAGGCTGGAACAGGAGAATCCCTTGAACCCAGGAGGTGGAGCCTGCAGTGAGCCAAGATTGTGCCACCGCACTTCAGCCTGGGGGACAGAGCGAGACTCCATTAAAAAAAAAAAAATATATATATATATGAAATAAACTATTTTTATTAATAAGTTATTTCTAATAGCAAATCCAGGGTGCGGAGGCTCACGCCTGTAATCCCAGCACTTTGGAAGGCCGAGGTAGGCGGATCACAAGGTCAGGAGATTGAGACCATCCTGGCTAACACGGTGAAACCCCGTCTCTACTAAAAAAAATACAAAAACATTAGCCAGGCATGGTGGTGGGCACCTGTAGTCCCAGCTAGTTGGGAGGCTGAGGCAGGAGAATGGCACGAACCCGGGAGG
>NW_012117855.1:26543-32215 GCF_000951035.1 Colobus angolensis palliatus | reverse complement strand
AAATAAATAAATAAATAAATAAATAAAATAAAAATAAACAAACCATACATAGTACCTCCCTCCAGGAAAGAAAAAATTGAAGAGTGTCCCACTATTGTCCTAAGTGTTAATAATAGACTATCGTGTGTAACCATCAATTTAGAAACAAAGCAGTCAGAGCAAACCTCTCAGAGCTGAGTCAGATGCTGTCACTGCTCTGCTCCAAACCCCAACCTGCTACCCCATCCAGAGTAGAAGCCAGCACACTCTAACAGCCTCTGAGGCCTTCTTCATGGGTGCCCCATCTCTTCTCAGAACAGCTCCTGCAGGCCTTGAACTCCTGGGCTCCAGCCACACCAGCCCCTCGGTGTGTCCCTTGGTTAACCCTTTAGCTTCCTCATCAAGTCTTTGCTCAAACGTCACTCTCCCATGCAGCGTGCCTTGTGGAAAATCACACATGCTGTGGCTCTCTAGGTCCTCCTGACTCTGTTCCACCTGTTCTCCTTAAATATTTCATAATTCATGGACATATAATCTTCATTATTTATTCTTTTTTTTTTTTTTTTGGAGACGGAGTCTAGCTCTGTCGCCCAGGCTGGAGTGCAGTGGTGCGATCTCGGCTCACTGCAAGCTCCGCCTCCCGGGTTTACGCCATTCTCCTGCCTCAGCCTCCCGAGTAGCTGGGACTACAGGCGCCCGCCATCTCGCCCGGCTAGTTTTTTGTATTTTTTTTAGGGTTTCACCGTGTAGCTCAGGATGGTCTCGATCTCCTGACCTCGTGATCCACCCGTCTCGGCCTCCCAAAGTGCTGGGATTACAGGCTTGAGCCACCGCGCCCGGCCTCATTATTTATTCTCTGTCTCTCCCTGCTGGAGTGTAAACTCCATGAGGGTAGAAATATTTGTCCATTTTGTCACTGCACCCCAGAACAGCACCCAGCACACAGCACGTGCTCAGTAAATGAGTTCAGTGAAGAGCAATTTGCGGCATGCACATCATCTCCCATGGTGCTGCCTTCAAGGAGACAACCTCCATGTGTTGGCTGTGCAAGGTTCAGAGTACCCATATAAAACCAGAGTCTCATTATTTGACACCATTCCTCATATAATTCTATCTTTTAAAAATGCTGATAATGGTTTGGTCAAAAGCACACATTGCTTTACAATTCTGTCACTGCTGATGCTTTGTCACAGACCAGCAGAGTGAGCTTATGTTTTAAATGATACACTACGTACTCTACTCATAGCTTGCCGAGATGGTGAAGGATTGATTACTCCATTTCTCTGGCAGTTCTGGGTTGATGGTTACGTCTGCACTATAAAGCACCCTGGGAATGCTCACAGGCACTAACGCCTCATCTCCCCAGTCTGGCTCCCTTGATTTTATACTGTAGTAAACTGTAACTCCTTTAACAACAACTCCAGGGGATCATCTGGGCATTTAATGTGCAGTTATGAGCTAATGATACTACACAGAGAGTACTGTGTGTGTGTGCGCATGTGTGCATGTGTGTTATCAATGTCCTAGCAGTAAAAGTTATTTGAATGCAGCAAAACTGAATTTACCTATTAGTCAATAATTTAGCATCTGAGCAACAAAATTGATCTCTCAAAGATCATCACAATGAATTACACTTTAAAAATTAATCTGGTTTTTCACTTTTTTTTTTTTTTTGAGACAGAGTCTCGCTCTGTTGCCAGGCTGGAGTGCAGTGGCACCATCTCGGCTCACTGTAATCTCCACCTCCCAGGTTGAAGTGATTCTCCCGCCTCAGCTTCCCAAGTAGCTGGGACTACAGGCACGTGCCACCCGCCCACCTAATTTTTATATTTTTAGTAGAGACAGGGTTTCACCATGTTGGCCAGGATGGTCTCAATCTCTTGACCTCGTGATCGGCCCACCTTGGCCTCCCAAAGTGCCAGGATTACAGGCGTGAGCCACCGCGCCGGACTTTTCTGTTGTTGTTTTTTTTAAGACAGAGTCTTGCTCTTGTGGCCCAGGCTAGAGTACAATGGCACGATTTCAGCTCACTGCAACTTCCGCTTCCTGGGTTCAAGCGATTCTCCTGCCTCAGCCTCCTGAGTAGCTGGGATTACAGATGCCCACCACCAAGCTCAGCTAATTTTTATATTTTTAGTAGAGACTGGGTTTCACCATGTTGACCAGACTGGTCTCGAACTCCTGACCTCAGGTGATCCACCCGTCTCAACCTCCCAAAGTGCTGGGATTACAGGCATGAGCCACTACATCCAGCCTCACATTTCTTTAGTAAAGATATCAAAGTTCATTGTAAGTTTTTTAAAAAGTTATATAAAGCAATTTTTACTTCTAATTTGTATTAAATCCAGGCTGAATTTTCATTCTTAAATATACTGTACAAATATTGAAATGTGTTCAGTCATTTCCAAAGGGATAAAAAATTTCACAAAGTTTTTTACCTGGATTAGTTGTAATAATGGTTTTTGAGATTACAGTTGCTGTCATGCAGTTCCGAAATTTGTCAAAACTTATTCTTACATCTGAGACAAATATTACTGTTTGGGAAAAAAGCCATTTACAATTATTACATGGGGGGATATAAAATTACAAATATTGGACACAATCATTTAATGATGATACCTGTTTCTCGTGGTATCCAGCTCTGTGCAAGTAGAATGGATTCATTATCCCAACTGCATTGTTTAAAAAGAAGTAATACAAATTGAATACACTAGAAAAAACTGATAGTGACACATTATTTACAACAATAAAAGAAAGCTTCAGTGGCTGGGGTCAGCCATCCCCAAGGTGGTCAAAGACCTCCTGGTCTTAAGGATACCAGCTTCTTCCCAGGGAGAATTTAACATCTCCAGGAGAGAACATTCCTTCAACACACACTCTGCTCTAGTAATACTCTGCTCTGCCAATTCTTTATTTTTCTAACACTTAATCACTCCAGGCTAGTTAAAACTAAAGCCTAAAGACTTTAAAGTCACACTTTCAGACCCTGAAGTTAAGTGTTCCCCAGTGGATATCAAGGCTCAGGGCCTTGATGGGTTGAAAGCATTTTTCAAATCATTTCCTTTGGTACCCAGGCATCAGAGGTCTAAACAATGCCTTGTTGTACCTGGCAGTGCTTCAGGGTGCAGTCCCCGCCCTGGCCCACATGCCCTGTGCCCTGCCCTGCTCCAGGATACTTTCCAGGAAGCACAGAGGGAAAGTCTGGCTTGTTCCATGGGACCTAGTAAAACACCATTTGTTATAAAACAGAATTTAACAATAAAACTAGTCACAGTGGAGTCCTCCTAAGCAAGTTCCATGCCATCTAAAGACCTCATTTTAAGGTGCTGTCCATAACAACTCAACATTCAAGAGTGAGGTTTATTTTTTAAAATATCATTCATCTCCTATCATTATCCTCTCTTGATATGAAGTCCATCATATTTTGGATAAAATGAAAATGTCCTGGTGATAACAACAGGGATTTCACAATTTGGAACAGACGTCGGTGGTTACCATGTCATTGCAAAAGAAGACTCTGTTTCATCATAGAGTCTAACTTCACACCTCTGGCCTTTTCTCCGGTCTGAAGTTGTAAAGTATTTTGGCTCTCCAACCTTAGAAATGGAAAGAAATCATTACTCTTCACCTGTATGTAGAAGTATTTAAGTATTTATTGATGAAAATACTCAATGTTCACCTTTTAAACACCAAATAAGAAATACTAAAATAGCAAAAACCAGTAATATATAGTTGATTATTTTAAAGCATCTTCTATCTCTAAACTACATGTACGTAGCTAAAGTTGTAAGTCACACAACACTTTGAAGAGACACAAGGGGACAGGTGCTTGAAGTACAGACTGAACGTCTTTATAACATGTCATAACAAGGCTCCATGGCAGGCCCCCCTGGGGCATCTACGTGGACTCCTTGAGGGCAGGGAGTGTTTCCAGCACGTGTGTGTCCCCATGGCTCAGTGTGGAACCCAGCATGAGTTCATGTGACCGAATGGACTCAGCCTCTCTGGGGTCAGCATCTCCATCTTCTTAGCAAACATCAAATATAGAATATCTGTGGTATAAAAAGTGTCCACAGGAAACAAACAAATATAGGATACGTCCTCTGCCTTCTCCCCAGAACTACCATGCGGGATACACAGGGAACTTTGACACTTTCCAATTCTGTCCATTGTGGGGTGAGATGATCAAAGAAGTGGAGATGCTCTCACCCATTAAAGCAAGTTAAAAAAAAAAAAAAAAAGAGTTGAACCTAGGACCCTTCTCTCCACCCAGTAGCTTCTTATGTGGGAACGGCAGGCGCCTCTGAGAGCTGCACAGCAGCAGGTCCAGCATGGACAATCACTGGCCGCCCCCCACCACAGCCACCACTGCATCTGTGGTGCCCAGAGAAAGGGACCTAGAAAGGACAGCCAGAGGCTGAGAGGTCAGCCTAACATCTGGGGTTGGGGAGATGAAGAACACTGTATTAAAAGGAGTTTTAAAGTGAAAAGACAGTGGAGATGAGAGGAAGAAACAGCAGGTTAAATGAAAGTGTGAAGAGTGGCCAGGTACGGTGGCTCATGCCTGTAATCCCAGCACTTTGGGGGGCCGAAGTGGGTGGATCACAAAGGTCAGGAGTTCAAGACTAGCCTGGCCAGAAACAGCAGGTTAAATGAAAGTGTGAAGAGTGGCCAGGTACGGTGGCTCATGCCTGTAATCCCAGCACTTTGGGGGGCCGAGGTGGGTGGATCACAAAGGTCAGGAGTTCAAGACTAGCCTGGCCAGTATGGTGAAACCCTGTCTCTACTAAAAATACAAAATTAGCCAGGCGTTGTGGTACATGCCTTTAGTCCTGGCTACTCGAGAGGATGAGGCAGGAGAATTGCTTGAACCTGGAAGGCAGAGGTTGCAGTGAGCCAAGATCACGCCACTGCACTCCAGCCTGGGTGACAGAGCGAGACTCCATCCCCCCGCCAAAAAAAAAAAAAAGTGTGAAGAAAAGGAAATGTAAGAGGGCTGAAAGCCAAAGTGGAGACAAAAGGCATGAGAAGAAGTGACGTGACACATGAAAGGTGCCAGACTCACTGAGGGTGTGGGAAAGCTGCCACAGTTTCCTGCTTACCCTACTGTATTCACTCAGGGTTGTAGACAATTCTTACTTCATTATAAATGTAATAGCACTGTCTATAACTTGGGGAAATCGCAAACAATTGAGCACTCATTTGAACAACTGAATAGGACTGAACATAAACTGCCTACAAAGTGACCTCTCCTTTTTTTCAAGATGATCACATAATGGGCTTATTCCTCCTCCCTAAAGTATACAGATGCTCCCCAGGCAGCAGGCATGGCCTCCACAGCCAAGGCCCTGCCATCTGAGAGGGTCACATTCTCTCAGTCAGTCACCATTTAATATGACAAGCAATTCACGTTTACTTACATGAACTATCATAAGCGTGTGAGTGGTTTTTGTTGTTTTTGTCTCTTGATTATCATCCCCCTGTATATTAAAAGATTACTCTTGCCCCTTTATTTATTTATTTATTTATTTATTTATTTATCGACCCAGAATCTCGCTCTGTCATCCAGGCTGGAGTGCAGTGGTGCCATCTCAGCTCATTGCAACTTCTGTCTCCTGGGTTCAAGTAATTCTCCTGCCTCAGCCTCCCAAGTAGCTAGGACTACAGGTACCTGCCACCATGCCCAGCTAATT
>NW_012117855.1:16368-25836 GCF_000951035.1 Colobus angolensis palliatus | reverse complement strand
GCCACCATGCCTGGCTAATTTTTTGTATTTTTAGTAGAGATGGGGTTTCTCCGTGTTAGCCAGGATGGTCTCGATCTCCTGACATCATGATCCACCTGCCTCGGCCTCCCAAAGTGCTGGGATTACAAGTGTGAGCCACCGCACCGAGCCCACACCCAACTAATTTTTGTATTTTTAGTAGACACAGGGTTTCACCATGTTGGCTAGGCCGGTCTCAAACTTCTGACCTCAGGTGATCCGCCTGTCATGGCCTCCCAAAGTGCTTCTATTACAGGCGTGAGCCACCATGCCTGGCCTTCTTGCCCCTTTAATTTCTTCCTTTTTTTTTTTTTTTTGGTGAGACGGAGACTCGCTCTGTTACCCAGGCTGGAGGGCAGCGGCACAATCTCGGCTCACTGCAACCTCCACCTTCCAGGTTCAAGTGATTCTCCTGACTCAGTCTCCCAAGTAGCTGGGATTGCAGGCACCTGCCACCACACCCAGCTAATTTTTTTTTTTTTTTTTTTTTGAGACAGGGTCTCCCTCTATTGCCCAGGCTGGAGTGCAGTGGCATGATTTTACTTACTGCAACCTCAACCTCCCAGGCTCAGGTGATCCTCCCCCTTCAGCCTCCCAAGCAGCTGAGAATACAGGTACATGTCATCACACCCGGCTAATTTTTGTATTTTTTGTAGAGACGGAGGTTGCCCAGGCTGGTCTTGAACTCCTGGGCTCAAGTGATCCATCTGCCTTGGTCTCCCAAAGTGCTAGGATCACAGGTGTGAGCCACTGTGCCTGGACTAATTTTCATGTACTTTATTTTGTGAAACTTTACCGTTGAGGTCTATATCTCAGTCTCTGCCTTATGCCTCTGGTCTGTCCGACTACAGGGCTCAGAACTTGCTACAATAATTCAGACAGACGCTGATGCACCAGAAGGGAACACCCCCGTGGTGCCCCATGGAGTGCCATCCTCTCCTGCACTTCACCAGCACAGTCCCACTCCACCTATTAGACCATGGAGCCCCTATGGCAGGGCAACGTGTATTCCCACTCCCTCTCCGGTTTCTGGGCAGCTCTGAGCACAAAGGCACAGAACCAATCCCTTAACTTATTCAATTACACCCCTTTAAGGAAGATCACGGAGATTTTCGAGTCAATAAGCTTACCCTATTCATTTGCATCTTTGTTTAAGCAAAGTATAAAAAGCTCTCCTATAGTTAGCAGATCATTTATGAGCAGAGTGGAATACTGCATTTAGCATTCAAACACAATTTTATTTTACTACTCATCCGCAGATAAAATGCTACTTTCCCTTTAATGAGAAGTGTTACTGTTTTCTTAATTCAACATACTACCAAGATACAGAAGAAAAGTTACCCCAGCTAATCATGACCACTCCATCCCAAACACAAATCAAGTGACCGCAACACCCCTGCCAAATTGCACTTGGCTTTGTTGGGGTTTTAACTTACCGACTTCACAGCTGCCAGCACGTTAATAATCTTCCCATTAAGACTGTGTCCATTTGCAACAATGTCACCCAATGAATAATAATCATGAGACTGTTTAACAGGTAAATGTATCAAAGAAAGTAACTTTGTGTCCACTTCGTAACTGGAACAAACTTTTACTGTTGAGTGATTCTCACTGAGCAATAGTTTACAGTGGCTAAATGGCAAAAACACAAGAAAGTTATATGAAAGTGATTTTTGGATAGAAAAATATTTCCAGGTTCACATTTAAACTACATTTTTGGTTGAAATTTAGACAATACTAATATATACTTCTTACTCTTAGAAACACTGAATAATACGGCAAAACATTTTTTGTTTACAGTGCACTTTCATTAAGGAAATGTTTTGAGAATTGATTCGTGTTGGACTTCTAAGCATACCATTTGTCCGATCTTGCCCAAGACTCTGCGCTTATTTCCTTCTCCAAAAAAATAGGAGCATAAAAGCACTCTGAAACTTTCAGGGGTTATGCAAACCTAAGGACTGGTTATTTCTCTCTCTTTATGGCCTTGGCTGTTCTGCCTTAGTGCCTCAGGTCAGAGACTGTGTTTTTCCTACCCCTGCTGAGCTCTGCATGGGGCAGACGCAGAACACTGGCACAGTGAGCCTGAAATGAGGAGCTCTCCCTCCTGCACCTAGTCCCTGATGGCCCTTGGACTCTGTGCCCCAGCAGCCCCCTAACCCAGCCCCTCCTCCTCCCCACTGCTCGGCCTCACTTACCTACCTCATCACTTCTCTCCCACGCCACTGCCTTGCTCTCCTAACTAAACTTCATTCCCCTACAGTCCATCTTCCACAAGCAAAGTGATCTTCCTAAATCACAAATATGAAAATGCTATTTCCCAGCTCAAAGAATGTCTTGTGGCTACCAGTCACAAAGGCAATAATTTGGTATGAAAGCAAAGCTGTCTGTGAAGTATCTCTGCTTCTACCTTAAGCTTCTCCTCCTGCCCATGCCCTGCATTCCAGCAGTATCAGACTATTACGTTATGAAACTGATATTTCTAGATGAAAAATAGTAAAACATCAGCAGTTTCATATGGCTCAACCTAATATTAACTGTTCTGGAAAAGACAGGAGGTTTCCTGTTTCCTCCCTCTACCAAGAATGTTCTCTCCATCTAACCATCCATCCATCGCTTCCATGAATACTGAGAATCTGTTATATGCCAGACCCTATGCTAGGCACAAGGGATACAGGTGGTGAAGAAGGCAGACAAGACCTTTGATCTCATGAGGTTCACATATGTGAGGGGGAGACCCAAGAACAATGAATTAAATAATCTCAGACGGTGACTTGCGTTATGGTGACAAAAACCAGGGCAAAATGCCAGTAATTGACTGTTAGAGCTACCACAAACAGAGTAGATGGGGAAGGTTGAAGAAGATGACATTTAAGCTGTGAGTCAATAACCCAAAGCAGCAAATAATCAAACAGATGGGAGAATGTTCTATGCAGAGAGAGAATAGAAAATACAAAAGTTTGGCCGGGTGCAGTGGCTCACGCCTGTAATCCCAGCACTTTGGGAGACCAAGGCAGGCGGATCACTCGAGGTCAGGAGTTTGACACCAGCCTGGCCAACATGGTGAAACCCTGCCTCTACTAAAAATACAAAAATTAGCTGGGTGTGGTGGCATGTGCCTGTAATCACAGCTACTTGGGAGGCTGAGGTGGGAGAATCGTTTGAACCCAGGAGGTGGAGGTTACAGTGAGCCGAGATTGCGCCACTGTACTCCAGCCTGGGCAACAGAGTGAGACTCTGTCTCAGTAAAAATAAAAATAAAAAGGAAATACAAAAGTTCTTAGTGCAGAATGAGTTCACAGTGTTCATGAAATGTAAAGAAATTCACTGTGGCTACAGAGAAATGAAGCTTGAGAGTCTGGCATAAGATGAGGCCAGAAAAGAAGGTGGAAAGGGGTCACAATTGATGTGTCAATGCTGTAGACTGCCGTGCCCACCAAGAGCCCTTTACAGGCTGGTACAGGGGCGCAGCCACACCCTTCTCTCCAGAACGGCCAGACCCGCCTTTGAGCTGATGCCCTGCCCCACCCTGGGGGTTTGGGGAGTGGATGGACTACAGCCAGGACACTACTCTAAGGGGCCACTGCCACTCCAGAGCTCCCTTCTGGGTTCCTGCTGAGGCTCCAGGAGAACCCATTTCTCTGCTCACCTTCTTCCCCGCCTAGCCTTGCAGGGTTCCCCTGAGAGCTCACCCTCAACCAACCACTCCCACAAGAGTCCTCCTCTCAAGCTCTGCTTCGAAGGAACCTGCCCTAAGATGGTAAGCCTGTGAGTAGAAAGATATCTTGATATGAAAAAAGATAGATTTAATTTCCAAAATTTATCTTTTCTTCTCATTCAGTTTTAACATGACAAAGTCAAATTTTAGTAAATCTAAGAATGAGAATCAAAGTACTAAACCAAAGCCATTTTTCATGTGACTCTGTATCCAAGTAAATTATGTCATAATCAAAGATGAATTTTGTAAGAGAAAATTAAACTTCTCATTTTTATCGAAATAGAAACAGAACACTTTTAGTAAGATCTCTGCTAATCTGATAGAACATTATTAGTAATGATCATTCTGGCACAATCTCTGTGCCAGAGGTTGATCTCTGTGCTAGACAGATGCTTACCTAGGAGTTGCAGGGCTGAATTTTTCTTCTCTTTCTATTTCCTTTCTTTGGATCAGGGGATTTTCAATTATCACTAAAACAGAGAGCAAAGTATGATGATATTACAAAACAGTAACAAGATAAACACACTAATCCTAAATAACATCCTGTTTAATGTGTAATCATCATTGACTCTAGGCTTTAAAAATTCCTCACCTCATTCATCTTGTCCACCATCAAGATATAATATATTTTGATACTGAGATGTCAAAATTGAAATATTTATCTCCATATGTAACTAATATTCCAGCATTTATTCAAGGGATGTCTATAACGATACTGGGCCCTATGAAGTTTGTGAGGCTTTCTGCCTTCATAGTCCATGTGTTCAATGACCCTATTATTCAACTACAGAGATACCATACATTGTCTTGAAAGTTAATAATACAAGGCAATATATGATCAGGTTCTAAATAACTGATAGGGGGAGTGGGCTGCTTGAGACCACAGTATTAAAGAGGAGTGTTTTCATTACCTGCATTACTCTTTTCTCTTTTTCTGTCATGAAGGAGAGCTAGTATACATGCTTCCTTATTCCTTTTACAAGGCTAGGGCTCATAAAAGTTATCTGTTGAGTGACTAAGCTCCACACTTTATACTAGGTATACTATCTCATTTAATATTTACAAAAACCTAAAGAGGTATTAGTTCATAGTTGAGACCCAACAAGATTAAGAAATTTTCTCAAAGCCATAATGTAAGTAAATGTTGGAACTGGGATTTGAATCTAGACCACTGTGCTTTCAAAGTCTCCTGTTCTTTCTACTATACGAGGCTGTTCTGTCAAAGAGATGCTGGGGTGAGTAGAAGATGTAAAAGATTTGGTATTTCAACTAAAAGTAAAGTTCCTTAAAATCCCATTAACAATTCAAATATCAGTTTTTATCACAATCTATTCAGTGGTCAAATGTCAACTTTTATCAAAATATATTCAGTGGCCATTTTATATGTCTATAGAAAGATCACCAATTATAACAATAATATGAGTTGATGCAAATTGAAATATGTAATAAACCAAAGACAGTAAGGTTACCTGGTAAAAATATAACGATCATGTTTGTATGCTTTAAGTAACATTCTGAATGCTTTGCACTGCAGTCTTCTTCTTTTTTTTTTTTTGAGACAGGGTCTTACTCTGTGACCCAGGCTGGAGTGCAGAGGCATGATGTTGCCTCACTGCAACCTCCATCTCCCAGGCTCAAGCCATCCTCTCACTTCAGCCTCCTTAGTAGCTGGTGCTACAGGCCCACACCACCATGCCCAGCTAATTTTTTGTATTTTTTGTAGAAATGGGGTTTTGCCATACCGCTCAGGCTAGTCTTGAACTCCTGGACTCATGCAATCCACCCGCCTCGGCCTCCCAAAGTGTTGGGATTATAGGTATGAGCCACTACGCCCCACTGTATTATACTATTAACACTTGACTTTTTCTGGTAAAGTTCTTGAGAATTATGAACTGTGCCTCATTTCAACTCCTTCAGTGTAGTTACCATAAACATACCACGGGAATAATACAATGGAAAGAATTTAAGAATCCATGCCAACTTACCACAGTCACCAACCCTAAAGCTGTCAGAAAGAGACTTGATGTAATCTTCATTGCCCCAGGAAGCTGCATTTACGAAATGTGCTGGTGAATCCCGAATGGTGAAGCTGAAAGTGTACCTTTCTGATCCAATATCTAAAGGAAAATCAATGCTTTTATTTTTCAAATGAAGAGTTTCAATCGCTTCTGTGCCTTTGGTGTCACATGAAAAGTTTCTATTACAAACAAATGATTATTTCTTTAATCAAATGACTACTATAATAAAAACACTCAAACACATGGTACAAAATGTTTTCAGATGTATATTCTATAACATTATGCTTCTATGAATTTCAAACTGAAGTGGTAACAGGTTGCCCCCTTGCTCCCTTCCCTGGTGATCTGTGTATTTGGAGGGAAAGACATCTAAACTTGAGCCATCCAGGTATTACTTTAGGTTCTCCTTTTCTCTCTTACTGTTGTCTGAACCTAAGTCATAATTCAGATCTAAATAGTTATTTCAGTCCCAGCTACTTGGGAGGATGAAGCAGAAGGACTGCTTAAGCCCAAAAGTTCAAGGCTTCAGTGAACTGTGACTGCACCACTGCTCTCCAGACTGGGCAACAGAGCAACATCCCATCCCTAAAATAAAAATAAAAATAAAAATAGGCTGGGCACGATGGTTCACACCTGTAATCCCAGCACTTTGGGAGACCAAGGCGGGTGGATCACCTGAGGTTAGTTCAAGACCAGCCTGGCCAACATGGTGAAACCCTGTCTCTACTAAAAGTACAAAACTTAGCCGGGTGTGGTGGTGGGTGCCTGTAATCCCAGCTACTCGGGAGGCTGAGGCAGGAGAATCGCTTGAACCCAGGAGGCGGAGGTTGCAGTGAGCCGAGATCCAGCCTGGGTGAAAAGAGAGAAACTCTGTCTCAAAAATAAATAAATAACTAGTAATCAAATAAAAATAAAAATTGGCCAGGCATAGCAGCTTACCCCTGTGATCCCGGGGCTTTGGTAGGCGAGGTGGGAGAATCACTTGAGGCCTGGAGTTCAAAACCAGCCTGGGCAACATAGAGGGACTCCATCTCTACAGAATATGTTAAAATGAGTGTGGCACTCATCTGTAGTCTCAGCTGCTTGGTAGGCTGAGGAGGAAGGTCTGCTTGAGCCCAGTTTAAGTGTGCAGTGAGCTTTGAATGCACCACTGTACTCCAGTCTGGGAAGAATAAATTCAGGGTGTTCATGAAATGTACACCAAGGCTGGAGTTCAGTGACGCGATCTCTCGGCTTACTGCAACCCCCGCCTCCCAGTTCAAGCTGTTCTCCTGCCTCAGCCTCCCAAGCAGCTGGGACTACAGGCACACACCACCATGTCAGGCTAATTTTTGTATTTTTTTTTTAGTAAAAACAGGTTTTGTTTTTTGTTTGTTTTTGAGATGGTGTTTCGCTCTTGTCACCCAGGCTAGAGTATAATGGCATGATCTCAGCTCACTGCAACATCTGCCTCCTGGGTTCAAGCAATTCTCCTGCCTCACCTTCCCAAGTAGCTGGGATTACAGGCGCCTGCCACCATGCCTAATTTTGTACTTTTAGTAGAGACGGGGTTTCACCATGTTGGCCATGCTGGTCTTGAACTCCTGACCTCGTGATCTGCCTGCCTCAGCCTCCCAAAATGCTGGCGTGAGCCACTGCACCTGGCGAGATGAGGTTTTTTCGCAGAGGTAGGGAAGAAGAGAGTGAGACCCTGTCTCTAAAAAAACATAAATAAATTTTAAAAATAATTAAACTTCTTTCCCTAAGCAGCCTGAGGTAAACTGTGAAAAAGGTTCGCTATTCACTTGACCTGGAGAACTGCATGAAATCACGCAAATCAAGAGGTTCCAATCTTCCTGTTCACTTTAAGAACACTCGTGAAACTGCTCAGGCCATCAAGGGTATGCATATACGAAAAGCCACGAAGTATCTGAAAGATGTCACTCTACAGAAACAGTGCATACCATTCCAACGTCACAATGGTGGAGTTGGCAGGTGTGCGCAGGCCAAGCAGTGGGACTGGACAGAAGGTCGGTGGCCCAAAAAGAGTGAATTTTTACTGCACATGCTTAAAAACGCAGAGTGTAATGCTGAACTTAAAGATTTAGATGTAGATTCTCTGGTCATTGAGCATATCCAAGTGAACAACGCACCTGAGATGCACCGCCGCACCTACAGAGCTCATGGTCGAATTAACCCATACATGAGCTCTCCCTGCCACACTGAGATGATCCTGACTGAAAAGGAACAGACTGTTCCTAAACCAGAAGAGGAGGTTGCCCAGAAGAAAAAGATACCCCAGAAGAAACTGAAGAAACAAAAACTTATGGCATGGGAGTAAATTCAGCATTAAAATGAATATAATTAAAAGGAAAAATAATAATTAAAATAAGTTATTTCAAAACAAATTATGTGCTACTTAATGAGGACCACTAGGGGTCAGCAAATACTTTTTTTCCAAAATAGAAATTTCATATTGGTTTTGCTAAATAAAATTATAACCTGGCTGGGTGCAGTTGCTCCTGCCTGTAATCCCAGCAGCACCTTGGGAGGCCAAGGGGGTAAGACTGCTTCAGCCAAGGAGTTCGAGACCAGCCAGGGCAACAAAGTGAGACCCTCTGTCTCTACAAAAAAATCCAAAAATTATTCAGGCATGGTAGCATGCACCTGTGGTCCGGGCTACATGGGAGGCTGAGGCAGGAGGACCACTTGAGCCCAGAGTTGAGGCCACAGTGAGCTGTGTTCACATTGCTGCACTCCAGCCTGAGTGACAGAGCGAGACCGTATCTCAATTTTTTAAAAAAAGTAATATAGCCCAACATACATGCAAATTATAGACATATTCTGAACTGTCTATTAGTGTCTACCTCTAGGGAGAGGACTAGGATGGGGAAAGTGAGGAGCTGAAAAGGGGAATTTCACTTTTCAACTCTATGACTTTTGGTACTGCTGGAATTTTTTATGAAAATATAATGTTATATGTACAATGTTTTAAGTCAATAAGCATACTTCCTCCAAAAAAGGAATACCACAGATGTCATTATAAAAAGAAGCTGAACAACACAGAAGCTTTTCTCCTTCCCTCACAGTCTGATAGGTGAATAACCGTGTATTTTTTTTTTTTGAGACAGAGTTTCACTCCTGTTGCCCAGGCTGGAGTGCAATGGCACCTTATGAAGTTTGGTAAAAAGAGATATAGACTTTCTCAAACTATTTATTTAGTAATTCTGATCTAATTAGTTAAGATGAAATAAAGTGCACGCACAAATGATATGGGTACCAGATGACGGCTTTGTGTTTACCTTAAAGATAAAAGCATCATGCCTGTAATCTCAGCATGTGGGATGAGGTGGGATGATCACTTGAGCCCAAGAGTTTGAGACCAGCCTGGGCAACAGATCAAGACCCTATCTCTACAAATTTTTTTTTTTTCCAATCAGCCAGGTGCTGGCTGCGGTGGCTCACACCTGTAATTCCAGCACTTTGGGAGGACGAGGCAGGGAGATCACTTGAAGTCAGGAGTTCAAGACCAGCCTGGCCAACATGGTGAAATCCCATCTCTACTAAAAATACAAAAATTAGCTGGGCATGATAGCATGTGCCTGTAATTCCAACTATTTGGGAGGTTGAGGCATGAGAATCCATTGACCCCGGGAGGCAGAGGTTGCAGTGAGCTGAGATCGTGCCATTGCACTCCAGCCTGAGTGATAAAGTGAGACTCCATCTCGAAAAAAA
>NW_012117855.1:14120-16023 GCF_000951035.1 Colobus angolensis palliatus | reverse complement strand
AGAGAGAGAGAAAATGTGGGAGGGAGGGAAAGAGAGAGCCTTGAATCAGGTACTTGACCATCCAATAGAGAGCATGACCATTGCTCTTAAGGAGTTAAACAGGCATAGAAAAATTAATCACTTAAATATACTTTGTTGTAGTCATAAGCCAACGCTGATGAAAAATGAAGCAAAGAGTTAAATAGAACTCAGCTTTTTCTGTCTGGAAAGCCTTTGACATCTGTTTTCCCAATAACTACACCGATTACTTTCTGAAAAACAAAAAGGTTACAGAAGACCAATATTAAACACAGATGTACATGGTAAATTTCATGGGTTTGTTATACTTTACTGGCTCTAACAAACATTTCTGACTTGGAACATTTAAATGTATTTATTCCATGCAAACATCTAAAAGAAGTTCACAAATGTTCAATTCCACAAGGAATAGTACAAAGTAATCCAAAAGTTAACTACTATTATAAATATAATCATTTAATCCTTAGGATATTTCTATTTTATTTTCAATCACTAGATGGAGCACAATAACTGCCCTATGCTATCAATCCTTATTGAATTTATCCAAAGCACATGTATAATGCAATTTAATTTGCCATGGTCTTCAAAGCTTTCCTTTATACAGGGTTTTCTAACAATCCACATAAAATCGCTTAGCTTCTTAATCCAAACATGCTGGACAGTAATATAAATTAGACTGTAACAAAACTTGTATTTTGCCACTAATAAATCTAAATCCTAAAGTCCTAGATCTTAAACCTCAGAGATATTAACATCTCCTTAAAACGTTTAATGTTCTCTTTAGTGACTACCAAAGAAAAATTTTAAATGCATTTTAAGAAATAAAAATGGGCCGGGTGTGGTGGCTCACACCTGTAATTCCAGCACTTTGGGAGGCAGAGGCGGGTGGGTCACCTGAGGTCATGAGTTCGAGACCAGTCTGACCAACATGGTGAAACCCCGTATCTACTAAAAATACAAAAAATTAGCTGGGTATGGTGGTGGGTGCCTGTAATCCCAGCTACTCGCGAGCTGAGGCAGGAGAATCGCTTGAATCCGGGAGGCAGAGACTGCAATGAGCTGAGATCCTACTATTTCACTTCAGCCCAGGCAACAGAGCAGGACTCCATCTCAAAATAAATAAATAAATAAAAATAAAAATAAATAAATAAAAAATAAAAATGAATACCTTTTCTGAAAGGAAAAAACTAAACTTATTTTGCTAATTGCAGCAACTGATTTTAACCTTACAATAATCTGTGACATTTACATTACAATCAGGCTTTTAAGACTCCTACATTCTAGCTGAGCTATCAGCTAGCCTTATTGCTTATTTAGACACATTGGTATTATTTCTTCAATTCCTTATATATGCAGATCTCACTGAATTTTGTTGGAAAATCCAACTAATGGAAATGTTGAGTAAAACTTTCTATCTGAAGAGACCATTATTAGCAAATAGTTTACCTCTCAAGAAAAACTATAACAACAATTGTTCTTTTTTAATATTTATAAATTTTAAATTCTTAAAGTTATATGTAGATGTATTCCATTGTAAGAAATCTAGTTTGCAAAAGCAAAATATAAATAGTGACTGCTCAGGGGCAGGGAAGGTAAGGGTGAGTGGCAGTTGCTTTACAATAAGTTCTTTAATTTATAAGATGATTCCATCCAGTTTTTTTTAAATAAGTAACAGTTGAGGTGTATTCAAAATCATTGAATTCCCCTATAACTTCTACTCCAAAAGTCAATTTTCACATAATAATTTCAGAAAACACACCTGTTATAAACCTTGTATCATAAAAGCAGCATAATGTCAAATACTTAGACCATAACTTGGATAATTAGGTTAGAAAACTGCTACCGCTGAACCAAATGGTTTAATTTTTTTTTTTTTTTTTTTTTT
>NW_012117855.1:13060-13524 GCF_000951035.1 Colobus angolensis palliatus | reverse complement strand
AACACATCTATTAATCATTTTGAACAATTACTAGTCATATCTACAATCATATCTTCTACTCTACATACAAATAAAGATTAATTTTCACCTAGGTGGCATAAATACAAAGAAATTTTGATATACTTAATATCTAACAATTATACCAATGCAATCAGTATCTATATACTTGTCAATTATAAAAGTATGTGTTGAATGAATCAATAATGTTGATGCAATTTCATCACATAAAATTTTGTTAGTGAGCAAATCACCACATCATTGAAACCTACCAGATTAGCCATATTTGGCTGCAGATCTGAAAGGGTAGTGAAGGTCCTCGTTGCAAAGGAGTTTGCCATTTTTTTAATCTGCATTTTAGAAAATATAATTTAGATATATAAACTGAATAAATGAAATAAATCATGAAAAATTCCAAGAGTTTAAAATATTATTTAGGGCTGGATGTGGTGGCTCACACCTGTAAT
>NW_012117855.1:12454-12838 GCF_000951035.1 Colobus angolensis palliatus | reverse complement strand
TGAGACGGAGTCTCACTGTTGCCCAGGCTGGAGTGAAGTGGTGCAATCTTGACTCACTGCATGCTCCACCTCCTGGGTTCACGCCATTCTCCCACCTCAGCCTCCCAAGTAGCTGGGATTACAGGCGCCCGTCACCACGCCTAGCTGATTTTGTTTTTGTATTTTTAGTAGAGACAGGGTTTCACCGTGTTAGCCAGGGTGGTCTCAATCTCCTGACCTCATGATCCGCCCGCCTCAGCCTTCCAAAGGGCTGGGATTACAGGCATGAGCCACCGCACCTGGCCTCAATGGGACATTTAAGGATTTAAATATATATTAGCATCAAGCTACCTCAAAAAACACAGCAAAAAACTACTGTAAACACCTCAAATTGAGCATTTGATT
>NW_012117855.1:10967-11398 GCF_000951035.1 Colobus angolensis palliatus | reverse complement strand
GGACATTTAAGGATTTAAATATATATTAGCATCAAGCTACCTCAAAAAACACAGCAAAAAACTACTGTAAACACCTCAAATTGAGCATTTGATTACTGTGTGAAGGGAAAGGTAGTGATTTGTTTTTTTTTTTTTTGAGATGGAGTGTGGGCATTCCTAGAGTTGTCGCCCAGGCTGGAGTGCAGTGGCGCGATCTTGGCTCACTATAACCTCTGCCTCCCAGGTTCAAGCGATTCTCCTGCCTCAGCCTCCCAAGTAGCTGGGACTACAGGTACATGCCACCACGCCCGGCTAATTTTTTTGCATTTTATGTCGAAATGGAGTTTCACTGTGTTAGCCAGGATGGTCTCGATCTCCTGACCTCATGATCCCCACCTGCCTCAGCCTCCCAAAGTGCTGGGAATACAGGCATAAGCCACTGCATCCAGCCC
>NW_012117855.1:9613-10197 GCF_000951035.1 Colobus angolensis palliatus | reverse complement strand
ACGCTCGGCTAATTTTTGTATTTTCTGTAGAGATAGGGCTTCACCATGTTGGCCAGGCTGGTCACGTCGGCCTCCCAAAGCTGAGGTAATCCCAAAGGATTACAGGGGTGAGCCACCGCGCCCGGTTTTGTGTGTGTGTGTCTGTGTCTGTGATGGAGTGTCACTGTCGCCCAGGTGGACTGCAGTGGTGGGATCTCGGCTCATCGCAACCTCCGCCTTCCGGGTTCCAGCGATTCTCCTGCCTCAGCCTCCCGAGTAGCTGGGACCACAGGCGCCGCCACCACACCCGACTAGTTTTGTATTTTTAGTAGAGCCGGGGTTTCTCCATTTTGGTCAGGCTGGTCTCGAACTCCCGACCGCAGGTGATCCGCCCGCCTCGGCCTCCCAAAGTGGTGGGATAACAGGTGGGAGCCTCCGCTGCACTTTTTAACTGACAGGTCGGGGCTTGGAAAACTCAAAGTCGGACGCACAAGTCAGAGGCTCTCAGCTCCGCGAGGGGCTTTCCCGCGTGTCCTCCGGCACCGGCCTCGATAAGCCCCGGGAAAGGCAAAGCTGCGGAGGCCGCGGAGGCGCTGGGAGGGAGG
>NW_012117855.1:8283-9522 GCF_000951035.1 Colobus angolensis palliatus | reverse complement strand
GACGGAGTCTTGCTCTGTTGCCCAGACCGGAGTGCAGTGGTGCGATCTCGGCTCACTGCAACCTCCACCTCCAGGGTTCTAGCGAGTCTCCTGGTTCAGCCTCCCCAGTAGCTGGGATTACAGAAGCCTGCCACAACATCCGGCTAATTTTTGTATTTTTTGTAGAGATGGGGTTTCACCTGAGGTGGACAGATCACGAGGTCAGGAATTTGAGATCAGTCTGGCCAACACGGTGAAACCCTGTCTATATTAAAAATACAAAAAATTAGCCAGACATGGTGGCGCATACCTATAATCCCTTCTACTCAGGAGGCTGAGGCAGAGAATCCTTGAACCAGGGAGGCGGAGGTTGCAGTGAGCAGACTGCACCACTGCACTCCAGCCTAGGCAACTGGGCAAGAATCTGTCTCAAAAACAAACAAACAAAAAAAACCCTTCCCATTGCACCGACTCAAATCCAGACTCCTTGCGGTAGCGTGCCATGCCCAGCTGACCTGGCCTCTCTGGTCCCCTGGCTCTCTGGTCCCCTGGCTCTCCGGTCCCCTGGCTGCGCACATTTCCTCAGCATGGGCCTCCGGCCTTCGCAGATGTAGCACCTCTTTCTCAAGCACCCCCACCCTCCCAAAACAGGCTCTCCTCAGGTCTCCAGGAGAGGCCTTTCCTGCCACCCTGCCTCACGCAGCCGTGCCTCTGAACTCCCCTCTGGACACTGCCAGCTGCCTGCTGTGTTGTCTTTCTCCCTCATGACACGGTAGCTCCTCAGGACAGAGCCACGTCCTCACTGCACCCCACAGTAACCATGCAGTTCAGGGCCTCACATGCAGCAGCTGCCAGGTATGTGCTCACTAAATGAATACATGAGCCCTTTTGAAAGCGATCTAATTTGTAAACTGAGGATAATATTGCTACAATTAGCCTTTTGGAGAACTAGAAATTTAGTTAACAGCTAATTTTACATATATAACATGCATTGAAGTTATGGGAACAAGTGTGGTTTCTATCTTGCTATTGTAGACAAATGAAGCTTCCAGGGAGCTCAGTGATGAGGTTCCTACGATTTTTTTCCTTTTTTTTTTTTTTGAGACAGGGTCTGCTCTGCTTCCCAGGCTGGAGTGCAATGGCACAACCTTGGCTCACTGCAACCTCCGCATCCCTGGTTCAAGCGATTCTCCTGCCTCAGCCTCCCAAGTAGCTGGGATTACAGGCGCACCACCAGCAAGCTTGGCTAATTTTTTTTTT
>NW_012117855.1:5571-6708 GCF_000951035.1 Colobus angolensis palliatus | reverse complement strand
AGCGACTCCGCCCCCGCCGCGCACTGACTCCGCCCCCGCCGCGCACCGACTCCGCCCTCGGGGGGTGGTGAGGGGAGCGCGGTTCCCGTTTCTTCCAACGCGGGAGTCAAAGGGGCAGGACAGCAGCAGGTTCAGAGTCGCGTGTGGCTCTGTGGTCGCTCGATTCCAAAAGACGGTGCGCCGGAAAAAAATAGACATATCTATCTATCTCTAATATTATCAAGGGCGGGCGCTGTGGCTCACGCCTGTAATGCCACCACTTGGGGAGGCGGAGGTGGGCGGATCACTTGAGCTCAGGAGTTCAAGACCAGCCTGGCCAACTTGGTGAAAGCCCATTTTTACTAAAAATACAAAAGAAATTAGCCAGGCGTGGTGGTGAGTGCCTGGCTGTCCTATGGCGCCGCCCGCCCACCCGAGTAGTCCCAGCTACTCGGGAGGCTGAGGTGTGAAAATCTCTTGAACCCAGGAGAGGTCTCGTGAACCCACAAGAGGGAGGTTGCAGTGAGCCGAGATTGTACTACTGCACTCCAGCCTGGGCAACAGAGTGAGACTCTGTCTGAAAAAAAAAAAAAAAAAAATTAGCCAGGCATGATGGTGCACGCCTGTAGTCCCAGCTACTGGAGAAGCTGAGAGGGGAGAATCGCTTGAGCCCGGGAGCGAGGCTGCAGTGAGCTACGATGGCGCTGCTGCACTCCAGCCTGGGCAAGAAGAGTAAGAGTAAATAAATTAATATGATATATCTACATCGAATGATAGATTTGGCATGTAGTACATCAAGAAAATACCCATAGATGTGTATATCTATGTATGAAAAGTATGTATATAATAATTAGATGTGCCAAGGATTGGACTTAGGTGAATCTGACGAAAATTTTCTCAGCTCTTCATGTTTTTAATTACTTCTATTTAGAAATCTAAATATCTAAAAATCTTTTAGTCTGGGTAAGCAGAGACTGACTAGAAGATAAAAGGAAAAAATATTTTTAGTCTAATGACTTATACTAATTTTTAAGAGTACCAACCCGGCCGGGCGCGGTGGCTCAAGCCTGTAATCTCAGCACTTTGGGAGGCCGAGACGGGCGGATCACGAGGTCAGGAGATGAGACTATCCTGGCGAACACGGTGAAACCCCGTCTC
>NW_012117855.1:0-1016 GCF_000951035.1 Colobus angolensis palliatus | reverse complement strand
CTCTGTCACCCAGGCTGGAGTACAGTGTCATGATCTCGGCTCACTGCAACCTCTGCTTCCCAGGTTCAGGTGATTCTTGTGCCTCAGCCTTCCCAGTAGCTAGGATTACAGGCACGCGCCACCATGCCCAGCTATTTTTGAATGTATTTTTAGCCTCTCTGTGCCTCACAGTTCTCATCTGTAAAATGGGAATAGCAGTAACTCTTGCTGTGGTGCTTGGCAGCTTCCACTGTATTACTGTTATTGTTATTTGCTAGTCACAGCTACACACAGCCTTCGAACTGTTGGTACTCCACACTCAGAACACGTCGTTACATGAAAAAGACACATGAAACAACATATAGCAAGCTATCATTGTTTAAAAGCAAATTATATACAAAGAAAAACCTCCATTAGGACTTTTACCAGACTGAAGAATGGTTGTAGTCATACATTACTTTTTTTCTTCTCTATATTATTATATTTTGCTTTGCTACAAAGAGGACACCCTGCTTTATTACATAAAAATAATCCAGGCCGGGCAGAGTGGCTCACACCGGTAGGTAATCCCAGCACTTTGGGAGGCCGAGACGGGCAGATCACTTGAGGTCAGGAGTTCGAGACCAGCCTGGCCAACCACAGTGAAACCCCGTCTCTACCAAAAATAAAAAAATTACCTGGGCGTAGTGGTGTGCACCTGTAATCCCAGCTACAGGCTGAGGCATGAGAATCACTTGAACCTGGGAGGCGGAGGTTGCAGTGAGCCGAGATTGTGCCACAGCACTCCAGCCTGGGCCACAGAGCAAAACTCAGTCTCCAAAAAAGAAAAAAAAAAAAATTCCAACCTTTAATGTCTCCCCATTGCTAAGTAGGTGAAAAGTCCATCTAAGCCCCTTGGTCATTTGGTCATCTGGGTACAACCCACCTCTGTAGGTCTACTTTCCATGTTTCCCCTCCTCACCCTGGCTGCTCTGGGGAAACTGGCCAGGCCACCCACCCACTGAGCCCTTCCCCTCCTGCCCACCGCGCCCCAGGCG
>NW_012117854.1:5440-6641 GCF_000951035.1 Colobus angolensis palliatus | reverse complement strand
CCAGCTACTCCGGAGGCTGAGGCAGGAGAATGGCGTGAACCCGGGAGGCGGAGCTTGCAGTGAGCCGAGATGGCGCCACAGCACTCCAGCCTGGGCGACAAAGCGAGACTCCATCTCAGCAAACAAACAAACAAACAAACAAACAAAAAACTCTAAGCCCAACAAAAAGCCTATGAAGTCTTTTCTAGATATTACCAAGGTCTTCGCAATCATTTGTCTGAGAGCAAAAGAAAAAAACAAAAGAAAAACCTTGAAAATTGGCAGCTATTGGTGAATCCCATTTTGTCCACAGACTGATTTTTTTTTTTAAAAAAAAGACAGTGTCTTGCTCTGTTGCCCAGGCTGGAGTGCAGTGGCATGATCTTGGTTCACTGCAACCTTTGTCTCCTGGGTTCAAGTGATTCTCCTGCCTCAGCCTCCCAAGTAGCTGGGATTACAGGCACCTGCTACCAAGCCTGGTTGATTTTTTGTATTTTTAGTAGAGACGGGGTTTTGCCATGTTGGCCAGGCTGGTCTCGAACTCTTGACCTCAGGTGATCCACCCCGCCTCAGCTTCTCAAAGTGCTAGGATTACAGGTGTGAGCCACCACACCCAGCCACAGAGACTAATTTTTAATGGCCCCATCTGATTTCTTCCAGATTTTGTAGCCTAGTTCAAACAGAATGTCTGCTTAAGTCATCGTCAAGCAAATGACAAAGGGGTGCCCTAAAAATGCCATAAAGACACACCAGGTCTCAGTGACAGCAAAGCTGACTATAGAGAAATGCCAAGAGTTTAGAAATTTGGCCCCCAAAACCAACTGGTTACCATCTTCTCATCTTTCTTTCACTCAAATCCAAAACATAACGAATTTCCAGTTGCTTAAATTAGATACTAAAATCAGAAAAAAATTAGCTGATTGTTCACTATGTACCAAGCCCTGTTCTAAGCACCTAATAGGCATCATCTCATTCAATTCCCATAAGAGCTCTCTGAATGAAGTAGGTGCTACTTTTATTCCCATTATACAGATGAGCAAACTGAGGTATGGCACACTTGAGTCACTTGCCCAGAAGCTGCACTCTTTTTTTTTTTTTGAGACGGAGTCTTGCTCTGTCGCCCGGGCTGGAGTGCGGTGGCCGGATCTCAGCTCACTGCAAGCTCCGCCTCCTGGGTTTACGCCATTCTCCTGCCTCAGCCTCCCGAGTAGCTGGGACTATA
>NW_012117854.1:0-245 GCF_000951035.1 Colobus angolensis palliatus | reverse complement strand
TGGTGATACCTGTGCCACCACCAAAATGGAATTGCGCCTATCTCCTTTTTTTTTTTTTTTTTTTTTTGTGAGACAGAGTCTCCTTCTGTTGCCTAGGCTGGAATGCATGGCCCAATCATGGCTCACTGCTGCAGACCTCCACAAGCTCAAGTGATCCTCTTGCCTCACTGCCTCTTGCCAAGTGGCTGGGACTACAGGCCTACAGGCCCACACCACTACACCCTGCTAATTTTTTTTTTTTTTTT
>NW_012117853.1:5438-5743 GCF_000951035.1 Colobus angolensis palliatus | reverse complement strand
AAAAAAAAATGCAGTGGAAGATTGAGTTGCCTTTCTCTCCCTGACTGTTGAGCTGAGGCATTTCTCTTCTCCTGTTCATGGACTCTTTTTTTTTTTTTTTTAAAGACAGAATCTCACTCTGTGGCCCAGGCTAGAGTACAGTGGCATGATCTCAGCTCACTGCAACTTCCGCCTCCTGGGTTCAAGTGATTCTCCTCCCTTAGCCTCCTGAGTAGCTGGGATTACAGGGACCTGCCATCACGCCCGGCTAATTTTTGTATTTTTAGTAGAGATGGGGTTTCACCATGTTGGCCAGGCTGGTCTCA
>NW_012117853.1:0-913 GCF_000951035.1 Colobus angolensis palliatus | reverse complement strand
GTGATCCTTCGCGACGACCCCTGCCCAGGAGGGAATCGAGAGTTCGGTTCCAACACTATTACAAAGCCACAGTTTCAGGACAAAGCCCTTTCCTGATCTCTTAGCTCCATTTCAGTGCCCTCTTCTCCCACCCTGCCCCTGAGTTGCTTGCTGCTCCTCTATCCAGTGTTAGCACCCCCCACTCCAGCAGTCAGTGACCTGTGGAAAGCTGGGCTCCAATTAGAGCCCACTCTTACCTAGTAGGGGTAGCCATTTGTGCTCCCAGGTCGTAGAGTCTGGCTCCACAAACATTGGCATGCTAATGACAGTCACCTGCTCGCCCCTGGAAAGTCTCTGTTTGTTTCAGCTTCTTTAAGGACATGGAAATACTGAAGCCACCTCATTTACATGCTTCTGTTCATTCCTTTACTCAACAAACATTGATTGAACACCTGCCAGACACCATGCTGGGCCCAAGGGACCCCACAAGGACACATCAAACATGAGCACATACATATTCACAGCAGCACCCGGGAGTCCCAAATGACTGCTCATAAAGGGGAATCTTTTGGCCTCACTCAATCAATGAGGACAGACATTCAAGGAAGAAAACCCACGAACTGACCACTCATGAGCCCTCTTGCCTCCTCAGCCCTTCCATCTCCCCTGTTCCTGAGAAGGTGGCTCAGGACAAAGACCGAAAGGCATGATCTCAGGCCTGGCACAGTGGCTCACGCCTGTAATCCCAGCACTTTGTGAGGCCGAGGCGGGTGGATCAGGAGATCAGAAGTTCAAGACCAGCCTGGCCAAGATGGTGAAACCCTATCTCTACTGAAAAAAAAAAAAAAAAATAGCCGGGCATGGTGGTGGGTGCCTGCAGTCCCAGCTGCGGCAGAGAATTGCTTGAACCCGGGAGGTGGAGGTTGCAGTGAGT
>NW_012117852.1:6231-6935 GCF_000951035.1 Colobus angolensis palliatus | reverse complement strand
GAGGGGGTTTCACCACGTTGGCCAGGTTTGTCTCAAACTCCTGACCTCAGGTGATCTGCCCACCTCGGCCTCCCAAAGTGCTGGGATTACAAGTGTGAGCCACCGTGCCCAGACCCATTCATTCTTTATTCAATATTTCCTTTTATACTGACTTCTGGTATATTCCATAACATTTAGAATGCCATTTAATCTCTACTACTGACTTATTAGTTATATGTTTTTAAAAATTTTTGTTAGACATTGCTATAAGCCACACATGCAATATGAAACTTAACATATTGTCATGTATTTTAAAATAATGTTTTACCACTTCATGTATAAAGTAAGAACCTTAAAACAGCACTCCTTGATCTCTGCCATTATCATTCTTTGTAATAATATTATCAAACATTTAACTTCTACGTATGATAGAAAACACACAATATGTTGTTCCATTTTTGCTTTAGAGGTTAAATATCTTTCAAAGAGGTTTTTAAAATTAGGCAAGAGAACAAAACAACTACATTTCTGATCCTCCTCATTCTCTCATGTAAAACTGAACTACTGAATTTTCATTTACCCTAATAAACATGCTTTAATAATTTCATGTTCAGATCTGCTCCTGATACATTTTCTTGGCCATTGTTTGTGTGAAAGTGTTTTTACTTTTATTTTTTAATTCAATAATATTTCTGTTGGATATTAATTTTTTTTTTTTTTTTTGA
>NW_012117852.1:0-410 GCF_000951035.1 Colobus angolensis palliatus | reverse complement strand
TAAAGGTCTTGAAGTTGTACGGGTTAGAGGAAAGTTTTCTTAAGACCTTCATTTGTAAAAAGTTCTGAAAGTTAGTGCACATGACTAATATTGACGGCATCAACTCTATATAAAATAAATTTAGAAATTTTAAGTAGTACCTATTTTGTTCTCTGAGTCCAGTACGTAATTCTGCCAAAAAACCATAGCAAATACTCACTAGAACAAGAAAGAAGAATGAATTCCTGTTCTAAAAAGAAGTATTAATTTTGGCTGTGCTAAAATATCGATTTCCTATAACAATTGCACAAATTTAAAGAACTTATATGAATGGATCATAACTCCTCATAAAAAGGTTAGTTTTGTCACTGTGTATGGAGAAAAGAGTATTTGTGGTCTACCACATAAATGTTGATAGTTTTCCTCAGAAA
>NW_012117851.1:9062-10523 GCF_000951035.1 Colobus angolensis palliatus | reverse complement strand
AAAAAAAAAAAAAAAAAATTACCATTATTGCTGCAAAACAGGTGCTGAGGCTTGAAGACCGAGAAGTGCTAGAGTCTAAAAAGCTTAGGGTAGCCGCTAATTAACTATTGTGTCTACTATGTCAGGAACAGCACTCCAGGCCAGCTCAAGAAGCAAAGCAGGCCAACAGAAATGCAATATTTTTAATTTATTCTACTGAAATGGTTTACAATGATGTCTTGTATTTATTGAAAGCTTAAATGGGTAGGTGTTTGTGCACGCACCGCTGCAGTACCTCACCACGGAGCATTCCAGTATCATGCAGGGTCCTGTGATCTAGCCAGGAGCAGCCATTAACCTAGTGATTAATGTGGGAGACATTACCGTATGGAGACTGGACACTTCACTTTGTCAAGCACCTCGGTTACACATTTACCTTTTCTAGGATTGCATTTCCCAAGTGCTATTCTGATAACAGTTGATACTCATTTTAGATACCAAACCTTTTGAGTTCAACTGACCAAACCAAAGGAAAAGTGTTGCTAGAGAAAATTAGGGAAAAGGTGAGAAAGAAAAAAATGGTAGTAATTGAGCAGAAAAAAAAAATACTCTAATTTGTATATGTATTGATTGGTAACCAGATTTATCTAAGTAGAACTGAATTGGCAAGGAAAAAAGGAAAACTACATGTTGATCGTTTTCCTAAGCTGTCTTTTTGAAGCTTAGTCAGTCACTGGGAAAATGTTTAGGATTATTCCTTGCTATTAGTACTCATTTTATGTATGTTACCCTTCAGTAAGTTCTCCCCATTTTAGTTTTCTAGGCTTCTTTTACACATTATTTATGTGTATTGTCATATTTGACTTTTGCTATATACTTTAACTTCATTGTTAAATTTTTCTATTGTATAGTTTCTTTGGTGTATCTTAAAACCTATTTTTGAAAAGCAAACTTGGCTTGATAATCATTTGGGCAGCTTGGGTAAGTATGCAACTTACTCTTCCACCGAAGAACTATCAGCAGCTGCCTGCTTTTCTGTGATGTACCCTGTTGACTTTTCCAGACATTTTTTAAGAGTTTGAGTTAATACTGAATTTAATCAGACTTTCTGATTAAAGGTTTTTTCTTCTTTTTTAATAAAATACATCTGTCTGGTGTGATATGAATTTCTGAAATTCTGTCTTCCTATGACTCCTAGTTGCGACCTAACCAGAGTTTTTTTCTCATTTAATCAATGTAGATATTCCTGTATTCGGTAACACTACTATAGCCTTAAATAGACAATTTTTTTTTCTTTTTTTTGTAGAGATGGGGTCTTGCTATGTTGCCTGGGCTGGTATTGAACTCCTGGCCTCAAGCAATCAATCCTCTTGCCTCAGCCTCCCAGAGGGCTGGGATTACAGGCATGGGCCACTCAGGCCCAGAGATTTAAAGAGCTTTGGAGAAACCAGCCTCGTCCTCCAGCCTTTTTTTTTTTTTTTT
>NW_012117851.1:0-1347 GCF_000951035.1 Colobus angolensis palliatus | reverse complement strand
AGTGGCCGGATCTCAGCTCACTGCAAGCTCCACCTCCTGGGTTTACGCCATTCTTCTGCCTCAGCCTCCCGAGTAGCTGGGACTACAGGGGCCCGCCACATCGCCCAGCTAGTTTTTTATTTTATTTTATTTTTTAGTAGAAGACGGTGTTTCACCGTGTTAGCCAGGATGGTCTCCATCTCCTGACCTCGTGATCCGCCCTTCTCAGCCTCCCACAGTGCTGGGATTACAGGCTTGAGCCACTGCGCCCAGCCAAGGGTGGATTTTTAGCTCCCCCAGGATTGGTGTGGATGATGTAAATACTTTTTTAAAAAATTAATTATTATTGTTTGTAAGACATGGGTTCCAGCTGTCTCCCTGGCTGGAGTGCAGTGGCCTGATCATAGCTTACTGTAGCCTTGAACTCCTGGGCTTAAATGATCCTCCTGCCTCAGCCTCCAAAATGGCTGGGACTACAGGCATGTGCCAGCATGCCTGGCTAATTCTTAAATATTTGTTTAGAGATGGGTCTCACTGTGTTGCCCAGGCTGGTCTTGACCTCCTGACCTCTACTGATCCTCCCACCTCAGCCCCCCAAGTAGCGGGATTACAGGTATAAGCCACTGTGCCTTGGAAGAATTTATACTTAAGCCTAGAAGATGGTTCTGGATTAGTTAAGAAATTCTGCTATCAGTAGGAGTATAGATTTAGAGTTTTACCTCTTGGAAGTATCCCTTGAAAGGGAGCTCTGAGATTAAATGTAATCAAACACTTACTGAGAGCTTTCTATGGACCAGGCACTACACTAGACTTTGGGGATTACAGAGGCAATTACCTGTCCTGGTACTCAAGGTGTTAATGATCTAGTGTCATTTTTCTTTAAAAAGGAAAGCACCTGCATTTGTCATCTTGAGCAAATATAGTAACTCTAACCAAAGTGATTTACTCAAGGTTCAAATCATAGTTGTTTTGGAGAAAGCGTCAGATGCACTGTGGCTGTCAGGCACATAGTAGGTATTAAATAAACATGGTTAGTGTTCATTAAATGTGGATTGAAGGTAAAATGACTGATCTTAAGTTTCATGAGGAATAGGTTTGCTTCATTGAAACTGGTTTTTATCTTTCCAAATAGTTTTCAATCATTCCTTTAAAGTACTACCTTAATTAATACTACAAAGTTATAATGTAAAATGTGATATTACCTCTGTCTAACATGTATTGTTCATGTGAATGGGAGCTTGACTTTGGGAATAAACATTGATAATTTGCAGGAAGGACCCGCCCAAATGTATAATGAAATGTGATTCCAGGTATGAAAAACCAGTGATGATAACTTAAAGAATCATTTTGTTGATTAAAATATATATA
>NW_012117850.1:6356-7558 GCF_000951035.1 Colobus angolensis palliatus | reverse complement strand
TGACCTCGTGATCCACCTGCCTCGGTCTCCCAAAGTGCTGGGAGTACAGGTGTGAGCCACCGTGCCTGGCCGCCTGGCTAATTTTTGTATTTTTTGTAGAGATGGGATCCCACTATGTTGCCCAGATTGCTCTTGAATTCCTGGGCTCAAGCCATCTGCCCGCCTTGGCCTCCCAAAGTGCTGTGATTACAGGTGTGAACCACTGTGCCTGGCCCCTACTAGGTCTTATTCATTCTTTCTAACTACTTTTTGTACTCGTTAACCATCCTCACTTCCCCCTTAACCCACCTGTTATCCTTCCCAGCCTCTGGTAACCATTCTTCTGCTCTCTGTGTCTATGAGTTCAGTTGTTTTAATTTTCAGCTCCCACAAATAAGTGAGAACATGTGAAGTTTGTCTTTCTGTGCCTGGCGTATTTCACTTAACATAATGACCTCCAGTTCCATCCATGTTGTTGCAAATGACAGGATCTCATTCTTTTTTTTGTGGCTGAATAGTGTATATGTACCGCATTTTCTTTTTTTGGGGGACAGAGTTTTGCTCTGTTGCTCAAGCTGGAGTGTAGTGGTGCAGTCTTGGTTTCACTGCAACCTCTGCCTCTCAGGCTCAAGTGATCCTCCCACCTCAGTCTCCTGAGTAGCTGGGGACTACAGGTGTGCACCACCATGCCTGACTAATTTTTGTATTTTTTGTAGAGACAGGGTTTTGCTATATTTCCCAGGCTGGTCTCAAACTCCTGGCTCAGGTGATCCTCCTGCCTTGGCCTCACAAAGTGCTGGTATTATAGGCTATAGCCACTGCACCTGGCCACATTTTTTTTTTCTTTTTTTATGAGGCAGAGTTTTGCTCTTGTTGCACAGTCTGGAGTGCAGTGGCGCGATCTCAGCTCACCGCAACCTCTGCCTCCTGGGTTCAAGAGATTCTCCTGCCTCAGCCTCCTGAGTAGCTGGGATTAAAGGCATGCACCACCATGCCTGGCTAATTTTTTATTCTTAGTAGGGACGGGGTTTCTCCATGTTGGTCAGGCTGGTCTCCAACTCCCGACTTCAGGTGATCCGCCCACCTCGGCCTCCCAAAGTGCTGGGATTACAGGTGTGAGCCACCGCACCCGGCCCACATTTTCTTTATCCATTTATCTGTTGATAGACACTTAGGTTGCTTCCAAACTTTGGCTGTTGTGAACAGTGCTGCAACAAACACAG
>NW_012117850.1:0-831 GCF_000951035.1 Colobus angolensis palliatus | reverse complement strand
CACTTGAACCTGGGAGGCGGAGGTTGCAGTGAGCTGAGATGGCACCATCGCACTCCAGACTGGGGGCCAAGAGCAAGACTTTGTCTCAAAAAAAAAAGTGAATTCCAAGACGTGCATCTCTTTCAAAGACAAAAAACGTAACAAAGCCAACCAACTACTCGTTTCATCTAGGTTCTTAAAATGCAGCACGCAGTAGAAGTAAATTATTGCATATTCAGCATACTCCTTTATCACTTGATTTCTTCAAACCATACTAAAAGTTCTCAAAGGAGAAATCCAGTTCTCTAAGCATGGCCTTTCTCAAGGTAACCTGAACACTGAGAAACTAATAAGGGACTAAACTTTGAGGTACTAAGTACAGTAGATGTACATAAAACACGTACATCCAACTTAAATATTTTCTGCATAGCTAAATCATATCATATACATAAAGTTTAACTCACGTCTTTTAACATTTTTTTAACCTCAAACTTTGAGGAGAGCTAAAAGCCTAGAGTTATCATAATCACATCCCAACAATACCCTTATTTTGTTTCACAGTACATTAAATAAAGTAGCACACCAGCAATAACATTTAACCACAGTTGGTTTTTCAGTATTAAAACCACCTTGTATTCTTGGGATAAACCCCTCTTGGTCATGGTATTTAATCCTTTTTATATGTTGCTGGTTTCAGTTTGCTAATATTTTCTTTTCTTTTCTTTTTTTTTCTTTTGAGGCAAGGTCTTGCTCTATTGCCCAGGCTGGAGTGCAGTGGTGTGATCTCACCACTTTAAACAATGTTCTGTAAAGAGTTGCTTTTCAGATGGTATACAGCAATAAGTTTGGGGT
>NW_012117849.1:6533-7583 GCF_000951035.1 Colobus angolensis palliatus | reverse complement strand
GGTCTCGATCTCCTGACCTCGTGATCCGCCCGTCTCGGCCTCCCAAAGTGCTGGGATTACAGGCTTGAGCCACCGCGCCCGGCCCAGAAACAGAGTTTTATCATGTTGGCCAGGCTGGCCTTGAACTCCTGACCTCAAGTGATCCACCCACCTTAGCCTCCCAAAATGCTGAGATTACAGGTGTGAGCCACTGCTCCCAGCTGGAGTTTGGGTTCTTGACACATAAAATGCAGATAATAATACCTACCTCATAAGACTGAGATTAAATGGGATCACCTCCACATAGCCCCTAGCCTGGTTCCTGGCACATGGCAGCCACTTAAGAATGGGCACACTCTTCCACTGTCAACGTTATAACTATCACCTGCACACAAGTGACTTGGCACTTCTATCGTTGTTTAATACTCTGTAGTCAAAGGATGAATAAGACCCTCTCTCAAGAACTCACTGTAAAGAGATTCCCAAACCATGTCCTAGGATCTCCAAGTCACCTCCACCTCCTCAGACCCTCCTCCAAAGAGTCGCCTCTCTCTGACTCCTACCTGTCCAGGATTCTAGCCACCTGATAGTAAGATCTTGGCTTTCCGATTCAGGCAAACGCGTATTAAATTTTCAGTTCTGGGCCGGGCGCGGTGGCTCAAGCCTGTAATCCCAGCACTTTGGGAGGCCGAGACAGGCCGATCACAAGGTCAGGAGATCGAGACCATCCTGGCTAACCTGGTGAAACCCCGTCTCTACTAAAAAAATACAAAAAACTAGCCGGGTGAGGTGGCGGGCGCCTATAGTCCCAGCTACTCAGGAGGCTGAGGCAGGAGAATGGCGTGAACCTGAAAGGCGAGCTTGCAGTGAGCTGAGATCTGGCCACTGCACTCCAGTTTGGGCGACAGAGCGAGACTCCGTCTCAAAAAAAAAAAAAAAAAATCGATCAGGGACCTTCAACCTCTCATTTGCCAAGTGGGGCTAACACCCATCCAGCAGAGCTACTGTGAACATCAGGAGGAGGAGATGTATGTAGCCAGTGCCTAGCAGCCTAATACCCAGACTCTTCAG
>NW_012117849.1:0-668 GCF_000951035.1 Colobus angolensis palliatus | reverse complement strand
ATGGGGTTTCGCTATATTGGCCAGGCTGGTCTTGAACTCCTGGGCTCAAACAATCTGCAGTCTGCCTGTCTCAGACTCCCAAGGCACTGGGATTATGGGCGTGAGCCACCATGCTCAGCCTCTGCTTTACATTTTTATTTCCATAGCTCCTACCATGTTCTAACAAACTATAACTTTTTCTTTGGTTTATTGACTGTCTCCCTCCACTGTAATGTCAGCTCCATAAGGGTAGGGATTTTTGTCTGTTTTATTCACTGTATCCCTGGTGTCTAGAATAGTTCCTGGTATATAGTAGATGTTCAGTAAATATTTGTTGAATGAGTGAATTCTCTATGTATAAGGCAACTCTGTAAAGCCCCTAAATCTACCTTCTCCAAGAAGCCCTCCTGCAAATATATGTTACCTTATTTAGTTATTGCACATCCCCATTTTGCAGATGATGAAACTAAAGCAGAAACAAATGCAAAAACTTGTCCAGAGTCACTGCTTGAAAACTGGCAGGGCCAGATGCATTTGTTTATCCAAGAAACCCTGAGAGGGCTGGGCATGGTGACTGGCATCTGTGATCCCAGCACTTTGGGAGGCTGAGGTGAGGATCACTTGACCCCAGGAGTTCAAGAGGGCAACATAGTGAGACCCCATCTCTTAAAAAAATAAAGAGGCTGGGT
>NW_012117848.1:5952-6919 GCF_000951035.1 Colobus angolensis palliatus | reverse complement strand
CCTGAAGTCAGGAGTTCAAGACCAGCCTGGCCAACATGGTAAAACCCCGTCTCTACAAAAAAAATGCAAAAATTAGCTGGTCATGATGGCAGGTGCCTGTAATCCCAACTACTTGGGAGACTGAGGCAGAAGAGTCGCTTGAACCCGGGAGGCAGAGGTTGCAGTGAGCCGAGATCATGCCACTGCACTCCAGCCTGGGAGATAGAGCAAGCCAACATGGTAAAACCCCGTCTCTACAAAAAAAATGCAAAAATTAGCTGGTCATGATGGCAGGTGCCTGTAATCCCAGCTACTCAGGAGGCTGAAGCCAGAGAATTGCTTGAACCCAGGAGGTGGAGGTTGCTGTGAGCCAAGACCACACCATTGCATTCCAGCCTGGGTGACAAAGCAAGACCCCTCTCTCTACAAAACGTTAAAAAAGCTTAGTCAGAACTACATAGAGGACTTAGTAGGACTGCATAGTGGTGCGCACCTGCAATCCTAGGTACTTGGGAGGCTTAGGTGGGAGGATCACCTGAGCCCAGGAGGCCAGGGCTGCAGTGAGCCGTGATCATGCCTCTGCACTCCAGCCTGGTCTGAGAGCCAGCAGCCGCCTGTCCTGCTGTGTGACACGCCCTGGGTTTGCCTGGGGACTCTTAGATGGCAGTGATATAACCTGGGCCCTCAAGGTTCTCACCATTGACACTGGTCGTTGAGTGTAAAGCAAATAATGATAGGAGTGGTTCGGACAGTAACGAAGGTTTACAGCAATGGCATGGAGGTGCTGAGAACTAGAGTAACCCGTTGTCCTGGGGGAGGGTGGTTTTTTTTTGTTTTTTTGTTTTTTGTTTTGAGACAATCTCACTCTCTTGCCTGGGCTGGAGTACAGTGGCGTGATCTTGACTCACTGCAACCTCTGCCTCCCGGGTTCAAGCGAGTCTCCTGTCTCAGCCTCCTGAGTAACTGGGACTACAGGTGTGTACCATCA
>NW_012117848.1:0-317 GCF_000951035.1 Colobus angolensis palliatus | reverse complement strand
CCTCATGGTGGGTGCCTGTACTCCCAGCTACTCGGGAGGCTAAGGCAGGAGAATGGCGTGAACCTGGGAGGTGGAGCTTGCAGTGAGCGGAGATCACGCCACTACACTCCAGCCTGGGCAACAGAGCGAGGCTCCATCTCAAAAAAAAAAAAGTGTACTCGGTTGGGTGAAGTGGCTCACCCCTATAATTCTAACACTTTGAGAGGCTGAGATGGGAGGATCACTTGATACCAGGAATTCGAGACCAGTGTGGGTAACATAGCAACATAGTGAGACCCCATCTCCACAAAAAATAAAATATTAGCCAGAAGGCTGAG
>NW_012117847.1:2658-3745 GCF_000951035.1 Colobus angolensis palliatus | reverse complement strand
TGAAAATTTTCTGTCTTGAGTTTTCTATTCTCCTGTGACCACTCTGTCACAGGATAATTATTCCTGTATTATTCCTGCCTCATCCCTCACTGCCCCCAAAAGATTTTCCTTTCTTATTCTTAAGGGTTGGTTGATAATGGAGGAGGTCAGTCTTCTGTATCTATTTTCTGCTGATTAAGAGTCATGGCCCTGCCTAGCAAGAGCATAGAAATCTCTGGCTGCCTGTTCTAAGGGTCTCAAGGGTGGGTCATTAGAAGAATCCGAACCCAAGGTAAGTATTAATTGGAATCCTTGCATTTCCATCATTTTGACATGGAACCATTGAAACCTCAAAGATAAAAACTTTACATGGATGTTAAACAAGCAAGGACCAAAGATTAGCAGTAATAAGGTGGCTACTAAAAGTCCCAGGAAAGGTAGATCAAACCATCCTGAGATTCTATCAAAGGATATCTACCAAGTATGACACAGGAAGTACACTTTGACAGAATCCCACGTGGTTTGAACAGTGGTGTTATTGAAATTATGTCACCAGGTAACCTGCTGATAAATCCTTTGAACTTTCAGTTCAACAAATCCTGAATTGTTAATATAAGAACAGCTGTTGTTTATTACTGTGCAAACCCCTCCATGTTCAGCTAGAAAATAAAGACTCATGCTGTTTCCCTGACCATTCAAGCAGTTCATTCTCTGAGTCTGTTAGGGCATCATATAGTGGTTCAGCCGAATACTGAGACCCAAGTCCTGCAAATTCAAGGAAAGTTATTGTTTCTTTGTGGAGGTAGCCACCTTTCATTCAATGGAGAAAGGCTGGTGTCCTGAGCTTAGCATGTACTCCTGATTCTTTTTATTTTTTTTAAGATGGAGTCTTGGTCTGTTGCCAGGCTGGAGTGAAGTGGCAAGACCTTGACTCACTGCCGTCTCCGCCTCCCAGGTTCAAGTGATTCTCCTGCCTCAGTCTCCCGAGTAGCTGGGATTACAGGTGTGTGCCACCACACCCAGCTGATTTTTGTATTTTTAGTAGAGACAAGGTTTCACCATGTTGGCCAGGATGGTCTCGATCTCCTGACATCATGATGTGGCCCCT
>NW_012117847.1:0-1177 GCF_000951035.1 Colobus angolensis palliatus | reverse complement strand
CATCTCGTTTTACACCAAATATGGGCATTCTTGGAACTGTCATGGTGCTGAAGGGTGTATGATTTAATATTTTAAGGGGCATATAATGAGGTCCTAGGTGAAACCTGGATCAAATCTAGGATTTCTCATCATGTTGGGTCTAGTTGGTCTTAGTCAGCTTGGCCCACACCCTGGTTTTCAGGACCTTAGTGGACCCTAGCTTATGCAGTTACTTCAATAATTTCCTTTTTGCTAGTCGTGAAAATTTTCTGTCTTGAGTTTTCTATTCTCCACTCTGTCACAGGATAATTATTCCTGTATTATTCCTGCCTCATCCCTCACTGCCCCCCAAAGATTTTCCTTTCTTATTCTTAAGGGTTGGTTGATAAGGGAGGAGGTCAGTCTTCTGTATCTATTTTCTGCTGATTAAGAGTGATACCCCTGCCTAGCAAGAGCATAGAAAACTCTGGCTGCCTGTTCTAAGGGTCCCAAGGGCGGGTCATTAGAAGAATCCGAACCCAAGGTAAGTATTGATTGGAATCCTTGCATTTCCATCATTTTTGACATGGAACCATTGAAACCTCAAAGATAAAAACTTTACATGGATGTTAAACAAGCAAGGACCAAAGATTAGCAGTAATAAGGTGGCTACTAAAAGTCCCAGGAAAGGTAGATCAAACCATCCTGAGATTCTATCAAAGGATATCTACCAAGTATGACACAGGAAGTATACTTTGATAGAATCCCACGTGGTTTGAACAGTGATGTTATTGAAATTATGTAACCAGGTAACCTGCTGATAAATCCTTTGAACTTGCAGTTCAACAAATCCTGAATTGTTAATATAAGAACAGCTGTTGTTTATTACTGTGCAAACCCCTCCATGTTCAGCTAGAAAATAAAGACTCCTGCTGTTTCCCTGACCATTCAAGCAGTTCATTCTCTGGGTCTGTTAAGGCATCATACAGTGGTTCAGCCGAATACTGAGACCCAAATCCTGCAAATTCAAGGAAAGTTCTTGTTTCTTTGTAGAGGTAGCCACCTTTCATTCAATGGAGAAAGGCTGGTGTCCTGAGCTTAGCATGTACTCCTGATTCTTTTTTTTTTAAGATGGAGTCTTGGTCTGTTGCCAGGCTGGAGTGAAGTGGCATGACCTTGACTCACTGCAGTCTCCGCCTCCCAGGTTCAAGTGATTCTC
>NW_012117846.1:6738-7120 GCF_000951035.1 Colobus angolensis palliatus | reverse complement strand
TTTATTTTATTTATTTTATTTTATTTTAATTTTTTTTGTAGGAACGAGGTCTCACCATGTTGCCCAGTCTGGTCTCAAACTCGCACCTGTTTGAGGCCGCACTTTGGGAGGCCAAGGTGGATAGATCACTTGAGGTCAGGAGTACAAGACCAGCCTGGCCAAGGCGGTGAGACCCCGTCTCTACTAAAATTACAAAAATTAGCTGGGTGTGGTGGCATACTCCTGTAGTCTCAGCTACTCGGTAGGCTGAGGCAGAAGAATTGCTTGAACCCAGGAGGCAGAGGTTGCGGTGAGCCAAGATTGTGCCACTGCACTCCAGCCTGGGCAACAAGAATGAAACTGTGTCTCAAAAAAAAAAAAAAAAATCAAAAATCTATGAAGC
>NW_012117846.1:0-1103 GCF_000951035.1 Colobus angolensis palliatus | reverse complement strand
TTAGCCAGGATGGTCTCGATCTCCTGACCTCGTGATCCGCCCATCTCGGCCTCCCAAAGTGCTAGGATTACAGGCTTGAGCCACCGCGCCCGGCCTGTTTTCTTCTTTTTTATTTGTATTTTTTGTGACACTACTTTCGTCAGAAGGAACTCACTCGAGGCACTGAAGAAGAGGTAAGTCCTCCCTATATACAGTAAGAGCCGAGTCTTCACAGTGAGATACCTTAAAAGGTCTACCCTGGGATTCCCACCCAGTGTCCCTGGCTCCGGCGGCTAGAGCCTTAACGAGAGAAAGCCGGGCACTTGAGCAGAGGAGAAGGGCTATGGGCGTTTGCATCTGGGGTCCAGAGTCCTCTCCCTCCCCACATCCCGACACTCCTCACCTGCGTGTAGCCTTCTGGGGCTCCTCTGCTCCCCCATCCTAGTTCTGGAAGGAGTGCAGACCGAACCCAGGAGCCCGGGTATTCACGTCCTGAGTCCCAGCACCCACCAGGACTGGAGCCTCCTCGCATCTACTCTGAGGACAAAATCCATTGGCAGAGTCTTCCTTTTTGTTTGGGATACTGGGTTTGAGAACATGCCATGAACCAAGAGTCGTAAATAATCCAATTTTGAGCTCTTGAGAACCAAGTGGAAACAAACTCAAGCCGATTTAAAGTGACCAATCTCTGGTTATGCCCTTGAGCCCGTGCAGAAGCAAAGAATAATTTGTGTGTGTGTGTGGACAAATACATTTGTATTCCAGATCTCACAGAAATTCCTACACAAAGAAATTTACAAGGAAAATGAACACTGCACCCTAAAAATTAACAAGGAAACAAGGTACCAGGAGCAACAACTCATTAACAGGAACAGAAACAAAGTTGCAAACATTTCAGATGCAAAGTGTATCAGACTTATAATACAACTATTCCTACAGTGTCTAAAAATATGAAAGGCAATAAAGAAAATATCTTTGACAATAGGACCTCCAACCTTCTAGATTGAAAAAAGAACCAAATAGTTCTAGATATAAAAGCACACAGTAATGGAAACGGAACAACTAGATGCACATCACGGTGGGTTACAGTGCGGAGCGGTATTGCGAGGGTTTCTGTGCGTCCC
>NW_012117845.1:8218-9556 GCF_000951035.1 Colobus angolensis palliatus | reverse complement strand
TGGTGGCGGGCGCCTGTAGTCCCAGCTACTTGGGAGGCTGAGGCAGGAGATTGGCATGAACCCCGGGAGGCGGAACTTGCAGTGAGTCGAGATCATGCCACTGCACTCCAGCCTGAGCGACACAGCGAGATTCTGTCTCAAAAAAAAAAAAGGAGGGAACTGCTCAACATAACTTTACTAATAACAATGTTTGGTATTATTCTCTATTTTATATCTATAAAAAGCTAGACTCTTGAAAGGAAAAAAATAGAGATCAGAGTTCATTACAGAGCAAACTGACCACAGTATTAGTTGTTGAATTATACAATATGTATAAAATATTTAAGTAAAATAAAATGCTCAATAAAACTCTTAAAATGTTTATCACCTATATATGTAGCATATTCTAGGTCACTGGCTGTAAACGTTTTTAATCACACATCCTACATATGTAAAATGTATTTGTGCATTCATCCTCAATATATTTATTTCTATACATGCATTACTATTCTAATATACTACTCTAGCATAAAATTCACACAAAAAAGGCATTTTTAAGAATGAAAGTTTGAAAAGGTAAACAAATAGAAGTTCTAATATTTTCTTACCACATCTGACTGGATCATCTTGTGCCCTACCACACAGACACACAAAGGCACTACTTATGATACCATGAATCCAAGCAACCACATTGTAACCTGTTCAGCATGAATTTTAGCCAAATAAAATATAGCCCCAACAACTCATATATCACTTGTTCCTTTTTCTTCAATAGTACTGACTTCCGGCTTCAGATTTAACACCTGCATCCATCCTCACTGCAGTTGATTTAAAGGGGACAATAAATCAAGGGAAATTATCTCTAAAGGGGCCCCACCCAATGGGATTGTTTCTTTCACTAACAAATAAATTTAAAGGCTGCACTTCAAAGGCTGAGGTCTCATAAAACTTAAATACAAGAAATGTTATTCAGGCACTTTAAAGCTACAGAATAGAGGAATTTTTTTTCATTCATAAGCTTTCAATGGCTCTTAGAAAAACCATGTTTAAGTTGAGCAAATAACTAGAATCTGAACTTACGATTTTCTTTCTTTAATATCAAACAACATTATTTCTTATGCCAGTAAAGCCTTCATTTCCATGGTGCTGGGCACCTCATTAGAGAAAGTAAAAGACTGCACAAAGCGGGGAAAGTGCCAACTAGAGAGCCCTTACAACCAAACAAGCAATACTCAGGTCGGAGGGACAGAGTTGTTCCTGACCTACCAAGAAAGCCACTTTCCTACAGATTATGAGTCATTATTGGGTGTTGTAATTGAGAGATAAATCATTAGTGTTTTTGTCTTTTTTAAAAAACAT
>NW_012117845.1:0-893 GCF_000951035.1 Colobus angolensis palliatus | reverse complement strand
CACCCAGGCTGAAGTGCAGTGGCATGATCTCAGCTCACTGCAACCTCTGCCTCCCAGGTTCAAGCGATTCTCCTGCCTCAGCCTCCCAAGTAGCTGGAACTACAGGTATGCACCACCACGTTCAGCTAATTTTTGTATTTTTAGTAGAGACGGGGTTTCACTGTGTTGGCCAGGATGATCTTGATCTCTTGACCTCCTGATCCGCCTGCCACGGCCTCCCAAAGTGTTGGGATTACAGGCATGAGCCACCACACCCAGCCACATCTGTGGATTTTTGACAACAATGTAGTCACCAGTAAACGAGTAACTTCAGTTAAAATACTGTAGATGATAACACACAGCCCTGTAATCTACCCTGGAGTTCAACAAACGGTGTTGAAAGCAGACTGTGTTCCAGATGCAATGCTAGGAAGACAATAAACAAGATAAACAATACATGAATCCTGCCCAGAAGACTTTTGCAATTTGTAAGAGGAAAAACATGAAGACAAATTGTTTTAAGATGTTTGCTATTTTCAATAGTTAAAAAACAAACAGGAGAGAAGGGATTATTTAACTGTGAGTATGTAGGGCTGAGAAAGGCAAGCTTGACAGAGGAAACCTGGGCACTGTTACCGGAAAGGTAACTCATGTTATCATGAGTCCATGTAGTGAAGTGAAAGCAAGTTTATTAGAGAAGTAAAGAAACAAAAGAATAGCTACTCCATAGGCAGAGCAGTGGCTTGGGCTGCCGGACTGAGTATACTTATAGTTCTTTTTTTTTTTTTTTTTTTTTTGAGACGGAGGCTCGCTCTGTCACCCAGGCTGGAGTACAGTGGTGCGATCTCTGCTTACTGCAAGCTCCCCCTCCCAGGTTCACGCTATTCTCCTGCCTCAGCCTCCCCAGTACCTGG
>NW_012117844.1:1063469-1065165 GCF_000951035.1 Colobus angolensis palliatus | reverse complement strand
CATGCCCCGGGGCCAAGAGCAGGGTGTGAGTGAGCCTGTGTCAGCTCGGACCAGAGACCATGAGGCTTGGCAAGGCTGCAACCACCCTGACTCACCTTCACCCCCAGGTCCTCTGGCCTATGTGGCTTCCAAGCTCTGGAAATTGGATTCTTTCATCCCAAAACAAAAATTCTGATCAATCGGCAAGTTGAACTTGCTGATTTTGTGCCAAGAACCATAGATACCCCAGCTGGGTACGGTGGCTCATGCCTATAACACCAGCAGTTTGGGAGGGCGAGATGGGCGGATCATTTGTGAAAAGGAGATTGAGACCAGTCTGGCCAACATGGAAACCCCGTCTCTACTAAAAATACAAAAAAATTAGCCAGGCATGGTTGTGCATGCCTGTAATCTCAGCTACTTGGGAGGCTGAGGCAGGAGAATTGCTTGAACCCGGGAGGTGGAGGTTGCAGTGAGCCGAGATTGTGCAACTGCACTCCAGCCTGGGTGACAGAGACTCTGACTCAAAAAATAAAAGTAAAAAAGAAATGAGCTCCTCTATGCATCTGCCTCCCTATCGTCTCCACAGACTTCTCAGCCCTACTTGACAGTCTACACAAAGAGCAGGTCCCAGGGATGGTTTTTTAAAGGGGAGAGAATAAAGGTTGCACTACATTAGTGGTTCCAACCTTTGTAGAGGTGGGGAGTATTTTAATCCTCCTATGAAAGGCTAGGCCCTTTCCCTATAAATATACACAGATTAAGATTTTTGTGGCTGGACACGGTGGCTCATACCTGTAATCTCAGCATTTTGGGAGGCAGAGGCAGGCAGAGTGCCTGAGCTCTGGGGTTTGAGACCAGCCTGGGGAACATGGTGAAACCCCATTTCTACCAAAAATACAAAAATTAGCTGGGCATGGTGGCACACACCTGTAGTCCCAGCTACTCAGGAGGCTGAAGTGGGAGGATGGTTTGAGCCCGGGAGGTGGAGGTTGCAGTGAGCCGAGATCACGCCACTGCACTCCAGCCTGGGTGACAGAGTGAGATCCCGTTTCAAAAAAAAAAAAAAAGGTTTTTGCATCTGCTTTCAGAGGGTTCAGGTACCTCTCACCACCAGTTCATTAACAGAACTGTAAATTTAGTATTGTCAGACTACATCATTGCTAATGTTCCAGGGTCTGAAGCTGTGAGTACTCTGTCATCTGGGGGGCACTAAACAGGTGGGAGGGGGGAAGAAAGGACCTTGCAGAGGGAAGAATCACCCAACCTGATGCTCCAAAGTGGAGGCCGAGCTGCAGCTTTTCTCCCCTGCGTTCCAACTCCTGCCATGCCATGCCCAGCAATCTCCCTGCCATCTTTGCTGGTTAGCTGAGGACCAGACTGGAGGAAGTATTGTGAATGAAAGGGTTAGTTCAGGTCCGGCAGACAACACAAGGCAAACTATGGGGTTGGTTTGTTACCAGCCCCACCCTTGAGGCATTCTGCTGACAGCAAACACAAAAAAGATACTTTATGCAGAACACCAGCTTTCCCTCTATGATTCTAGAATTTTGGTATGTGCTAGGCAGAGGATGCCTACATGACCAGCATGTCATGGTAAAAACTTTGAGTACAGGGTACCCCTAATGAGCTTCCCTGATTGGTGACATTTTACACGTGTTGCACAATTTGGCAGTGGAAGAATGAAGTGCGTTCTGTGTGATTCCACTGGGAGAGG
>NW_012117844.1:1063082-1063419 GCF_000951035.1 Colobus angolensis palliatus | reverse complement strand
ATCATATATACTTGCATAATATCATCCCTTCCCTTGATTTTTTTCAATCTAAAAATAAATATGAGAAGAACAGTATAGTAACAACATTATTAACAAGGACCTGGACTTAATGTTCATCCATTCTCAGGAAAATATATATATTTTTTTAAGACGGAGTTTCGCTCTTGTTACTCAGGCTGGAGTGCAATGGCACGATCTCAGTTCACCACAACCTCTGCCTCCCAGGTTCAAGCCATTTTCCTGCCTCAGCCTCCCGAGTAGCTGGAATTACAGGCATGTGCCACCATGCTTGGCTAATTTTGTATTTTTAGTAGAGACGAGGTTTCTCCATGTTGAT
>NW_012117844.1:1062692-1063032 GCF_000951035.1 Colobus angolensis palliatus | reverse complement strand
CTCTTGGACATTGGCACATGGTTTCCTACGGACTTTGTCCCATGCACTTCTTCCCTTTGCTGATTTTGCTTCCATTGTACTAAATCAGAACTGTTAAGTATAACTATAAGTAGAGTCCCTTGTGTCTCTTAGGAATCATTGAACCTGTGGGTGGTCTTGGAAATCCAGCACTAGTGCCACACTGGGTAGAGTCAAGTCACTAATCATTACAACAACTCCATGAGACAGATTTTTTCTTTTTCTTTTTTTGAGATGGAGTCTTGCTCTGTTGCCCAGGCTGGAGTGCAGTGCAGTGGCGTGATCTCGGTTCACTGCAACCTCTGTCTCCTGGGCTCAAGGG
>NW_012117844.1:1061681-1062006 GCF_000951035.1 Colobus angolensis palliatus | reverse complement strand
TGAGCCACCACACCCAGCCTGGGAACATTCTTAAAAAGCCCACTTATTGGCCAGGCGTGGTGGCTCATGCCTGTAATTCCAGCAATCTGGGAGGCTGAGGTGGGCACATCACTTGAGGTCAGGAGTTCAAGACTAGCCTGGCCAACATGGTGAAACCCCGTCTCTCCTAAAAACACAAAAGTTAGCTAGGTTTAGTGGGCACTTGTAATCCCAGCTACTTGGGAGACTGAGGCAGAAGAATCGCTTGAACTCAGGAGGCGGAGGTTGCAGTGAGCTGAGATCGTGCCACTGCACTCCAGCCTGGTGACAGAGTGAGACTCCAACT
>NW_012117844.1:1059681-1060176 GCF_000951035.1 Colobus angolensis palliatus | reverse complement strand
CACTTCCATACCACTGGGATGGATGGGAGTCTGGGAGTCCCCCTAGCGTTTGCAATTTTGGACAATTCTCCTTTAACAGGTTGTCCCATGGGTACTTAAAACTTCAACTCTCTCCTTAGGAGAGCACGAGACTGGCTGCTGGCAGGGCTATATCCCCCAGCTGGTATTCTGATCTTATAGATTCTGTCCTGGAAAACTCTTTGTTTTCAAGATTCACGAGTGTTGCCGGTCAAGTTAAATTTTATTTATTTATTTATTTGTTTGTTTGTTTGTTTGACAGAGTCTTGCTCTGCTGCCCTGGCTGGAGCGCAGTGGCATGATCTCAGCTCACTGCAACCTCCGCCTCCTGGGTTCAAGCTATTCTTCTGCCTCAGCCTCCCAAGTAAGTGGGATTACAGGTGCCTGCCACCATGCCCAGCTAATTTTTGTATTTTTAGTAGAGACAGGGTTTCACCATGTTGGTCAGGCTGGTCTTGAATTCCTGCCCTCAGGTGA
>NW_012117844.1:1056438-1058611 GCF_000951035.1 Colobus angolensis palliatus | reverse complement strand
AGGTGGAAGGACTGCTTGAGCCTGAGAGGTCGAGGTTGCAGTGAGCTGTGATTGTGCCCCGCATTCCAGCCTGGGTGACAGGGTGAGAATCTGTCTCAAAAAACAAAAATAAAAATAAGATGGAGGGATTGCCACCTTTTGCTACTTGAGAAAACTATAAAACCCAACACCACAGGGCAGGTCCAGACAGAGACAGAGGAGCTACCGAAGCACCTCTGGCCTGTTGGTAAGTCTGTGGCTCACATGACTCATGGAGGTCCATCTCCTCCTCCTGGACACATGAAGGCTAACTCTTCTCTTTCAGGGCCGAGACACCACCCCTGTGCAAGGGATTTCCTCAGGGAGGGCAAAGAGTTGAAACAGCAACATCACAGCTGTGCTTGCTACTTTTGTACATTGTCTCTAATTTTCCCAGTGAGCCAGCTGAAGTTTCTATTGTGAAAAGAAAATATCTTGGGTTCCCCAAATCACTAAGCTAAAGGGAAATGTCAAGCCGGAAACTGCTTAGGGTAAACCTGCCTCCCATCCTATTCAAAGTCACCCCTCTGCTCACTGAGATCAATGCATATCCGATTGCCTCTTTGGAAAGGCTAATCAGATGCTCAAAAGAACACAACGTTTGTCTCTTATCTACCTATGACCTGGAAACCCCCTTCCTGCTTCCAGTTCATCCCACTTTTGCTTCCAGTCCTCCCACCTTTCCGGAGGAACCAATGCTCATTCTACAGTGTTAACTGATGCCTCACATCGTCCTAAAACTGTAAAACCAAGCTGTGCTCTGATGACCTTAGGCACATGTCATCAGCACCTCCTGAGGCTGTGTCACAGTCATGCATTCTCAACCTTGGAAAAATAAACTTTCTAAATTAACTGAGATCTGTCTCAGATTTTCAAGGTTCACATTTTGGTAACTATGGATGGATTCTGAGTGGAGATGCCCCTGACCTTTGACAAATCTCCTATCAGTGCTTGGTACCAGAATGAGCTAATTTTATGGCTCAAACCAATAGGACAATTTGCTGAGGAGGGTCTGAGAGCACCCCCTCCAGAGAATCCCTGATTTCCCCAAATTTGGTGAAGATCTTTGGCTGGGCGCAGTGGCTCACACCTATAATCCCAACATTTTGGGAGGCCAAAGCAGGTGGATCACCTGAGGTCAGGAGTTCAAGACCAGCCTGAGTAATATGGTGAAACTCTGTCTTTACTAAAAATACAAAAAATTAGCTGGGTGTGGTGGCGGGCACCTGTTTAACCCCAGCTACTCAGGAGACTGAGGCAGGAGACTTGCTTGAACCTGGGAGGTGGAGGTTGCAGTGAACCAAGATTGCGCCACTGCACTCCAGCCTGGGTGACAGAGTGAAACGCCATCCTAAAACAAACAAACAAGATCTAAAGTTTATTTTGTTGTACAACTCCTCTTTTTTTTTTTGAGACGGAGTCTGGCTCTGTCACCCAGGCTGGGGTGCTGTGGCGGGATCTCAGCTCACTGCAAGCTCCGCCTCCCGGGTTTGCGCCATTCTCCTGCCTCAGCCTCCCGGGTAGCTGGGATTTCAGGCATGTGCCACCACACCTGCCTAATTTTTGTATTCTTAGTAGAGATGGGGTTTCACCATGTTGGCCAGGCTGGTCTCGAACTCCTGACCTCAGGTGATCTGCCCGCCTTGGCCTCCCGAAGTGCTGGGATTACAGGCGTGAGCCACTGTGCCCAGCCCTTTTTTTTTCTTAAACTCACATCCAGTCCATTAGAAAAACCTGCTGGCTCTACTCTCTTAAGCCCATATACTTGACATTCTACATCCAGAATCTGACCACTTTACACCAACACCTCTGAAAATAATGCTGGTCCAAACCAGTATCATCTCTAACTTACTACAAAAGCCCTCACTGGAAATTATTCTTAACTTAGCAGTTGGTAGGATCCATTAAAAAAAAAAAAAAAAAAGTAAGTTGGATTGTGTCACTCTGCTGCTCAAAGGCCTGCAGTGGCTCCTCATTTTACCCAGCGTAAAACCTAGAGTCTAGAGTCCTTTTCATAGCCTGCTAGGCCCTGCACCCTCTGGCCCATCACCTCTATGACCGCCTCTCCTACTGCCCTTCCTGTGTTCTTTCCACTCCAGGTGGCTTCCCTACTACTCATTACCTATGCTAGACACATTCCTTTCTTGAGTCCTTA
>NW_012117844.1:1049870-1050833 GCF_000951035.1 Colobus angolensis palliatus | reverse complement strand
ACAGGGCCAGAAATTAAAGCTACTCAACTCCTCAAGGCCCAGGGACTCTTGCAGAAGAGGTGGGTGCATGAGATTGTAAGAGCTGATTTTTGAAAGATAAAATAGGTAAAGATTCTTTATAAATTAATCATGAATGTCAAAGGTACACTGATGCAAAAGCAGCACATGACAAACAAGATTTTCTTGAAGCATTGAGCAACTCCTTAAGAAAGGTTATAAAGGTTATAAAAGACTTATAGAAGTTATATCTTATGGTCAAGATTAAAATTTTATAGATTGTTTATAAAATTTTGAAAAACAAATTTAATTGGCTTCATGCTATTTTTATTAGGGCTTATTGATTGAAAAATCAAGTCTCTACGGTCAAGGAATGGATATTTTCACCTTCTTTTTGAAATCCTTGAGTTATTGCTTTGGTTAAAAGAATGACTTATTTTACAATGACCTGTGATCCTATTTTGTGATGTCAAGTTTTAAACCTTTGATATTTGACAAACTTTCCAAAATGAAATCATAAATTATGTCTTTTTCTGACCTGATTAATCCTTTAAGATATAAGTCTCCATAATGTCCAAAAATGACATAATTTGGCTTATTTGGTATAAAAATTACACAGGAAGCATTGTCAAATATGAAATGGTGTATTATTTTCTTTGGGCTGTATTTGTATAAATATGTCATTGGTATGTGTTCTAAAATTATGGGAAACTCCTATAATTCTGATATAACTTAGTGTACATTATCAGTAATAATTATAACTGTTATGCTAAATTATTGTGTGCCACAGAGGTAACAAATTTCCTTATCAACTGTGTCTTTGGATGGCTTCCCTAAAACTTTGCCATCCACAGACAATTGTTGTGTTGCTTGGTCCTCTTTAGAAGGTGGTTTTATAATCAGCTGTAATAGGCCGGGCATGGTGGCTCATGCCTGTAATCTCAGCACTTTGGGAGGCTGAGGTGA
>NW_012117844.1:1048588-1049291 GCF_000951035.1 Colobus angolensis palliatus | reverse complement strand
CGGATCACGAGGTCAGGAGATTGAGACCATCCTGGCTAACACAGTGAAACCCTGTCTCTACTAAAAATACAAAAAATTAGCTGGGCATGGTGGTGGGCACCTCTAGTCCCAGCTGCTTGGGAGGCTGAGGCAGGAGAATGGCGTGAACTCGGGAGGCGGAGCTGGTGGTGAGCTGAGATCGCACCACTGTACTCCAGCCTGAGTGACAGAGTGAAATGCCATCTCAAAACAAACAAACAAGATCTAAAGTTTATTTTGTTGTACAACTCCTCTTTTTATTTGGAGTTTTACTTGCTTTTAACAAGGAAGGCAAGATTTCCTATTTTGATGACAATAGAAGGCAGGTAACTCCTTTCTGGAGTTTGAGCTCTCTTCTAACAGGGAAGATGAGCTGGTTTTTTTGTTTTTGTTTTTGTTTTTTTCCTGCTTCTAGGATGGTAGACAGCAGTCTACAGCCTGAGACCCATCCCTAGATAAGTAACTGAATTATCTTGTTTTTAAATTAAGGTTATTACATCCATGTATCTTTCTGTATGTGCTTTTAAAGTGCTGGCCGGATGTGGTGGCCCACACCTGTAATCCCAGCACTTTGGGAGGCCAAGGCGGGTGGGTCACCTGAGGTCAGGAGTTCGAGACCAGCCTGATCCACATAATGAAACCTCATCTCTACTAAAAATACAAAAATTAGATGGACACGGTGGTG
>NW_012117844.1:1043291-1044339 GCF_000951035.1 Colobus angolensis palliatus | reverse complement strand
CCTATATTGATTTTCCAGGATTGTTCTTTTGTTTGTTGTTTTCTCCCTTCCTCCCCGTATTTTCTCTTCACAGGACATGAGACTTCACAACCTTCGAAAAATGAACTTTCCTAATAACTCAGAACCTATTCGTCTAGGAATAAACCATCCTAGCTATGAGAGATCAGATGAACCTAAGACCAGAGATTCATTTTCTTCTAAAATGCTTTCTCCAAAAGATTTCAAAAAAGAAAAGGGTGAAAATGTGAAAGGAAAATATCTTGGGCTCCCAAAATCACTAAGCTAAAGCTAGATGTCAAGCCAGGAACTGCTTAGGGCAAACCTGCCTCCCATTCTATTCAAAGTTGCCCCTCTGCTCACTGAGACAAATGCACATCTGATTGCCTCCTTTGGAGAGGCTAATTAGAAATTCAAATGTAATCATTTATCTCTTATCTACTTATGGACCTGGAAGCCCCCTCCCTGCTTCGGAGTCCTCCTGCTTTTGCTGCTAGTCATCCCACCTGGACCGAATGAAATGTTCATTCTTACATATGTTAATTGATGTCTCATGTCTCCCTAAAATGTATAAAACCAAGCTGTGCTCTTACTATCTCGGGCACATATCATCAGGACCTCCTGAGGCTGTCACGGGCGGGCCTGTGTTCTCAACTTTGACAAAATAAACTTTCTAAATTAACTGAGACCTCAGATTTTCAGGGCTCACATTGTAAAAAGTAGAGTAGAGGTTCCTCTTCAAAGACTTTCCTCCCCATCTACTTAAGTTAAATAGTAACTTCTTTTAGAAGCAAAATTTATTCAAAGACCTCTGCTAACATTCTTAAATATCCACTAGCCATAATAAAGAAATCAATGTACTTTATGTTCTTAGCTCCCACAATTTAGCCTAAATATTGCCCTGGCATGCTTATGCTAGTCTAAGCAAGCATTAAGTCATAGCCTGTTCCTCATCATTATTTGAAGGTGTTTTTACCTTTCTCAGCATTCCACAAGTTACTTCCCCCTTCCTTTGTTCTCCTCTGCCTTTGCCTCTTTTAAAAAGTTCTAA
>NW_012117844.1:1041624-1042976 GCF_000951035.1 Colobus angolensis palliatus | reverse complement strand
GAATAATAATAATCATCTATAAAGGGGCTCTTGAATGCAGGTTTCTGATAACTTTGGAGATTGTGACATCAGAATAGAGGAAAAACTTTCAGACTCATGGAGAGCTCAAATGCTCATGAATATCAAAGCAGAACAGGAATTAACTACATGGACTGAAATAATTTTTTTGGCTTTTTGCTTAAAACATTGCTGATCCTTTGTTTTGTTTTTCAGAGTCTTCAAACTTTTCTTTTGAGCTATTGACAGCTTTTAACAATTTAGTATACTCCTATGACCAAAATTTGGAACATATTTGTTTCTCTCTATCTGATTTCTCCAGGATTTGGAAACTATTTGTGAGTACTCTTAATTTATGGCAACATAGTTATTTGCATAAGTACAATAAGAATCTGTTTTCACTGGTAACAGGACACAACTGGAGAAACTGATTATTTTACCAAGGCTTTGACTGGAACCGTGTTCTTTCTTTTAAGGAATCAAACTTGATTTATGGAGCCAATAAAGCCCTTGGGAAACTGGCCTCATATTTTGTGTACACAGTCCCTGAACAGGGTTTCTGACTTGTATTAAGTAAAGAATGTTACTTTACGACAGGCCCAGGAGCCCCAGGTTTATCTTGGAACCTCAAGAGGAGAGGAAATTCACCCAACTCATAGATATTTGATGGTACAAATCCATGGCAAGGCTTGGCTTTAAAAAAGTCTTGCCTGAGATTCCTTCTAAATAACAAAGTTCCATCAAAGTCAATGTTTTAAAAAAGCCTATGTGAAAAATAATTATTCTTGCTGTATTTTATACAAATAATCTGGCCAAGTATTATAAAGCAAATTGGTCCTACCATGATTTGTCTTTAGTAAAAACAGGAAACTGGAGAAAGAAAAATTATGTTTTAAAAACTATAGTACACCTGTCATGAGATCCTAATATTGCCTAATGTTTTTCAATTTTAATAATTTTCTACAGTTTGGGCTGAATTCTAATTTTTCTTGGCTACAAGTCTTTAAAATAATGTTATTGGCCGAGCACGGTGGCTCACATCTGTAATCCCAGCACTCTGGGAGGCTGAGGTGGGCGGATCACGAGGTTAGGAATTTGACACCAGCCTGACCAACATGGTGAAACCCCGTCTCTACTAAAAGTACAAAAATTAGCTGGGTATGATGGTGTGTGCCTGTAATCCCAGCTACTCAGGAGGCTGAGGCAGGAGAATCACTTGAACCCGGAAGGCAAAGGTTGCAGTGCGTGTGATCGCACCACTGCACTCCAGCCTGGGTGACAGGACAGAGCGAGACTCTGTCTCCAAAAAAACAAAACAAAACAAAACAAAACAAAATAATGTTTTCAATTTCTTT
>NW_012117844.1:1036350-1038395 GCF_000951035.1 Colobus angolensis palliatus | reverse complement strand
ACTTTCTGCCTATTCCTCCCACTAAGTACAGCTAAAAGCCCTGGACATTACTATATAAAATAAACAGAAGACTCTGAAAGGAGGGAAGACAGACTTACTAGGAATCCTGAGAGCTGAGAAATGACTCTCTGGTGAATTCCTGGGTTTCTTTTTGCCTAATATATCCCAAGTGGTGCTGGAGAAGACAGCAACCCAGAAATGCCAATGGGAGCAGACTAAAAAGCCCCAAGGAAAGCTGCTCTCTCTAGCCAAAGGGTGGAGAAAGAGGCAGTGTAGCAAGACAGAAAGCTGTAGCCAACACCCACCCTACTGCAGCAAAACACCACAGAGAAAACTGTGGCCCTATCCTCACTCTTCTCCAGAAAAGGCGGAGTAGGGACCCTAGACTTTCATCCTGGCCTGACTGTCAAGGCACCCTTAGCTCCACAAGGGTAGCTTCAGAGAAGGCCCAGCGGGGAGCTGGGACTTTATCTTTCCCAGGGGTAAGGAGCCCCCTTGCCTCCTCTGCAATGTGGAAGTCACACAGGACGAGTAACGAGGTACCCCTGCCCCACTAGCCATGTTGGCCAGGCTGGTCTCGAACTTGGTATTAGTATAAGCCAGATGGGATACCTGGACTTCCACCCCCACCTGGCAGTAACAAGGTGACGTCCCTCCTTCCCCTGCTGGCACAGTAACAGAGGAGGCCTGCTAAAGTAGATTTACGTAAGATCCAGAGTCTCATACAAACTATCCAAAATGTCTAAGATACCATAAAAAATCACTTGTTACGCCAAGAACTAGGTAATTCTCAATTTGAATGAGAAAAGATGATCAACAGACACCAACACTGAGAACACAGTTGTTGGAATTATTTGACAAGGAATCTAAAGCAGCCGTGGTAGGCAAAATAATCCCCCCGCCCCACGATGGCCATGTCCCCAGAAGCTATGACTATGTTATGTACCATAGCAAAGGGGATTAAGATTGCAGGTAGCATTCAGCAGATCAGCAGAAAGGGAGATGATCCTGGACTGTCTGGGTGGGCCCAATGTCATCGGAAGCGTCCTTAAAAGTGGAAAAGAAAGGCAGCAGCCCAGAGCCAGAGAAAGACTTGTGAAGAACGGGGCTCAGAGAGATGCTGTTTCTGGCTTTGAAGACGGAGGAATGGAAGTGGCCTCTAGAAGCTGCAAAAGGCAAAGGAAATGGATCCTCCTCCAGAGCCTCCAGAACAACGCTGTGCTGCCAGCACCTCGATCTGGAACACAGTTCTCAGTAGGAAATGGATCCTCCTCCAGAGCCTCCAGAACAACGCTGTGCCGCCAACACCTCGATCTGGAACACAGTTCTCAGTGAGACCTGAGTCAGACTTCTGAACTAGAAAACTATAAGATCATAATTTGTGTTGTTTTAAGCCACTAGGCTTGTGGTAATTTGTTACAGCAATGACAGAAAATGACTATAGTATCTACCATAAAATGCCTTTGGTAAGCAATTATGCACAAATACACTTTGAAAAAATGAAAGAATAGAAAGTTTCAGTAAAGAAACAGCAGATAGAAAGAATAACCAAATAGAAACTTTAGAAATGAAAAATAGAATAACTAGAACTAAAAACTCTCTGGATGGGGTCAACAGGAGAACAGAGACAGCAGAGGAAAGAATCAGTGAACTTGAATATGGGACAGTAACATCAGAATTACATAATATGAACAACAGAGGGACAAAAGAGCAAAAACCAAAATGAACAGAGCCTTAGAGATCTGAGGCTATAACAAAGATTTTTAAAAATGAACAAAGATAGCATTCGTATCATTGGAATCCCACAAGAGAGGACAAAGTGTGGAGCTGAAGAAAGTATGAGAGGACAAAGTGTGGAGCTGAAGAAAGTATTCAAAGGAATCATGGCTGAAAATTGACCAAATTTGGCAAAAGACACAAACCTACAGACTGAAGATGCTGAGCTAACCTCAAACAGGAGAGGCCCAAAGAAATCCACACAATGACACATCACAGTCAAATTCCTGAAAACCAAAGACAAAGCAAAGATTTTTTTTTTTTTTTGA
>NW_012117844.1:1034865-1035984 GCF_000951035.1 Colobus angolensis palliatus | reverse complement strand
AAACCGGACACGGACACAGCAGTAAAGTAGACGGGTCAGGTTATAAATAATCCTGTCTCCTTTATTCAGTGTACTCTCGTGGCAAAACTGCTAGCTAGTGTATCCTTTCTGTAGAAAGTAAAAAAAATAGCCTTGCTGAAGAAATTAACGTTCAAGTGCTATTTCTTTACGGCAGCAAAGAACAAGCATTTCTAACAACACTATGATTTCCATTCTGCAAATGAGGGAATCAAGGCTCTGAGGAGTTCAGGAACTTGCTTGAGCTACACAGCTAATAAATGGGAGAGGTCATATTTCAATGCAGGTCAGACTGATGGGGAAGCCCATTCCTGGTTTGTTTCAGCTGTCCTGGGAGCCCTCTGGGCCACTCAGGTCCTAGCTCCACAGCCCTTTCCTTTCCTCTGGCTTCCCACCAAAGTCTCACCTGGATGGGGTGGCGAGACAGGTGGAAAATCTCCTGTGGCATCAGCAAGGTCTTTGAGTCCATCACCAGGTACAGTAGATGCAGGAGGGCAAGGAAGCCTGCGCCTCTCAGGTCCGTGGCTGGATTTGCTCCTGTAACAGAGGCCATGAGGAAACAGGGTGTAGCAGCGAGCAATGCTTTAAGAGCTTGCCATGGGAAGCTGCCCTGACACTGGCCTCTTCCCAGGCTAGGAGAGCATGAGCAGCACAGGTCCACTTTCTGCCACACTTGTGGGGCTCATTCTAATGAGCTAAGCAGGGGCTATGTACCAAATGGGAATCCCAGCACCCTGGGGCAGCCTCCCACATTAATTTTCTTGCTGCTGTCTATGACCTTTGACAGTTACTTCTCCACAAAACAACCAGAGTGATCCTTTACAAAAAAGGCTGAATTTACAGTTCTGGAACAAGATGAATAATGCACTTTCTGCCTATTCCTCCCACTAAGTACAGCTAAAAGCCCTGGACATTACTATATAAAATAAACAGAAGACTCTGAAAGGAGGGAAGACAGACTTACTAGGAATCCTGAGAGCTGAGAAATGACTCTCTGGTGAATTCCTGGGTTTCTTTTTGCCTAATATATCCCAAGTGGTGCTGGAGAAGACAGCAACCCAGAAATGCCAATGGGAGCAGACTAAAAAGCCCCAAGGAAAG
>NW_012117844.1:1034004-1034306 GCF_000951035.1 Colobus angolensis palliatus | reverse complement strand
GCAGATCAAGAGGAAGCAGCAAATGAGCCTGGAAAAGAGCCTCCAGGGTGGCAGAAAAACTGAAAGAGGTGAAGTCAGGTAAAGAAAGGGTTTCAAAAAGAGATGGAATGAGCAACTGTGTCAAATACTGCTGACAGATGAAATAAGATGAAATGATGATTGAATTTAGCGACATGGAGGTCATTAGTGACTATTACAAGAGCTAGTCCATCAGAATGGTGGGGACAAAAGCCTGACAGGAGTGGGTTCAGACAACAGAAGGGAAAGATTAGAGACAATGTGTACAAGCAACTCTGGGAAAT
>NW_012117844.1:1022729-1033092 GCF_000951035.1 Colobus angolensis palliatus | reverse complement strand
GGGAGAGCATAAGTCAGGAAATTAAATTAGCTTCATTTACTAAAATGTAGAGTAATGGGTTTAGCAGATTGGGTTGTAAGGAAGGCAGAGCCTGCATGTCATTCTAAGAAATTTGAATTGTATCCTGAAGGTGAGGTATTTTAAGCAGAATAATAACACACATTTACCTTTCAGAATGAATATTTTGGAGGCAATAGTGAAGGTGGGTTAGAAAGGAGGAAAGACTGGAGAGAGATAAAGAGTTACATACGGAACCCCTACAAGAGAAAATGAAGGTCTGAATTTGGGGATGGGGTCGCAGGCGGTAGAGGATGAAGAAATAAATACAGAAGACATTAAGAAGGTTCCTTAGAAAGGACTCTGTGGTTTGTGGAGTGGAGAAAGGACGGGGGGAACTTGCTTCTAATTGGCCTCCTTGCCGGAAGAGCACCGGATACATATCCCCAAAACTTCCTCTCAGATCCAAGACTCCCAAAGCCCAAATTTGGAAATGCTACAACTAAATAACCATTCTGCAGGTTTCTTTTCCGTACGGCTTCACTTCAAAAGTTGAAAACTCCTGAGATTTTTCAACATATTAAAGCATGTCACACTAAGGAGTGACACATAATACTCAGACTCTTGCCTAGACTGGGAAAGACTTGGCGATCGAAAGCAGGGAGGGGCTACAGGCGAGAAAGGGCTGAACTCCCGCTTCCGAAGATTTCACCTATTTTTCAGTTTGCCTGGAGCAGGCCATGCAGATTCCCTTCCCTTGGAGGCCCAGGGAGCGGCTGGTAGATCGCTGATTCTCTGCCCCTCACCGCTTCTGCAAGTGGGCGAAGGACACTTTTCGTGCCCCGCACTCTTGGCCCGCCCCTTAACCTTTCTTCCTACTCACTTCCGGCCCGTTTCCACGCTCCGGAAACCATTATTCCGCTTCATCCTCCCTCCAGTCCTCACCTGAGTCCCTTTCTCCAAACACCGACTTCAGTGCTTAGAGACAGTAACTAGGGAATCTGGGAGGTGGAACTGCATCTTGGGACAAGTAGTCCAAGGTAGAAGAAAGCAGTGGAGAACTACAATTCCCAGAATACACTTCCATTTCCTACCTCTTCCCCAATGAGGCCCCCCTCGACCCACCTCCTTTTAAAGATTCTCTTAGCCACGTTGACTGCACGGGAAAAACCTTTTTAAAACATTTTTTACGTTGCTTAAACCTACCATTTCGAAAGCATTCCGAAGGTTAAAGTGAGAAATAAGCCCAGGTTAGGGAGAGGAGAAACGAGTTTCACGTCCTGCTCTGGCACCGGGTTGGATTGTCGCTGGGACGGCAGTCAGGCATTTGGTGTGGTCGCCTAAGAGGTGGGTCTTTCGGCTGGGGCCCCGGGAAACCCCGTGGGCCTGCACGGCGTTCTTCCTTTTCCATCCGCCATCTGTGGTGAGTGTCTGCTCTTCGGCTGCTCTGGGGCCAGCGCCCTATTCCGCCTTCTGTTGTGATCTCTGACCTAACCCGTCTCTTCCTTTTCCCCAACCTCAGGTGGAGCCGCCACCAAAATGCAGATTTTCGTGAAAACCCTTACGGGGAAGACCATCACCCTCGAGGTACGGGCCAGGTGGTCATGAGGAAGCCAAGGTCCGAATAAGGTCCTGAGGTGGATTTTAGGACCGGCGCTGCTTTCCATGACTTAAACCATGATTCCGAATTTGGTTTCTAAAACTTAACTTTTGAAATGAGTATCTTTTGCTGAGCAACGGCCTGGAGGTGATTTTCGGTGGCCAAAGGCGGGCCTCTCACCTCTGGAGAGGTTCCAGCTAGTTAAAACGGAGGAGCTGCGCCGGGTAACTCCGCCCGCCGGGCGCGAGCACGTGTGACCCTGTGGCGGCCGCCCGCCCTGGGCTGGGGAGATGAAGGTGCTTTCCGGTAGCCGACTTGGGAGGTTGCCCACTGGGTGGGTAATAGGTCTCTTGAGTAGGTTTCAGCTCTGTCGCCGGTTCGGTTCAGTGGTAATTGTCAAACTAAATGAATTCTGCTGTAGTTCCGTAATGTGTAAGCAACATACTTCCATTTTAACATTCATAGGTTGAACCCTCGGATACGATAGAAAATGTAAAGGCCAAGATCCAGGATAAGGAAGGCAAGTAATATTTTGTAGTTAAGAAAACTTAACCTGTGGAGATTTCAGCTTACCTGTAGGTGCTAGACATACCTGCTCATGGTGAGGGGGGAAGGGCAGATTGACATATCTGCTCATGGTGAGGGGGGAAGGGCAGATTGACAAAATACTTGGGGAATAACACAATAAATGTTTGTGATCCGGGAGCACAGTCCCTACATTGGAATCCTTGAGGTGTATTTCACTTGAGTGAATTTGGACGCTTATTTTGTGTGAGATGGGAGTCTCCTCTGTCGCCTAGGCTGGAGTGCATTGGCTCGTTCAGGCTCACTGCAGCCTCCGCCTCCCGGGTTCAAGTGATTTTTGTGCTTCAGCCTCCCTAGTAGTGGGGATTACAGGCGTGCAGCACCACGCCTGGCTAATTTATTGTATTTTTAGTAGAGACTGCGTTTCACCATGTTGGCCAGGCTGGTCTGGAACTCCTGACCTCAAGTGATCCCCCCACCTCGGCCTCCCAAAGTGTTGGGATTACAGGCGTGAGCCACTGCAGACAGCCTAGTATTGTCCCTAAGATTTAATGCAGTAAAATGTGATGTGTAAAGATTTAGAACCATGCCTAACCTCTAGTACGGGCTTATGGTCAGCCGTTAGTACCATGTATTTGATTAAGGGGTGTTACCTTATAAATCTGGAGCACATCACAGGCTTGGTGTGCTGTGACTTCTTGTTTTTTTTCTTATTAGGAATTCCTCCTGATCAGCAAAGATTGATCTTTGCTGGCAAGCAACTGGAAGATGGACGTACTTTGTCTGACTACAATATTCAAAAGGTCTGTCTAGGGGAAGAGCAGCCTCTTTAAAAAAAAAATGTTATTTTGGAAATTTTTTATTTTACTTTTTTTGAGACAGGCTCTGACTTTGGCACAGTCACTGCAGCCTCCATCTCTCAGACTCAGGTGGTCCTCTCACCTTAGCCTTCTGTAGTTGGACCTATAGGCACACACCACCATGCCCAGGCTGGTCTCAAACTCCTGGGCTCAAGTGATCTTCCCACTGTGGCCTCCCAGCGCTAGGATTACAGACGTGAGCCACTCCATGTGGTGTATTTTGGACATTTTGGCACGCAAAAGGGGAGAATGGCATTAGATTAGCAGTAGATTTTTAGGTAACTCCTATACTGATACTTGAGAAGCACTACTGTAGTTTTTCCCATTATGAATTTTGCAAGTTGCATCCCATGGTGTAATGTAATGCATTCTTTAATCTCCCTATAAACTGTTAAGAATCAGATACTTTATTGGGATGGGGGCAGCAAGATTACCTCATAAATGTTACTGTGTACTGCTACTGCTTTTAATTAAGAGATGCGTAATGTTGGGTGTGCCCATTCTTGGTGGAATCATGAAAGCTTACGTCATTCTTCCATTAACAGGAGTCTACTCTTCATCTTGTGTTGAGACTTCGTGGTGGTGCTAAGAAAAGGAAGAAGAAGTCTTACACCACTCCCAAGAAGAATAAGCACAAGAGAAAGAAGGTTAAGCTGGCTGTCCTGAAATATTATAAGGTGAGCCAGTTAAAGTGATGGGCAGAATGTCAGCAAAGTCTTGGCTTATTTGGAAAACTTTATAGTAACTTGTCAGTATTTTCTTGGACTTAAGTATCCAGTATTACCCCATTTTGGTTTAAATGAGGTATTCTGGAAATGAGAAATTCAGACTTCCTGGGGTTTTTCCTGTTTGGTATTTGAAATCACTTATGTAATAGGGTTCTGAGTTCAGGTCTTACCTTTGTCTACGACTTGCAAAGCTGGCCTTTAGTGTTCAGAAGTCCCAAGACTTCTGAATATTTTCATTGTAGTAATAATAACTGGTGCGAATTTAGGGTGCTTTGGTTTGTAAGCACGAAAACTACCAGTATTACATAGTAAAAGCTTAAATATTTTGAGTCACTTAAATTAGACTCCAGAATGTGTTGTAAAATTATCTTACAGCAGGTTTGTACTTTTCAGGTGGATGAAAATGGCAAAATTAGTCGCCTTCGTCGAGAGTGCCCGTCTGATGAATGTGGTGCTGGGGTGTTTATGGCAAGCCACTTTGACAGACATTATTGTGGCAAATGTTGTCTGACTTATTGCTTCAACAAGCCAGAAGACAAGTAACTGTATGAGTTAATAAAAGACACGAACTAACATTTATTGTTGGATTTCATTGTAGTAAAAAGAATAGTTTTTAAGCACCAAATTGATGGTCACACCATTTCCTTTATTAGTGCTACTGCTATCACTGTATGAATGTTGCTTCTAGGGATTGTGCGACCCAGTGGTTCTGTATACCTGCCAGGTACCAACCACTTGTAAAGGTCTTGATATTTTCAATTCATAGTAACTTCTTAGAATACCTATACTTTGGCAGAAGTTATACTTAATGTAAGTTGTCTAAATATAAGCCAGTTTTTGTTTCTGTGCATCTTGACCTCAACACAATAGACATTTGGGGCCAGGTAAGTCTTTGTTGTGGGGTCTGTCATGTGATGAGCAGCATCCCTTCCCTTTACCCATTCAGTGGCCAGTAGTGCCTATCTCTTGTCTTTGAGAATCACGGTTTGTGTAGGTGTTGAGACCTTGGCTAAGCATACTTGTGTTAAAGGCTAAAGTTGCCAACTCAAAAATGGATACTGGCTGGGAGTGGTGGCTCAAGCCTGTAATACCTACACTTTGGGAGGATCACTTTGTGTCCAGGAGTTCAAGACCGGCCTGGGCACCACAGCAAGACCCCGATCTCTTCCAAAAAACCATAGGCTGACTCCTATGGTCCTGCCTACTGGGGAGGGTGAGACAAAAGGATCCCTGAGCCCAGGAGCTGTAATCATGCATTACACTTCAGCCTGGCCAAGACCTGTTTCAAAAGAAAAAAAAAAAAGCATCCGCAGTCTCTGGGTGGTTTCAGTGGAATGTTTGCTGTCTGTCTGTTGTACAGCTCTTGAGAATTTGTTCAGGATGGATCCCTATAAAGGAATGATTACTTATTTGTACTGTTAACACTAAAAGACAGTTTAGTTTAAAGCAGGACTTGGGTAGCATATCTTCCTGTGGAGCTCAATTCAGGGAAAGCTGGTTCACTTGATAAGCCTCTTAACTAAAGCATCCACTTTAAAGAAATCGGTGATGTGTAAGTAAGTAACAATTACCTTTTACCATATTGCCAGTCTTTCCATTAAAGGATTTCTGGTTGGAGGCATCCTTAAATAAGATTTCCTATTTCTGAGCACTTCTGACAGTTTGTGCATATGAACACATGATAGAACAACTTAGATACTTTTTGGCCAGTAGTAGTGCATTTCTACCTTCAAAAAAGCAACACGTTGAGTTATTTACATCTTTAATGTAATTTTAGAATCCCGGATCCCAAGAAGTCTTGGCTTGAATTTGTTTTTCTTCGTAACAAACAATTCTATCTCCCACTTTAAATTCCATATTTTCTTCATCTAAACTGAGACCACAATCCATTCCCGTTTTGACAATTGAAATGTCATCTTTTTGATGTTTCAGTGAGGTTAATGAACCTTAAAAAGATATAATTTAAGGTTAGTATATTCAATAAATGATAAGTACCTACTAAATACTACATTGTATGGTGTTACCAGGAAGTTACACTGAAATTCTTAAAAATTGCGTGGTCCTGTCAGTTAAATAATGGGACTAAATACCAGGGGAACCCCCTGAAAAATGAAGTTTGCTGTAAATAAGAATTTGTAGCAAAATACTCTAAATCTCCTATTTCAAAGGTACACACAAACTTTTTGCTGAGGATAGGATGGTACTGACTTGAGATGTAAAACCAACATCTCAAGCAAAGGGAACCCATCAACTACAGACAATTTAGGAGTTACAACAGCAATAAGAAATGGCCTGAGCTGAGATTATGGACATGAAAGATGAACAGATTTCAAATGGTTATATAGTCAACAGGTTTTGGTGACTGGATAGAGGAGATTTTGATGTTGCTTACCCTTCCAAATTACATGTCCATTACGGGTTAATTTAAATTTTTTTTGTTTTTCTAACTGTCCCTTTTGGACTCTGCAGCCAGCCACAGGAACTTTTTTCTTCCCTTCTGTTATAGAGAAGGTAGCTAGTATAGATGCCTCACCTTTAGGAAGAAGAGAACATTAATGTGCAGAAAACTGAAGACTGAGAAATACGCAATTTCTGACATTCTGTGGTATAAGAATTAAAGGTATGACAAAAATCCAAATTCATGCCTAGAAAAAAGTCTAGGTTCTTTAACTCCCAATTTTATTTTCCTGACCAATATTAAGAATAACAATGCATGAAAATCTTGGGCTATTCTTTTTTTTTTTTTTTGAAACAATCTCACTCTGTCATCCAGGCATGATTTTGGCTCACTGCAACCTCCACCTCCAGGGTTCAAGTGTTTCTCCTGCCTCAGCCTCCCAAGTAGCTGGAATTACAGGCGCCCACAACCACATCCAGCCGATTTTTATATTTTTGGTAGAGACGGGGTTTTTACCATGTTGGCCAGGTTGGTCTCAAACTCCTGACCTCAAGTGATCCACCCGCCTCGGACTCTCAAAGTGCTGAAATTACAGGCGTGAGCCACTGCACCCAGCCATCTTTGCCTATTCTTGTCTGCTCCATGAAAACCTTGTTTTAAGCTTTCCTTCAATATATTTTCAAGAGTAGATCATCTGTCATTACTTTATTTCTCTGTTATCTTTTTAAAAACATTTTTACAGATGGGTCACCCAGGCTGGAGTGCAGTGGCATGATCATAGCTCACTGTAACCTCAAGCTCCTGGGCTCAAGCAATTCTGGATAGGTAAGACTACAGGTGCGTGCCACCATACCCAATTAATTATTTTATTTTTACCTTTTTTTGGTGGAGGCTGGTCTTGAATTCTTGGCCTCACGTGATGCTCCTACCTCAGCCTTCCAAAGTCCTGGGATGACATGCGTGAGCCACTGCACCTGGTCTCGTTATTTTTCATTTTGCCACAGGTAATTTATATCTACTTAGAAGTACTAATTCTGAGTCTTTTTTTTTTTTCTTTTTTTTGAGATGGAGTTTCGCTCTTGTTACCCAGACTGGAGTGCAATGGTGCAATCTCGGCTCACCGCAACCTCTGCCTCCCGGGTTCAAGTGATTCTCCTGCCTCAGCCTCCCAAGTAGCTCAGATTACAGGCATGCGCCACCACACCTGGCTAATTTTGTATTTTTAATAAAGATGGGGTTTCACCATGTTGGGCAGACTGGTCTTGAACTCCCAACCACAGGTGATCCGCACGCCTCGACCTCCCAAAGTGCTGGGATTATAGGCATGAGCCACTACGCCTGGCTGAGTCTGTTTTTTTTTACTGACTAAAAATTAATACAAATTCCAATAATGAAGTAACACGCACTATAATGAACCAGTTTTCTAGGGAGCTGTTTTGTTGGTGGTGGTAGTGTTATCTGACTGGTGTGTTTGCTTAATCCTAGAAACCCTCATGACTTAGTGTTCCAAATTGCTCTTAGCACAAGAACATAAAAATCTCTGTACAATCATGTTGAGCAGATCAGAAAAACCTAAAATAATAAATCTGTTATGTAGATTAAAAATGCAAAATCAAATCTCATCATGGGGAAACACTGGACAAATCCAAATCAGGGTACATTCTACAAAACAGCTGGCCAATATGCTTCAAAAATGTCAAGGTCAAAAAAGACAAAAATTGAAGAACTGTTCCAGATTAAATGGAGCCAGAGAGATATGACAACATGGATATATTATAATCCATGATCCCGGACTGGGGAAAAAAAGTACATTTTTGGGACAATGGACAAATTGTGAATATGGACTGTGTATTAGATAACTGCATTGTATAAATAAACGTTAAGTTTCCTGAGTTTGATTAGTTCTATGGTTTTATAAGATAGTATCTTTTGCTTAGCAGATGTACATATTTAGAGGCAAATAGGCACTATTTATCTCAAACATTTTCAAATGGTCCAGGGAAAAAAAATCCGTGTGTATGGAGCAGGGCAAAAATGAGGCAAATAGGACAAAATGTAAACAACTGGTGAATTAGGTAAAAGATAAATAGGAGTTCCTTGTATTTCTCTTGCAATTTACCTGGAAATTTAAAACTATTATCAAAATTAAAAGTTAACCAAAAAAAAAAAATCTACGTGGGGAGGGAAAAAAAACAGATGAGGTGATTTAATCAATTTTAAATAAACTCAGTCTACTCTGGCTGATATATGCTAGAAACAGTATTTTTAAATATTTAATATTTCAATGTAAATTTTCTTCTTATGGTAGACTTCTCTGCCAGCCCTACAACAAAGTCAACAGCTCTTTCCATGACACTGTTAATAATCTTTACGCATTCAATAGTAGTATAATTTGTATTATAATTATTTGTTCATATCTAAACTGGAGGGCAAGTTCTTAATTCCTTATTTGCTTTTGTATCCTCAAGGCATAGGCACAATGTGTTACACAGGGCAGGTGTTTACATAAGAAGTTACAATGAATTCTCATGGTAGTCTTTTTCTTCTAGAACACAGGATATATCTTTCAACATTGAAAACATTTCCTCTAAGCTCTGAAGTGCTATTTATAGCACCTAATATACTAATTTTTAAAAGTAACATTCAGTGATCACTCACCTACTGGGTGTTCTTCCACAGCACAGGGTAATCTGCTGCTCAGTTCCTCTTGCAAATCTTCAACAAGACGGTAAATTATTTTGTGAAGTTTAATTTTTACACCTTTTTTTGCAGCTGACTGTTGGATAACTTTGCCTACATTCACATTAAACCCGTATATAACACCTAGCAAACAGAAATATGATCAATGAAGTAGCACAAAGATTACATTATAATCATTTATTTGTCTTTCAAGCAGAAACTTGAATCTAAATTGTTTTATTTTCTAAATTAAAATAGCAAATAAGAGGCCGGTTGCCGTAGCTCACGCCTGTAATCCTATCACTTTGGGAAGCTCAGGCAAGTGGATCACCTGAAGTCAGGAGTTCGACAGCAGCCTGGCCAACATGGTGAAACCCCGTCTCTACTAAAAATACAAAATTAGCCGGGCGTGGTGGTGGGCACCTGTAATTCCAGCTACTCGGGGGGCTGAGGCAGGAGAATCGCTTGAACCCGGGAGGCAGAGGTTGCAGTGAGCTGAGATCGTGCCATTGCACTCCAGCCTCGGCAAATACAGCAAAACTCTGTCTCAAAAAAAAAAAAAAATAGCAATTAGAGGAAGTTAGAAGGTCTATGATTTTTTTTCTCACCAAAACTAGTAAATTTTCCAATTGAAAGAATTTTATAAATTGTATTGTGGCTTGTTTAACAAAATTTCTTTATAATTTCAAATCCATTCATTTAAGGACCATTAAGTGCCTATAACGTGTAAAGCAGTATGCTAAACAAAATTTGGTTTTTATACCAGAGAAATAAAAACACAAAAAATGACCAGGGCTAAAATATTATTGCTTCATTTTAATAACATTACATTATTAAATTATAATCTTATTGTCTACAATTTTTGTGGTTTGCACTTAGGTATTCAGATGGCCAAAAGATACCCAAAAATAGTGACTTAAAGGGGTAGAGGGAAAAATAGTGACTTAATTGGTAAGGGTCAAGAGTTATTTTTAAGACGTAAGTTTCATAGAGCTGACCATTGCACCAAAAAACAAATAATGTATTTAACTGTAAATACTTTGGGAGAAAAAAAAAGCAAAAAACTCTTAACCTGGACGGGCACGGTGGCTCACGCCTATAATCCCAGCACTTTGGGAGGCCGAGGCGGGTGGATCACCGGAGGTTGGGAGTTTGAGACCTGCCTGACCAACATGGTGAAACCCCGTCTCTACTAAAAATACAAAAATTAGCCAGGCATGGTGGCAGACGCCTGTAATCGCAGCTACTCAGGAGACTAAGGCAGGAGAATCTCTTAAACCCAGGAGGCAGTGGGTGCAGTGAGCCCAGATTGCACCATTGCTCCAGCCTGGGCGACAGCTAGACTTTATCTCAAAAAAAAATTAACCCAAAAAGTAAAAAAAAAAAAGCAAAACACGCTTGTCTTAAACAAAATGAATGAAAAAAAAATTAACCCAAACAGTTTAATCCGGAGAAAAACACAATCACCTTGAAACTCCTATCATTAAGAAGTCATTCCGGGCCGGGCGCGGTGGCTCAAGCCTGTAATCCCAGCACTTTGGGAGGCCGAGACGGGCGGATCACGAGGTCAGGAGAT
>NW_012117844.1:1019920-1022298 GCF_000951035.1 Colobus angolensis palliatus | reverse complement strand
CCGGCGACAGAGCAAGACTCCGCCTCAAAAAAAAAAAAAAAAAAAAGAAGTCATTCTGGCCGGGCGCAATGGCTCAAGCCTATAATCCCAGGACTTTGGGAGGCCGAGGTGGGCGGATCACCTGAGGTCAGGAGTTTGAGACGAAACTGGCCAACATGATGAAACCTCATCTATACTAAAAATATAAGAATTAGACAGGTGTGGTGGTGGGTGCCTATAATCCCAGCTACTCGGGAGACTGGGGCTGGAGAATCACTTGAACAGAGGAGGCAGAGGTGGCAGTGAGACAAGATTGCACCACTTGCTTTGCTTTGACAAAAGCAAAACTCTGTCTCAAGAAAAAGAAGTCATTCAATTGGCTGGGCACAATGGCTCATGCCTATAATTCCAGCACTTTGGGAGGCCAAGGCAGGTGGACCACCTAGGTCAGGAGTTCAAGACCAGCCTGGCCAACATGGTGAAACCCTGCCTCTACTAAAAATACAAAATTAGCCAGGTATGGTGGTGCACGCCTGTAATCCCAGCTACTCCGTGGGGGCTGTGGCAGGAGAATCCCTTGAATGAGGGAGGCAGAGGTTGCAGTGAGCCGAGACGATGCCACATGTCAGCCTGGGCGACAGAGTGAGGCTCTGTCTCCAAAAAAAAAAAGAAAAAAGAAAAAAGTCATTTCAATATCATTCAATACACTGTCTATATTACAGCACAGTACTAAGCCAGTCAGTGCCTATGAAATACGTTTAATTAATCAGTTAGATGTTACCTCTATCCTTTTCAGTAGAGGTGACATCTAACTCTAATCAAGTCAGGTTTCAAAGAAATCTCTTTCCTAAATGATTCCTAATAACTCAATAATGTTTTTGCTTTACTAGGTGTTCCACTTATTTAACAGTCATGAGTCCCCCTTTTTGTGTATCATAAATTCAACTAATAAAGACAGTTCCATGCCTTCTAGGCTTATAAAGCTAAAAAGACCTTTTGCTCTAAAAAGATATGACATACAAAGTTATCAATTACCAAAGATAGGAAGCCAAAAGTAAAAGATGAAGGAAAGACTGAATAGGGTAATTACAGTGCTAGGAACATTCAGAAGTCTAATGAAAGATATGAGAATCAACCTTGGGATAGTAAAGAACTAGGAGGAGTAGGGAGAGGGGGCAGTAATGGTGCTTTGAAAAAAAAAGATAAAACGTGACTAGGTCTTGAAATAGTTCCCCCAAATTGCAGTACAATCACAACAAATGGAGCTATGGCCACAATACTGCACATCCCATTCAGTTTAAATTGCTAGCTGGGACTGGACTATAGCAGGAAGGGTGATGCTGATGGAAATAAATGTCAGGTGTGACAAGCCAAGCAACAAAAGACAGAAGCAGATGGTTCAGTGTTATTTGGGGAACACAGATTAACAAGAAAAAATGGAATCCTTACCATTAAATGTTTCAGCAAAGTTAACATCATTTGCACTTATATCACCCACTCCAAAATGTACTAATTCTAGTTCACACTCATGTGAAGCATCATAGGTATCTATAATGTTCAAAATGGCCTCAACAGAACCATCAACATCACCTAAATACAGAAAAAGTTTATAATTGTTGCTTTGAAGAGTTAGACATCAACAGACATAAAAATGACAATAATCTATTTAAAGCCATGATAGGAATGTCATTTACCATTAAATCCACTTTTATATAGGCTTAGCATTACATATATCTACTGACTTAATAGCATATTATGAGCCACAGATTCACTTACAACAAAATCAGCAAGAAATATGTTGACTAAGAAAATCTCTCCTAAAATATTGAAATAATTTTCATGTAAATGTAAAGGACCAAACTATGAGAATAGTTAAAAAAAATATATATATATATATATTCAAAGAATGTAATGTAAAATCTTTAAAAAGATACCTTTAATAATCACAGGAAGTACATTTGAATCTCTTTCCATTTTCTCTTTTGGCTTTAAGGATGTTTGTTCTTTCCTTTCTAAATACTGTAGATATGACCTCTTCTTCCACTGCACATTGCTATACTTCTCACGGGCTTTCCGATATGCTTCTTGGTGTTCCTTTCGCTTTTCTTCTATTATTTTCAGATCCTCTTTACCTTTCTCCTGTTCTTGTTCATACTTCCTCCAGTCAACAACTTCACGTGCCCTTGGCTTTATAGGGGGAAAACGCGTTATTTAATGAAGTAGACAACAATAACTGCTAGATTTAAGCCTTTGTGTATGTCCAGGAGCGGTGGCTCACGCCTGTAATCCCAGCACTTTGGGAGGCCAAGGCGGGCGGATCACAAGGTCAGGAGATCGAGACCACGGTGGCTAACATGGTGAAATCCCGTCTCTACTAAAAATACAAAATTAGCCGGGCG
>NW_012117844.1:1010683-1019729 GCF_000951035.1 Colobus angolensis palliatus | reverse complement strand
CCATCTCAAAAAAAAAAAAAAAAAAAGCCTTTGTGTTGTCCCCCAATAGGAAATTAGCGTAACTCATGTATGAAACTGCTACTTTTATAAGTTTCAAGAAACATGTAAAATTTTAATTTGAGAGCTTATGTCATTGAAATGATTTAAAAATCTTATCCCCCCCAAAATTCTATAGTCTAATGCTACAATAGCACAACTTGCGTCCTCACAGCCTCTTATAATCTAGATTTGTTAACATTAATACACATATTTGGTATAACATTGTAAACTGACATTTAAAATCATTATATTACATCCAATATATAGGAATTAAGCTTGATATACCTCAGATTCTACTTCAAGAATTTCTTCTCCTGCAGAAGGAAGGTCTCTCCAGCCTGTAATTCCCACTGGCATGCTGGGATGGGCCTCATGGATTGTTTTTCCATTTTCATCAAACATTAAGCGTACTTTTGCCCAACAATTTCCAGCAACCAGAACACAGCCTTTTCTTAAAGTTCCTCTTTGAATTATAGCTGTAGTAACAGGACTAAAATGAAAATAAAAGTATATTTTTAATGTCATAATCAGGATGTAATTGTACTTTAAGTAGAGCAAAGATATCTTTATGAAGTTTAAATTATATAAACATGTATACACAAGATTAATTCCACCACTTAACTTCTTAAGCAGTTTTTCATACTATAAAAACATTTCAAAGCTGGGTGCAGTGGCACACCTGCAATCCCAGCTATTCAGCGGGCTAAGGCAAGAGGATTACTTGAGCCCATGAGTTCAAAGTCAGCCTATCAAGACCATTTTAAACAAATTTATTTGCAATAGCCAAGAAGTAGAAGCAACCCAAATGTCCATCAGAAGACAAATGGACATTTCTTCCAAAGAAAATGTGGATTTTACATACAAAGTAATATTATACAGTCTTTAAAAAGAAGGAAATTGGCCAGATATAGTGGCTCATGGCTGTAATCCCAGCACTTTTGAAGGCCAAGGTGGGTGGACTACTTGAGCTTACGAGTTTGAGACCAGCCTGGGCAACATAGCAGGACCCCATCTCAATTAAAAAAAAATAGGCTGGGTGAAATGGCTCACACCAGTAATCCCAGCACTTTGGGAGGCCGAGGTGGGTAGATCAACTGAGGTTAGGAGTTCGAGACCAGCCTGGCCAACATGGTGAAACCCTGTCTCTACTACAAATACAAAAATTAGCCGAGTGTGGTAGCACACGCCTATAGTCCCAGCTACTCAGGAGACTGAGGCAGGAGAATCACTTGAACCTGGGAGGCGGAGGTTGCACTGAGCCGAGATCGCACTACTGCACTCCAGCCTGGTCAGTGATAGAGCAAGACTCCATCTCAAAAAAAGAAAAATTAAAAAATAAATAAATATTAAATTTTTTTAAAAAAGGAAATCTTTGCATAGGCTACAACATGAATGAAACTCTAGAACATTATACAAAATGAAATAAGCCAGTTACAAATGGACACATACTGTATGATTCCACCCATATGAAGTATCTAAATTAGTCACAAAATAAAAACAGAAAACAGTGCCAGGCATAGTGGCTCACGCCTGTAATCCCAGCACTTTGGGAGGCCGAGGCGGGTGAATCACCCGAGGTCAGGAGTTCGAGACTGGCCTGGCCAACATGGCGAAAACCCTGTCTCTACCAAAAATACAAAAATTAGCCAGGCGTGGTGGCGGGTGCCTGTAAATCCCAGCTACTTGGGAGGCTGAGGCAGGAGAATCGCTTGAACCCAGGGAGCGGAGGTTGCAGTGAGCTGAGATCATGGCCACTTCACTCCAGCCTGGGCAACAAGAGCAAAAGTCTGTCTCAAAAATAAATACATAAAAGAAAAACAGAAAACAGAAAGGTGGTTGCCAAGGGCTCGGGAGAAGGACTAAGGTAATTTTAAAAGGTATAGACTTTCAGTTTTACAAGATAAAATTGTTCAACAGATCTGTTGCACAACAATGTGAATAAACAACAATACTGAACTGTATATTTAAATATGGTTAACATAATAAATGGGATGTTAGGTGTTTCTTACCACAATTTAAAAAAAATAATTTCTTACAAGGTTATGCTAAGAGAAGAAACAGGGAACAAAGTGTTCTGACAGAATCTTAACCCACTTTCTATCCCAGTCTCCATCAGCTAAGGGATTACTCACAGTTGTTAGAGAGTGTAAAGCAATGAGAAAACCTCTCTTGCTGATATGGAGGAAAATTCAAGCACACCACTTCAAAGATCTTTCTGCGTATTATATTAATGGGTAAGGTATAAAGAATTTACAAACCCTAAAATGCAACTATTGGTATTTCATTCTAATTTATGTTATCTGTAAGACTTTACCAATTCAGTCGAGTCAGTGAGGGAAAAAAATAAAACAAATTGAACTACTTATGTCATTTAAATATGACTACCAGATGTATATGGATAGTTGCTATGGTCTGCTGATAATAACTGCATTCTTGTGTTCTTGTGTCACTACAAACAACAACATACTTTTTAAAACAAATGCTTTGAAAATATTGTTCATGAACTAACAATAACATGCAACAAAAATAATATATCATCATATAATCAAGTCACAAAAACCACAGAACAAATTAAAAAGGCAAGCAGTTTAAGAGTCCTACCCTCTTCCTTTGTCTGTGAAAGACTCTATTACTGTTCCTTCCACTGGACCATTGGGATCTGCTTTCAATTCTAACATTTCTGCAAGAGCAATTGTTGCTTCTGCCAAAGCCATCAGATTATTGCCCTTTAACAATAACAAAGGTTGTTAATACACATTAATAAATATTATCAGTAAATATAAATACCAAGGACAGAAAGTCACATAATTCTTGCAAGATATATTATAATTTTCTCTTTAATCATTAAAAGCATGATTACTCAATTTAACAAAGAAAGGAAGGGAGGGAGGGGAAAAGAAACTAAGAAAAAAGAGAATGGGAAGAATGGAAGAGAGGGAGGGATCAGCAAGAAAACCTGAGCCATGGACAGATCTTGTAAGGAATAAGTGGCTATTGGCTTTTTTTTTTTTAGACGGAGTCTCGCTCTGTCGACCAGGCTGGAGTGCAGTGGCCAGATCTCAGCTCACTGCAAGCTCCGCCTCCTGGGTTCACGCCATTCTCCTGCCTCAGCCTCCCGAGTAGCTGGGACTACAGGCGCCCGCCACCTCGCCCGGCTAGTTTTTTGTGTTTTTAGTAGAGACGGGGTTTCACCGGGTTAGCCAGGATGGTCTCGATCTCCTGACCTCGTGATCCGCCCATCTCGGCCTCCCAAAGTGCTGGGATTACAGGCTTGAGCCACCGCGCCCGGCCTATTTTTTTTTTTTAAAGTATGGCCACTGGTGGTACTTGTTACTATCCCTTTCATAAACACATGCAATGCTTCATTCTTTTCTTTCTCCTCTGTCCCTACAATTGTGTTTCCTTCCTCTTGCTTTCTTTTTTTAAGTTCTACCCAACTGAACGAGATTTCACATCTATTATTTCATTTGATCAACTCAAGAATCCTATAAGGTAAATCAAGCATTACTTACCCTTATTAAATAAATGATGAGAAAATAAATAAATGAGGAGAAAAAGCACCAACTAGAGATCCAGGCTCTAAGCTGTGCTTTATAACCACCCAGCTGTGCACCCTTTAAAAAAAAAATCACCTCACCTCCCTGGATATCCTTACCTCAACCATAAAATGAAGAAGCTGGAGTGGGTGATTCTTTTACCTTTCATGGTCTCTGTTTACTATGCTGTCTAGGGCTCCAAGATCACACAGCCGATTAACTGGTGATGGAACTGGAACTGATAGGCAAGGTATTTTTCCACTCCTCGTATCAGCTAAGAGATTGCTCACAGTTGTTACCAAATATAAAACAACAGACAAGGGCCGGGCACAGTGGCTCATGCCTGTAATCCCAGCACTTTGGGAAGCTGAAACTGGCACTTGGGAGTTCGAGACCAGCCAACATGGTAAAACCCTATCTCTACTAAAAATACAAAAAATTAGTCGGGTGTGGTGGCATGTGCCTGTAATCCCAGCTACTCAGGAGGCTGAGGCAGGAAAATTGCTTGAACCCAGGGGCAGAGGTTGCAGTGAGCCAAGATCATGCCACGCACTCCAGCCTGAGACACACAGCAAGACTTTGTTTCAAAAAATAAAAAATAAAACAGTAGACAACTGTAAAACAAAAAAAATTGACTAAATATTTTGCTTACCCACCCACTTATTCCTAGTATTTATTCCAATTTACAAAATGCTGCTCCAAAAAGCAGAACTACAACTGTTTCCTTGCATGAAGTAATCCTTTACATATCTTAGAAAAGAAGGCCTCATCTTACCTCCCTGCCACTCTCTTCCAATCCCCTCCATTCCCTTGGAATCATCTCTGACACACCTCCAAATCTGCCTAAGCAGCTTTATATCTACCTACTCATCTCATGGTATCTGGTCAGAAAAGGTAGTCAACTCTTCAAATATTTTAATTTTTTTTTTTTTTTTTAACACAGGGTCTCACTCTGTTATCAAGGCTGGAGTGCAGTGACATCATCTTAGCTCACTGCAACCTCCGCCTCCCTCGCTCAAGTGATCCTCTAGCCTCAGCCTCCCCAATAGCTAGGACTACAGGCACATGCCACCAAGCCAGGCTAATTTTTGTGTTTATTTGTAGAGACAAGGTCTCACCATGTTGCCCAGGCTGGTCTTGAATTCCTGCCTCAATGGATCCGACCACCTTGGCCTCCCAAAGTGCTAGAATTACAGGCTTAAGTCACTGCGCCTGGCCAGATATTTTAATCTTATTGTAGTAAGCTTAACATGGCTTTTGGAGTGCAATAACAATTGAGAGATAGTGCAGAAGATAACAAAGTCTAAGTTAGCATTTTATAAATTTCAGAGAAAAAGATGCACAGTTTTACTACTAATGGAGGCATAATTTCTAAGTATCTTGGAGGTAACACATTTAGGAAAAGTAAAGATGAAATGAGATTTAATTGGAGGAAGGTGTAGATTAACCCACCATCCCTTCAGTGAATGATCAGGAGAAAAAAAAAAGGCTATATTATAAATAAACTTTGTAATATAACAAGGATGGACAAAAAAGGAAATCGTTACTTAGCAGCAACCTCTACGGGGTAAGAGAATTGGAAAACACTGATATGAGGCAAGTACTGACTTTCCTTGGTGCTTATATTCAAGAAAGAATAGATGGTAATGTCAAAGAAAATGAGGCTGGGCGCAGTGGCTCAAGCCTGTAATCCCAGCACTTTGGGAGGCCGAGACGGGTGGATCACGAGGTCAGGAGATCGAGACCATCCTGGCTAACACGGTGAAACCCCGTCTCTACTAAAAAATACAAAAAACTAGCCGGGCGACGTGGCGGGCGCCTGTAGTCCCAGCTACTCGGGAGGCTGAGGCAGGAGAATGGCGTGAACCTGGGAGGCGGAGCTTGCGGTGAGCTGAGATTCGGCCACTGCACTCCAGCCTGGGTGATAGTGAGACTCCGTCTCAAAAAAAAAAAAGAAAAAAAAAGAAAATGGAATTTATTATAAATAACATTTTAAAACATGTAGCAATTTAATCCACAAAAACATTCAGTCAATCAAAAACAAAATCAACCTTAATATTTAATCTTGGTATTCATGAACTTTTTGTTTAAATCCCTTAAATGCTGTAAGGCCTGTTTTCCACTTGTAAGAGGCACGAAATACAAGCACTTTTTTGTTAACAACTGGATTTCATTTCTGCTTAAGACAGTCTTTGGTCAGGCACAGTGGCTCACACTTGTAATCTCAGTGCTTTGGAAGGCAAGGTGGGACAATGGCTTGAGGCCAGGTGTTCAAGATCAGCCTAAGCAACACAGTGACACCCTATGTCTACAGAAAATTTTAAAAATTAGCTAGGCATGGGATGGCACCTGCCTGTAACCCAAACTACTCAAGAGGCTGAGGTGGGAGGACAGCTTGAGCTTTGGAGGTTAAGTCTGCAGTGAGCTGTGATCGCACCACATCTTTATCCTACTATTTCCCTTATTCCCCATTTATCCTCATCCTAAGTATCTCATAATAAAAAACATATTCCATTTAGACCTGACTCCACACTGATCAGCTGGTGACTGACCTCTCTGAGCCTAACTCCTAATGTGCCAAACCAAGATAATACCATCTTTGCTTGAAACCCAGAAAATGTTTTAAAAACAACACAAATTATGTACATCAAAATGTTCTTTAGATGTAATATACTGTGTGCATTGTGAACAGCGTTCCCATTCAGGCATATTCATATGAGGTCCCCACATTTACCGTAAGTGCAGAGACAGGCACTGCTTGAACATCACCTCCATAATCTTCACATACCACATCATAAGCCAGCAGCTCTTTTTTCACTCTTTCAGGATCAGCCTCAGTTTTGTCACATTTATTTATGGCAAGAACAATAGGAACTGAAAGAAACGGAGTTAAAAAAGAGTGAAAATGATGACACCTTCAATTCCAGGTATTCACAGTGAAAGACACCAACTTTCTGTTCTAGTTTTCTCTTTACTCAGTGGATGTTTTTATCTAACAAAAGGCCAAAATGACCCACTTTAGAGTCATATCACCCTACTCTGCTCTCTACACATAAAGAAATCCAGATGCAAGATGTTAAAAGTATAATTATAAGCAGATTCTGAGTGAATAACAGACACCTGAGATTATCAAAAAAAACAATACAGTTGGGCTGGGTGTGGAGGCTCATGCCTGTAATCCTAGCACTTTTGGAAGCTGAGGCGGGTGGATCACCTGAGGTTAGGAGTTTGAGATCAGCCTGGCCAACATGGAGAAATCCCATGTCTACTAAAAAATACACAAATTAGCCGGGCGTGGTGGCATGTGCCTGTAATCCCAGCTACTCGGGAGTCTGAGGCAGGAGAATCGCTTGAACCGGGAAGGTAAGAGCTTGCAGTGAGCTGAAATCGTGCCACTGCACTCCAGTGTGGGCAACAGAGAAAGACTCCATCTCAAAAAAAAAAAAAAAATACAACAAACAATACAGTCATTCCTGGGTATACTGGTGGATTGGTTCTAGAACCCCCACACCACTGCCTATATCAAAATCCCGGCATACTCAAGTCTTGCAGCCAGCCCTACAGAACCATGTGTACAAAAAGCCATGTAAGGAAGTTTCAAATTCTGTGAATGCTGTTTTATTTATGTTTGGTTGAAAAAAATGTGTGTGTTAAGTAGACCCACACAGTTCGAACCCGTGATGTTCAAAGGTCAACTGTATTTTGGGTAGAAAAAGGCCTATCCTTAAACATAAAAGCAAGATCAACAAGTACACTGGAGATAATCTCCAAAAAAAAAAAATCATGAGAAGATTCCAATTCAATACTACTAGATCATTTGCCTCTTCTTTCCAGGGTTTATTAACAGATTGTTAAAACCCAACATCTCATCCTAGGTTAAAACTAAGTACCAATACCACAAATTTCCTTTTAGGACTTATACTATTTATTCATATACCTAGGTCAGTGACCAACACATAGTTGACCAATACACAGGCTCTCAATAAATGTGTATTTAATGAAAGGACCAAATAATCTTTTAATCTACATATCCTCTCTTTAGAGAAATCACACAAAATCCTATGAGATAATTCTGTGGCTGCATTTCATCATCTCTGTAATTTTCTCAGGTATCAAACAGAAATTTTAAAAGATACAAAAAAGTTTTGCAATCCACAACATACTATTACAAAAAGTACATTCCAGCCAGGCACGGTGGCTCACGCCTGTAATCCCAGCACTTTGGGAGGCCAAGGCGGGTGAATCACCTGAGGTCAGGGGTTTGAGACCAGCCTAGCCAACATGGTAAAACACCATCTCTACTAAAAATACAAAAATGAGCTGAGCGTGGTGGCAGTCACCTGTAATCCCAGCTACTCGGGAGGCTGAGGCAGGAGAATTGCCTGAACTTGGGAGAAGGAGGTTGAAGTGAGCCTGAGCCAAGATTGCACCACTGCATTCTAGCCTGGGCGATAAGAGCAAAACTCCATCTCAAAAAAAAAAAAAAAAGAAAAAGAAAAAGAAAAAGAAAAGAGAAAGAAAAAATACATTCCATGTTGATGAGCTGGAACTTAACAGGTACCAAGAGAAGAGGTGTACAAAGCATGATCTAATGAATTTATCCTATCTCAGCCAATTGCTTTGTAATGGGATCCCTGGCAAATTTATCCCTCTCTTCTTGCCATGTATTCCCTAGAATCATTAAGAACATAGTACATCACACAAAGGCAGTTTTAAGGAATTAAAAAGGAAAGAGAATAACACTGGAAGCTAGCAGATCTAAATTCCAAATGCAGACATACTGAAAATTAGTTGTATAATTGTATAAAATTAAGGAGAGTTCTGGCTGCTGTCTGAGTCTTACTTTCCATGCTGTAAAATAAAAGAACGGGACTAGTTCAATAACTCCCAACCTTTTAAAAATCTTGCCAGTATATCTGGGGGGAATATGACACACTTCATCAAGTACATTTTCTCAGTAAGGGTAGGGGTATGGTCATTTCAGAATAAAAATGAATATATTGAATGTGTAACTTTTTTTTTTTTTGAGACCGAGTTTTGCTTTTGTTGCTCAGGCTGGAGTGCAATGGCGTGATCTCAGCTCACCACTACCTCTGCCTCCTGGGTTCAAGAGATTCTCCTGCCTCAGCCTCCCGAGTAGCTGGGATTACAGTTATGCGCCACCACGCCTGGCTAATTTTGTATTTTTAGTAGAGATGGGGTTTCTCCATGCTGGTCAAGCTGATCTCGAACTCCCAACGACCTCAGGTGATCCACTGGCCTCGGCCTCCCAGAGTGGTGGGATTACAGGTGTGAGCCACCAATCCAGCCTAGAATGTGTAATTACATGTGTGGGTATTTATTATTATAACTTTTAAATGAAGAAGTAAGGGAGACGATCATTAAGTGATTTTCCAAAAGTTTCAATTTTATACATTTGATGAGATAAGAACTTATTTAAAGCAGAAGGGAAAGTTTCTCTTTTTTTTTTT
>NW_012117844.1:1002991-1010138 GCF_000951035.1 Colobus angolensis palliatus | reverse complement strand
GAGAATGGCGTAAAACCCGGGAGGTGGAGCTTGCAGTGAGCTGAGATCTGGCCACTGTACTCCAGCCTGGGCGACAGAGCGAGACTCCGTCTCAAAAATAAATAAATAAATAAATAAATAAATAAATAAATTAACAGGAAATAACAGAATATAACCACTATGCAACTTGTAATGAATTTAGGTGATGGGTACATAGAATTTCATTATTATCTTCTTACTTTTGTATCTGTTTAAAATTTCCACAATAAAAAGTTGAAAACAAAACAAAAAAAAGCATAGGAAAGACTGTACCTGTGGTCTGTACATATGGTCACAAGTCCCAAGTTGAATCCTGCTATACTCTCCCTATTAGTTATAAGTCTGTGGGAAAACAATTTATCTTTGAGGCTTATCTATAATACAGGTATAACTCTGGGATTGTTGTGAAGACTAAATGAGCTATATGTAAATGGCCCCAGAACTTTGACTTTATGTAGTACATCCATTAAGTCAGTCACACAGTACCTTGTGCATCTTTGGCATGCTGAATAGATTCTACAGTTTGTTTCATCACCCCATCATCTGCAGCTACAACCAATATGACAATGTCAGTGACCTGAGCCCCTCTGGCTCTCATTGCTGAGAAAGCAGCATGTCCTGGAGTATCAAGAAAAGTTATCTTTTCCCCAGAAGGCAGAGAGACTGTGGAAACAGAAATTCAAGAACATCAAGGACTCAAACATGGAATTCCTTAATACCAAAGAATATATGTGACATTATCAGAAACCATCAATAATTCTTTAAAATAATTTTATTCCTTCCATTAATCTTAATCAGAACACAGATCATAATAATTTCACAATGAAAAGTGATAAAATGCCAGTGAAACTTTTATGGGTTTTTTTCCACGTAAAAATTTTAAACTAAAGTCTCCATATTTCTAGAACATAACTACTTTCATAAATGTATCAACTGATGTATCTATTTTAGAGATAGAACAGACCAACTGTTGTACAGGGAGCCACCCTTACATTAGCAAATCAGAGTTGCACAACCCCCTGAGCCACAGAAAGGCGATTTAGTAGGCAGTAGCTCAGGATTTAAGTCCAGTGACCTTGGGTTTAAATCCTGGCTATGCTACTTACAGGCTATATACTGTGGGAAAGTTACTTAACTCAAAGAAGTATCTGCTTCCTTATTTGTAAGTACAACTATTAATACCTACCTTATGATGTTGTAAGATAAAAAAGACAAAACATATAAGGTGCTCAGCACAGTACTGGACACATGCTAGGTGCTCATAATTGGGACTATTATTTAATTATTATCAGCAACATTATCACAACCTAGCAAAGGAGGTTATATAAACATAATTAATTAACAAAAAATTGTAGGCTCATTAAATCAAACTAAGAATGAGCTAGAATTAAAAGTTAACACAATTTTCAGCCAGGCGCAGTGGCTCACACCTGTAATCCTAGCACTTTGGGAGGTCAAGATGGGCAGATCACTTGAGGTTAGGGGTTCGACACCAGCCAGGCCAACATGGCAAAACCCTGTCTCTACTAAAAATACAAAAAAATTAGGCCAGGCACGATGGTTCACATCTGTAATCCCAACACTTTGGGAGGCCGAGATGGGCGATCACAAGGTCAGGAGTTTGAGACCAGCCTGGCCAACACGGGGAAACCCTGCCTCAACTAAAAATACAAAAATTAGCCAGGCACAGTGGTGCACACCTGTAGTCCCAGCTACTTGGGAGGCTGAGGCAGGAGCACTGCTTGAACCGGGAAGGCAGAGGTTGCAGTGAGCCAAGATTGCACCACGGCATTCCAGCCTGGGTTACAGAGTGATACTCTGTCTCAAAAAAAAAAAAACAAAAAACAGTTAACACAATTTTCTTCTCATAGAAAATTAAAAAACAGCTTTACTAACCACTTGCTCTACATTTCATCAAACCAATGACTGTAAGTTTTAGCCTTCTCTTTTACTTTGAATTTGTATACTTCACACTATGACATTTGGTTTAAGAAAATAGTAAGTGGGGTTCCCAAGCACATTGTAAGGTAATTTGTGTTCATACCAAGAAAGGCACCAATGTGCTGAGTGATGCCTCCAACTTCCATTGCTGCCACTTGAGTTTTTCGAAGTTTGTCAAGTAATGTCGTTTTCCCGTGATCAACATGGCCCATTATAGTAACAACTGGGGACCTTGGGGTTAATAAAGCTGGATCTGCCTGGGGCCTACAATTAACAGCAAAAGAGTTTCATTTCTTAAATATCAGAAATACTTTATAGCCTGTGAATTGGTTCACATTTATCCCTGTGAGCTACCATTAATAATAAAACCCAATATTCAGTGTGGATTAGGCCTATTTCCCCTTCTTATGCATATAATGACTTATGACAGACTATTTAATAACTGCCTACCTACCTGTGGTTTACATTTTCATAAGAATGAGAATTAATCAAATCTGAAAATTCAGACCAATGTATACATTCAGCAAATTAAAAAAAATCCTTAAAGTTTTATAATAACCTGAATGTATTAATACACTTTCTAGTGCTTTAAGTACTTTGAAGAAAAGTTTACACACACATATCTTTATTACAAAAGAAATTTTAAAGCAAATCTTTCCATTAAAAAGTGTGAATATAACTATGTAGTCTCTCCCAAACCCCACCAGTATATACAGTTAAGTTTTACCTTCTTACAGCATCTTTATTTTTTTTGACTTTGTCCTGTTTCAATTTACTCCACTTTAACTTCATCCCTGCCTTCATTATCACTTCCTTGATCCAGACTTCATCTAAATGTGAGTCTGCTTCCAGTGAATCTATGTCAATAGCAGTGTTCAATAAAGCTTCATATATATAATCTGGTTGGAGTAAAATAAAACCTTTTAGGATCATTAATCAAACGCTCAAGAAAGTAATCTCTATTAATAAATGTCTATATGAATAGTACACTCAATGAGAGGAATAACTATGCAAACTGTTTCTCTAATATTAATAAATCACAAGGAAGCTAAAACATGTTTTTAAATTATTTAAAATATGATACATTTCTATTTACTGACTTTTCTGCATATTCATAAATATTTGAATTTATGTATTCTAAGCCACCTGAATCATCAGTAAAATGTTAAGATAGATTTAGTATTTATAATAATTGATTGTAGTCTACTTCTCTAAAAATTAAAGTCACAAATGTCATGTATATATGAATGTGTGTGTGTATACAATCAATTCCCATTATTTGCAATAATTATGTTCTATAAAGTCACCAAAACTATTGAATTAGCAAATACTGAACCACTGTTCTGAGGGGGAACTATACAGTTAGGTTCCTGCAAGCCTTTAGTGACATTTCATTAACTGATCAATACATAATTTTGTTTTATGCATTTCTGTTTAAAGATACTATATATATATTTGATTAATTAACATTGAACTCATGGCCAATTGCACTATAACTCATGCCGGAACAAGCTTATTTGAGATGCATATTTTCTCTGTAAGGCATATCACATCCTTCTTGAGCTTAGGAACACTAGATAGGACTTCAGTACCACATTTAGGAGCCATTTTAAACAGCAAAATTACCAACAAAAAGTATAAAAATGTGAAAAAAATGTGGCACTAAATAGAATACAAAAAGGACACTTGTTTGCAGTACGACAGCTGAAACAGAGTGTCACCTCATTCAACCTCAGCTTCAGAACATGCAAAATGGACAACTCATATTTTTCACTGTTCTGCACATGTCCAATAATAACTGCAAGAGAACCTGAGTACTGATTTTTTTTTTTTTTTCTTTCTGGGACAGAGTTTCGCTCTTGTTACCCAGGCTGAAGTGCAGTGGGGCAATCTCAGCTAGCTGCAGCCTCTGCTTCCCAGGTTCAAACAATTCTTCTGCCTCAGCCTCCTAAGTAGCTGAGACTACAAGTGCATGCCACCATCCCTGGCTAATTTTTGTATTTTTAGTAGACAGGGTTTCACTATGTTGGTTAGGCTGGTCTCAAATTCCTGACCTCAGGTGATCTGCCTGTCTCGGCCTTCCAAAGTGCTGGGATCACAGGTGTGAGCCACCACGCCCAGCAAGTACTGATTTTTGAACTGCAAATACATTTTGTTGAGTAGGTGAATTTTCAAATACAGAATCCACACCTAAAATAAATAATCCACGCATAATGAGAACTGACAGTATGTACAGACACACACACAATATATATATATATATATCTCTCTCTGAATACATGTATCCTCAATTCACTTACCTGTTTATGTATCTAGGGTGTCCAAAAAGTCTTTATTTTTTATTTTAAAAAATTTTTTGGCCAGACATGGTGGCTCATGCCTGTAATCCCAGCACTTTGGGAGGCCGAGGCGGGCAGATCATGAGGTCAGGAGTTCAAGACCAGCCTGGCCAATATGGTGAAACCCCATTTCTACTAAAAATACAAAAATTAGCCAGGCATGGTGGCAGCGCCTGTAGTCCCAGCTACATGGGAAGCTGAGGCAGGAAAATCGCTTGAACCTGGGAGACAGAGGTTGCAGTGAGCCAAGAATGTGCCACTGCACTCCAGCCTGGGTGACAGAGTGAGACTCCATCACAAAAACAAAACAAAAAAAAAACAAAAAACTTTTTTTTGAGACAGGGTCTTACACTGTTGTCCAGGCTAGAGTGCAGTGGCGCAATCCTAAGTCACTGCTGTAGCCTCAAATTCCCAGGCTCAAGCAACCCTCCTGCCTCGGTCTCCATTGTAGCTGGAACCACAGGTGCCACTACCACATCCTACTAATTTTTTGTAGAGAAGGGGTCTTGCCATGTTGGCCAGGTTGGTTTTGAACTCCTGTTCAAGCAATTCTCCCACCTTGGCCTCCCAAAGTTCTGGAATTACAGGTGTAAATTACTGCACCTAACCCAAAAACTCTTGAAATATAGGAAAAATATTTACCTATTCTCTTTCTCCTTTTATTTAATGTGCTTTGTTTTAATCTCAGTCATGTTTCCCTGTGGATGATAAACAAATGTATCTGTGATGATAATGAAACAAGCAGTTTTATGTTCCAGACTTGTAGTCACCCTATAAAAATATATTTAAAGCCGGGTGTGGTGGCTCTAGCCTGTAATCCCAGCACTTTGGGAGGCCGAGGTGGGCAGATCACTGAGATCAGGAGTTCGAAACCAGCCTGCCCAACATGGTGAAACCCCATCTCCATTAAAAATACAAAAAATTAGCTGGGCATGGTGGCATACACCTGTAATGCAGCTGCTCCAGAGGTTAAAGCGGGAGAATCTCTTGAACGCGGGAGGCGGAGGTTGTAGTGAGCCAAGACTGAGCCACTGCACTCCAGTCTGGGCGAGAGTGAGACTCCGTCTCAAGAAAAAAAAAAAGGAAGAAAGTCATCCTCAGATAAGCAGACCATTACAATAAAAGAACATCCTATTCACTGGTGTGCTGGCAAATGTTTAATAACTATGCTGTCAAAAATAAACCTCTAATTTACAGCATTCCCCAATTTCCATGGTGCAAATATGCCCACCATGGTTGATTACAAGCTACCAACATAAAGTCACTGAATACAGAGTTGGGAAGAAATGCACAGTAGTAGACTACTATATAGTCTTTCTACCATATAGATATGATAGGCATAAATAACCTTGAGAACACAAATAATTGTAAAATGCAATAAAATAATTGGGAAGTGAAGAGTTGGTTTTGTTTGTTTGTTTGTTTGGGGTTTTCTGAGGCAGGGTCTCACTCTGTCGCCCTGGCTGGAGTACAGCGTCACAATCGCGGCTCACTGCAACCTCTGCCTCCCAGGCAATCCTCCCACCTCAGCCTCCCAAAAAGCAGGAACTAGAGGCTTGCGTCACCATACCCAGCTAATTTTTGTATTTCTTTTGTAAAGACGAGGCTTCACCATGTTGCCCAGGCTGATCTCAAACTCTTGGGCTCAAGCGATATGTTTGCCTCAGCCTCCGAAATATAATGGGATTATAGACATGAGCCACCACACCCAGCCAGTGAAAGAGTTTTTGAGTTTTTACTACCTTTATGACTTAATTTTTTAAAATGGTTGTGTTTAACAACCAATAATGCCAAGAAACCATTTCCTATTTATCTTTCTACCACATGCTTTCCCAAGGAAACACATTTTAAGAATGATACAACTCAAATTTACTATGTGAATATGCTCTCAGAGAACTGTAAAACTATTTCAAAACAAAAATTATTAGTTGGCCGGGCATGGTGGCTCACACCTGTAATCCCACCACTTTGGGAAGCTGAAGTGGGTGGATCAGCTGAGGTCAGGAGTTTGAGACCAGCCTGAACAACATGGTGAAACCCCATCTCTACTTAAAATACAAAAATTAGCAAGGCGACTGGGCAGTGGCTCACGCCTGTAATCCCAGCACTTTGGGAGGCTAAGGTGGGCGGATCACCTGAGGTCAGGAGTTAGAGACCAGCCAGGCCAACATGCTGAAACTTCGTCTCTACTAAAAATACAGAAATTAGCCAGGCATGGTGGCGCATGCCTGTAGACCCAGCTACTCAGGAGGCTGAGGCAGGAGAATCGCTTGAACTTGGGAGACAGAAGTTGCATTGAGCTGAGATCGTACCACTGCACTCCAGACTGGGTGAGAGAGCAAGACTCTGTCTCAAAAAAAAACTTAGCCAGGCATGTTAGGCACCTGTAATCCCAGCTACTCGTGAGGCTGAGACAGGAGAATTGCTTGAACCTGAGAGGTGGAGGTTGCAGTGAGCCAAGATCACGCCATTGCACTCCAGCCTGCACAACAAGAGTGAAACTCTGTTCAAAAAAAAAAACAATACAGATATATGAGTACAATTATATTTCTAATAATGCTAAAAATACCTAATACTCTAGTTTTCCAATACATTATATCGAACTTTTGGGAAGTAGCTTACATAGAGAGATAATCATTTCCCCTCTGTATTAAATGCATATGGTATTAACATACTATTTTATTTTTACCAAAGACTTAAATATTTACACGTAGAAAAGTATCCAACATATTGCAACATTAAATATTACATCAAGCAGGCCGGGCGCGGTGGCTCAAGCCTGTAATCCCAGCACTTTGGGAGGCCGAGACGGGTGGATCACGAGGTCAGGAGATCGAGACCATCCTGGC
>NW_012117844.1:1000741-1002336 GCF_000951035.1 Colobus angolensis palliatus | reverse complement strand
TGGGACTACAGGCGCCCGCCACCTCGCCCGGCTAGTTTTTTGTATTTTTTAGTAGAGACGGGGTTTCACCGGGTTAGCCAGGATGGTCTCGATCTACTGACCTTGTAATCCGCCCGTCTCGGCCTCCTGAAGTGCTGGGATTACAGGCTTGAGCCACCGCGCCCGGCCTATCTTTTAGAGATATATACTGAAGTACTAATGGATAAAATATCTGTTGTCACTGACTTATGCATACATTTAAGCTTTTTCCATTCTTTCTGCTACCATATTTGTCTGAAAATTGCTAATAATAAAATGTTTTGTCAGGCACAGTGGCTCATCCCTGTAATCCTAGCTTTTGGAAGGCTAAGGTGTGCAGATCACTTGAGGTCAGGAGTTTGAGACCAGCCTGGCCCACATAATGAAACTCTGTTTCTACTAAAAATATGAATATTAGCTGGGTGTAGTGGCATATGCCTGTAATCCCAGCTACTTGGGAGGCTGAGGCACAAGAATCGCTTGAACCGGGGAGTCAGAAGTTGCAGTGAGCCAAGATCCTGCCACTGGACTCCAGCCTGGGTGACAGAGCAAGACTGTGCCTCAAAAAAAAGTTTTAAAAATCAAGCCTATCATCAATACTATTTATAAAACCACACCAATACAATTTTCTGTAGAAAAATTCTGAATGATATAGCCATATTCATTTATTTTCATAGTTTTCTAGCTATAAAATGACTGAATAATCCATCTGCAAAATTATTAAAAATGCCAAACAGGCCGGGCGCGGTGGCTCAAGCCTGTAATCCCAGCACTTTGGGAGGCCCAGACGGGCGGATCACGAGGTCAGGAGATCGAGACCATCCTGGCTAACACGGTGAAACCCCGTCTCTACTAAAAAATACAAAAAAAAAACTAGCCGGGCGAGGTGGCGGGCGCCTGTAGTCCCAGCAAAACCCCAGTACTTTAGGAAGTCAAGGCGGGCGGATCACCTGAGGTCGCGAGTTCAAGACCAGTCTGATCAACATACAGAAACTTCATCTCTACTACAAATACAAAATTAGTCAGGCGTGGTGGTGCATGCCTGTAATCCCAGCTACTCGGGAGGCTGAGACAGGAGAACTGCTTGAACCCAGGAGGCAGAGGCTGTGATGAGCCGTGATCGCGCCATTGCACTCTAGCCTGGCTAACAAGAGCGAAACTCTGTCTCAAAAAAAAAGCCAAACAGTGTGCTAACATTGAAGTTTAGCATTGCTGTGATTTACAAAATAATTCTTGAGAGATAATTTGGTTGATGAGTAACAGCATGTGCTCTGGAGCCATAATTCATAAGATCAAATATTCCCCATATTTCCTAGGTTCAAATCCTGGTTCTCCCACAACTAGCTGGAAAGAGTGGGTAATTACTTATCCTCTCTAAACCTCACTTTCCCAGCCTGTAAATAAGGATACCTAACTTTAGGGCATTGTGAGAAGAAGTACAAGAGTTAAAAAAGTACTGGTACATATTAATGGCTCAACATATATGAGTTACTATTAATTCTTTTTTTCCCCAAGAATCTGTTACACTTTGTTACAATAACAGGGTATATTCCTCATATACTGAATTTTAATGTCAC
>NW_012117844.1:994626-998922 GCF_000951035.1 Colobus angolensis palliatus | reverse complement strand
TGTTAGCCAGGATGGTCTCGATCTCCTGACCTAGCGATCCACCCGCCTCAGCCTCCCAAAGTGCTGGGATTACAGGCGTGAGCCACCGTGCCTGGCTACTATCAGTATTTCTCATATTGTCAAAATGAGTGAAAAGGCTGGGCGTGGTAGTTCACGCCTGTAATCCCATCACTTTGGGAGGCTGAGGCTGGCGGATCACTTGAGGTCAGGAATTTGAGACCAGCCTGGCCAACATGGTGAAACACTGTAACTACTAAAAATACAAAAATTAGCCAGGCGTGGTTGTGGGCACCCAGTTCCTTAGGAGGCTGAGGCAGTAGAATCACTTGAATCTGGGAGGCGGAGGTTACAGCGAGCTGAGATTGTGCCATTGCACTCCATCCTGGGCGACAACAGTGAAATTCTATCTCAAAAAAAAAAAATAATAATAATAATAATGAGTGAAAAAAAGGAAACCAGAAAATTATAGGGCCAGGCATGCTGGCTCATACCTATAATCTCAGCACTTTGGGAAGCTGAGGCAGAAGGATTACTTGCACCCAGGAGTTCAAGACCAGCCTAGACAACATAGTTAAGACTCTGTCTCGGCCGGGCGCGGTGGCTCAAGCCTGTAATCCCAGCACTTTGGGAGGCCGAGACGGGCGGATCACGAGGTCAGGAGATCGAGACCATCCTGGCTAACACGGTGAAACCCCGTCTCTACTAAAAAATACAAAAAACTAGCCGGGCGAGGTGGCGGGCGCCTGTAGTCCCAGCTACTTGGGAGGCTGAGCCAGGAGAATGGCGTAAACCCGGGAGGCGGAGCTTGCAGTGAGCTGAGATCCGGCCACTGCACTCCAGCCTGGGTGACAGAGCAAGACTCCGTCTCAAAAAAAAAAGACTCTGTCTCTACAAAAAATAAAAAATTAGCTGGACATAGTGGCACATGCCTGTAGTCCCAGCTACTCAGGAGGCTGAGGCTGAGGCTGAAGGACTGTTTGAGCCCAGGAGGCCAAGGCTGCAGCAGTGAGCCATGATTGTGCCACTATACTGGACAAAGCAAGACCTTTTCTCAAAAAAAAACTGAAAAAAAAAAAGAAAAGGAAGAAGATATAGAAAATTATAGAAAAACAAAGAGAAAGTATATTAGTATAAGTATAGACCCTCAGTCTAAAAACATTCCTTGGATTTATTCTAATAGCCCACAAAACTTCCAAGAAAGTAAACTTAATTCATATAAGAAAATCTTTTCCACTTTAATTAAAAGCAAAATCTTGGAGAACTACATTTGGCAGAGTCAAGAAACTAGGGATTATGACTTAAAATGAAGAATATTATGATGACTTAATATATTTTTTAAGTACCAATCTAGTTTTTAATCTTAAATGCCTTAATCTCATTGCAAATAAAATGCCTGGTCTTCCAACATTCCCATATTTTGCTTTATAAAAATATATGACTCACCTGTGTTTTTTTCCATTGCCCTGGCCAGTTCCTCAACAGTCATTCCAATCCATACTTCTACTACCTGTTTAGATTTTGTTGAAGATAACTGAGATTTCCATGGTCTTTCTTCCTATTAAAAAAATCAGAACATATAAACAAAAAGGAAGAAAAAACTTAAGTGACAATTTAGATTTATTCTGAAATATCTACCACAATCATAGCTACTATTTCTTTTGTTCTTTTTTTTTTTGAGACAGAGTCTTGCTCTGTCATCCAGATCTAATCCGATCTCAGCTCACTACAACCTCCACCTCCTGGGTTCAAGCCATTCTCCTGCCTCAGCCTCCCCAGTAGCTGGGATTACAGGTGTGCACCACCATGCCCAACTAGTTTTTGTATTTTTTTTTTGTTTTTTGGTTTTTTTTTGAGATGGAGTCTCTCACTCTGTTGCCCAGGCTGGAGTGCAGTGGCGTGGTCTCGGTTCACTGCAACCTACAACTCTCAGGTTCGAGCGATTCTCTTGCCTCAGCCTCCTGAGTAGCTGGGACTACAGGCATGCGCCACCATGCCCGGCTAATTTTTGTATTTTTAGTAGAGACAGGGTTTCACCATGTTGGCCAGGCTGGTCTCAAACTCTTGACCTTGTGATCCGCTTGCCTTGGCCTCCTGAAGTGCTAGGATTACAGGCATGAGCCACCATGTCTGACCATAGCTACTATTTCTACCAACAAACACTCCCATAAGTAGTTAAAGCTTAGGCTAAAATTAAAATCCTACATCCTTAATTCACTGTTGCACGCTGATTTCCAAGGAACCAAATTCATCAGCACCACACAATTAACCAGAACTTCCCTTTCTCACAAAGCCCTATTGCTTGGAATATAGTATTAAGTAATAAATATTCTGTAAATGATAAAATACTCAAATGGATTTCTACTCATGGTTCTAGGCACTTTCATTTTAGATCAAATAATAAAATAACTTACAGAAATCTGTAACTACGCCGGGCACGGTGGCTCATGCCTGTAATCCCAGCTACTCAGGAGGCTGAGGCAGGAGAATCACTTAAACCCAGGAGGCGTAGGTTGCAGTGAGCCGAGATTGCGCCTCTGCACTCCAGCCTGGGTGACAGGTTGAGACTCCGTCTCAAAAAAAAAAAGAAAACTGTAACTACCTTTTTTGTTACTAGAAGCCTATACTGAGATAAAGCAGCCCCAATGAGCATTTCTGTTGGCCAGGGCCAGGCATACAGCTGAGCTGTCCACACAGGGTAAGCAGATGAAAACCCATGCCTCCACTGTCTTAATGCTCTTCTTTGACACAGACTGTGCAGTTGCCTATAAATAGTGTGAAATCGTAGCAAGTTCTCCAATTTCAGTAGCTTCTGGTTCATGTTTCTCCTGGAAAAAAAAAAAAAAGGTTTTAAAATAATATTCAAATCAAGTTAGCAAATATTAATTGGATATTTACTATATGCATAGCACTGGGCTACACTTAGCTCACTAGACTTACAACAACAAGTAAAACTGGGTTCCTGCCCTGAAAAAACTGAGTCTCATCAAGAGACGGGATTCCATACCAAGTACTCTCTAGATACTAGCTATTATTATTACTGTTAATGTTACTACTATGATAGAATTGAAATACAATAACAACTTGTAAAAGGCTCTTTTTTCACTCTTGAAATATCAACTAACCAAATCACAAGTAGAGTAATTTTTCTGAAGTGCAAATTTGAAATGATCACCTTTCTGTTAAATACCCTGAAACTTCTTTTTTGAAACCAGGTCTCACTCTATCGTCCAAGCTGGAGGCTGGAATGCAGTGGTGTGATCACAGCTCATTGCAGCCTCGACCTCCTAGGCTTAGGTCATCCTCTCACCTCAGCCTCCCTAATAGCTGGGACTAGAGGTGCCCACCACTATGCCCAGACAATTTTTTGTTTGTTTTTTTGGTAGAGATGGTGTTTCACCATGTTGTCTAGGCTGGTCTCAAACTCCTGGGATCCAGTGATCCACCCTGGTCTCCCAAAGTGCTAGGATTACAGGCATGAGCCACCATGCCCAGCCTTACTTTATTTCTTACACTCTTAGAGTCTCTACACTCCTACCTCTCAAGCTTTTGTTATTATAACCCACCTATAATCTTCTCTGATGGCTTGTCATCTCATCTCTGAAACTTTGCACATACTTCATCTAGTTGGAATTGTCTTTCAATTCTTAACATTTCTCCATCTTCCCATCTCACCCCCTAAAAAAAGATGCTTTATAGTAGGAAGAAGACACTCAATATTTATTGAATAATGCCTTTTGAGTATTATTCTTAGAATGAAAGAAGAGTTTTTTGAGAGAAAACTGTAACAGAACTCATTAGTAATAGTTCTTTTCCTCCCAGTGGCCTCTACTGCCTCTGCTCTCAAGACTGCATTTCTATGGCTTTGCTTTTCAGTTTTTAGGGGCAGGAACGACAAAAACAATGTAAAAAGAACACGTTTTCCGGCCGGGTATGGTGGCTCATGCCTGTAATTCCAGCACTTTGGGAGACTGACGTGGGCAGATCACCTGAGGTCAGGAGTTTGAGACTAGCCTGGCCAACGTGGTGAAACCTCGTCTCTAATAAAAATACATATAAAGCTATCTTGAACAAAATTATAAACTTTTACAAAGTTTTAAAATTTTTGGCCAGGCACAGTGGCTCATGCCTGTAATCTCAGCACTTTGGAAGGCCAAGGCAGGCAGGTCATTTGAGGTCAGGAGTTCAACACCAGGCTGACTGATGTGGTGAAACCCCATCTCTACTAAAAATACAAAAAAATTACCTGGGCGTGGTGGCACATGCCTGTAGTCCCAGCTACTCGGGAGGCTGAGGCAG
>NW_012117844.1:993001-994206 GCF_000951035.1 Colobus angolensis palliatus | reverse complement strand
ATACATATATATTATATAAATATATTTATATTTTCTACTAGATATTCTTTAAAATCGTTCACAAATGATAATAGTTATTTGATGTGACCAAAGAAATCAAGGCTCTGGATGGGTGATCTTTGCTAGATAACTAGACATTAAATGTTACATTTCTTTCTTTTTTTTTTTTGAGATGGAGTCTCGCTCTGTTGCCCATGCTGGAGTTCAGCGGTGTGATCTCAGCCCACTGCAACCTCTGACTCCCAGGTTCAAGCGATTCTTCAGCCTTAGCCTCCCAAGTAGCTTGAACTACAGGTGTGCACCACTGTGTCCAGCTAATTTTTGTATTTTTAGTGGACGCCGGGTTTTACCATGTTGGCCAGGCTAGTCTCAAACTCCTGACCTCAGGTGATCCACCTGCCTCAGCTGTGGGGAAAAGAGAGGTCAGCCTGTTACTGTGTTATTATAGATAGAAGTAAGTTTAAGAGACTCCATTTGGCTCTGTATTTGAGATGCTGTTAATCTGTGACTCTACCCCCAATCTTGTCCTTGCTAGAAACATCGCTGTGCTAATTAAGGTTGAAAGGATTTTGGGCTGTAAGGAATGTGCTTTGTTAGGCAAATGTTTAAAGCCTGCTTGTGGTTGAAGGTCAGTACCATTCCCTTAAATCTCAGTAAAAGAAAAACATCTGTCTCCTGCCCATCCCTGGGAAAATGCAACATCTCCGTGTATCTGTATGCCTTACTGCTGATTTACTCCCTTATCTTTTTGGTAATAAATACTGAGGGAACTCAGAGACCGGTGCCAGTGTGGGTCCTCTGGAAGCACAGCACTGGCCCCCTGGGGCCTCGCTTTTCTTTCTCTATACTTTGTCTCTGTGTCTTTATTTCTTTTCTCAAGTCTCTCGTTCCACCTAGCGAGAAGCACCCACAGGTGTGGAGGGGCAGGCCACCCCTTCACTCAGCCTCCCAAAATGCTGGGATTATAGGTGTGAGCCACCATGCCTAGCCTAAATGTTACATTTCAACCAATCTTCCCAAAGTGTATTTTATGGTTCTAACATAGTAAATTTATGGTTCTGACATGGTAAATAGAATATACTGAAATTTTTTTTTTTGAGATGGAGTTTTGCTCTTGTTGCCCAGGCTGGAGTGCAATGGTGCAATCTGGGCTCACTGCAACCTCCACCTCCTGGGTTCAAGGGATTCTCCTGTCTCAGCCTCCC
>NW_012117844.1:986368-992406 GCF_000951035.1 Colobus angolensis palliatus | reverse complement strand
GCCGGGCGAGGTGGCGGGTGCCTGTAGTCCCAGCTACTCGGGAGGCTGAGGCAGGAGAATGGCGTAAACCCAGGAGGCGGAGCTTGCAGTGAGCTGGTGAGCTGAGATCCGGCCACTGCACTCCAGTCCGGGCAACAGAGCGAGACTCTGCCTCAAAAAAAAAAAAAAGAAAATAAATGGTAACTGAAACAAGCACAGTATAGTGAAGCAAGTATCTTATTGGGCAACAAAGGAAACTTACCTGGACACTCACTCTGATAGTAAGTGTTATCTGGACTCAGCAAGTCACTTGCTTCCTATGGGCCTCATTTTCTGGATCTCTGTTAAAAAATAAATAAATAAATGTTTGAATATCTGTCCTTCCTATTACAAGACTATGAGGAGAAAATGGGATGATGTAAATACTTTATCATCAGCTATTTTAAAACCATATCACACGTTTCAGTACTGGCTTATAAGCTTTGAGGATTCATTGCTTATAAGTTAAAAATATTCACAAGTCATTAACTTGTTTACCTTCAGACAATTAAGAGGTTGCGTATGTGTGTGTAATCGAGCAAGCATTTTACCTTAAAAGGCTTATTCAAGTAAAGATCAAGGAAAAATCTGATTTAATGCCAACGAAATAAACACATTAAGATTTAGAAATTCAGGCCGGGCATAGTGGCTTATGCCTGTAATCCTAGCACTTTGGGAAGCCGAGACGGGCGGATCACCTGAGGTCTGGAGTTCAAGAGCCTGGCCAACATGGTGAAACCCCATCTCTACTAAAAGTACAAAAATTAGCCGGGCGTGGTAGCGGGCGCCTGTAATCTCAGCGACTTGGGAGACTGAAGCAGGAGAATCATTTGAACCCAGGAGGCAGAGATTGCAGTGCGCCGAGATCGCGCCACTGCACTCCAGCCTGGGCGACAGCGTGAGACTCTGTCCAAAGGAAAAAAAAAAATTTTGAAACTCATTCAATAGTATTTACACACATTAAATACTTTTAAGAATGGCACATACTTTCGGTTGTGCCCCTGGACCAAAAGTAGAGTGCTCGGGAAACACAGGATTCCTTGAGAAAATAATTTTTAAACGAGTATGAAACCAGATTTGAGAAGAGCACAGATTAATGGAATGGGAGGAAGGACACTACAAGATATTAACCAAAGCACAGATATGTAATTGAGGCAGGAACTGGAAAGATATATTGGAGGCAATAACCCAAATATCAAAACTGGAAGGAAATTTGTCACTTATTCCAAGCTCCTCATTTTACAGAAAAGGAAACAGAAATCCAGAGGGGTCAAAAAGGCGTCTCCAGTGTCATACCGCTAGTTAATGGCAGTCAAGACTAGAACCCAGACGTTCTGACTCCCAGTAAGTTGTTTGGTCACTAGGATATGCTTGTCAAGGAATTCGAAAAAAGTATGTTGCAAATACGTAGTTGCGTTAGTGAAAATGTCTGAAAGTGAGCTGGAAGCTTTCGAACTTACCTGAAAGGTAAAAATAAATCACTGCAGAAAAATTACGAAACTCGGGTGGCTTCGCCTCAAATTTGAGCCCAGAAGGCCTTGGGCCCATGGGAGGCTGGGACTTGAGGACCTGCACCCGCAGCGGCGCCCGACGAGGGGAAGCCGGCCGGCCGCTTCCGAGAGAACAGAGCACATGCCTTCGTGAATGCTTAACGTGGGCTTACGCAGGGATTAAATGCATCTTGGAAAGGCTTCCGAACGCACAATGTTTATGAGTTCGCGTGGTTTGTGCCACTGACACGTTAGGAGAAACAACACACACCACCCACACCTGACAACCCTGGTTAAGGGACCCTACCCACTTAATTCCTACCTACAGTCCCAGACCCCTGGATTCTGAGCACGGGTGGAGATCACCTTCCGGACCCGGAAGAACGGTCGGTAGGTCAGTCCGTCCCCAGTACGGTCCCCGCCGGGCTTCCGGTCCCGTTGGAAAAGGTTCTTTCCGGAATTCAGAAGAGTCGCTGTAGCAGCCGTGGGTGGGACTGTCTGCGGTGTCCGCGGCGGGCGTCCAGTCTGGGAGGCACTCGTTCAACCTGTGGCTCCTCCCAGGGCCAGCCGCGCGTGGTGAATCCTTTCTGCAGGTCCCTTCCATTTCTTGTTTTCCTTTCCTTTCTTTCTCTCTTTCCTTTTTCTCTTTCTGTCCCTCTCGTTTCTTTCCTTTCTTCCTTCCTTTCTTTCCTCTTCCTTCCCTTCCGTTTTTCGCTTTTTTTTTTTTTTAAGAAAACTGCCTTTATTCAGTTAGAAGTTGGAAAATTTAACTGGTACAGAAAAAAAGTGTAATCAGCTGGAGAAAAAAGTACCACCCGTGAGAATTGATGGCTCCTCTGGGAGAGAACCTGGATACAGTGAGGGTTTCTAGGAAGCAAATTTACTTCTCCTCTGGGGCTATGTGTGGCCTCGGTGATGCTTGCACCGAGGGAACGTTAAATGGAGAGCTGTGGGAGAAATGATACCTCCTTCAAAGATACCTGTTCCTAACAAGAAGGAAAAAAGAAATGCAAGGAAACAGTGGCCCTAGAACCAGTTAGTATTGTGTGAACAGTGCTTTCTCTTTTTTCCGAAGTCAGCTCGTGTGTATGGCATTTGGAGTAATAGAGTCAGAGTGTCTGATTTCCTATCCCAGCTCATTCCTAGTGTGTAGTTGGGGATGTTTCGTCAACTGTCCATGTCCCAGTTTGTTCATCTACATTATAGTAATGACAGTAGCTAGTTCACAGGATTGTAATAAGGTTTTTGTTTTGTTTTTGTTTCTTTTTGTTTTTGAGACAGAGTTTCTCTCTTGTTGCCCAAGCTGGAGTGCAATGGCGTGATCTCGGCTCACCGCAACCTCTGCCTCCCGGGTTCAAGCGATTGTCCTGCCTCAGCCTCCCAAGTAGCTGGGATTACAGGCATGCGCCACCACGTCTGGCTAATTTTGTATTTTTAGTAAAGACGGAGTTTCTCCATGTTGGTCAGGCTGGTCTGGAACTCCCTTTCTCAGGTGATGCGCCCACATCGGCCTCCCAAAGTGCTGGGATTACAGGCGTGAGCCCCGGCTCCCAGACTGTTTTTTGTTTTTTTGAGACAGTCTCACTGTGTCGCCCAAGCTGGAGCGCAGTGGCGCGATCTCGGCTCATTGCAACCAACCTCCGCCTCCTGGGTTCAAGTGATTCTCCCCCCTCAGCCTCTCGCTAGCTGAGATTACAGGCACACACCACCACACCCTGCTAATTCACCATGTTGGCCAGGCTGGTCTCGAACTCCTGGCCTCAGGTGACTGCCCACCTCAGCCTCCAAAAGTGCTGGGATTACAGGCATGAGCTGCTGCACCCGGCTGTAATAAGCTTTTAATGGGTTGATAAACTGTTGATAAATAGTGCCTGGTTCATTGTAAGTATTTGCTGTTATGGTTATTACAGCCTGCCCCCAGAGCTTTCCCTCACCTTGCTTGGACATTATGTCTTTCAGCTGGTCCTTTTGACCACAACCATCACCACCTCTCAAATATAAATATTGTTTTATTATCTCTGTCTTTTGGTAAAAGGAATTTGAGAAGAAAACAAAATCAATCAATTAATCTTTGTCCTTAAGATCTACCACTCCCCTAGGTAATTGGTATGGTACAGAAGTTCATTACTCAAAAGCATACTTGCCATCATCTTACCTCCTAACTCATGCCCCCACCCCAACCTACCACCCTCTTTTTTTCCCCCACCTTCCCAATGCCTACTACAAAGGTGTGCAATCGGTGTTACTGAGTGATTTAATGCAAACTCCTCTCCTGGACATTTTTTTTTCTTTTTTTGAGATAGGATGTCACTCCGTCGCCCAGGTTGAATGGCACAATCTCAGCCCACTGCAGCCTCCGCCTCCCACGTTCAAGTGATTCTCCTGCCTCAGCTTCCAGAGTAGCTGGGATTACAGGTGTCTACCACCATGCCTGGCTAATTTTTTTGTATTTTTAGCACAATTGGCCTGCCCAGTTTTGAACTCCTGACTTCAAGTGATATTCCTGCCTTGGCCTCCCAAAGTGCTAGAATTCCAGGTGTGAGCCACTGCATTGAGCCTGGAAATTTTTTTAACTGAACCTAACATGCACAACACTTGAAAACTATTGAAGTTTATTCCAATTGCTATCATTTTACCTATCACTCACAGATATCTACTGAAGTTTAATTTCTCTGAGAAGTAATTCTTTGCTGTCTTACTTGCCTTGCAAGGCAGTTGAGAAACAAGCAGAAATCAGTTGGTAAACCATCAAAGTAGTTGCCAGGTCTTTTTTCCACAATATTAAGGTGAAAATAACCATTTATGCCTCTATGTTCCTCTAATGTTCTAATCATTAAGATTTTCTAATCATGCTAATGCAGAAAATTAAAGCAATATACCAAAATACAGAAAGTGGCAAAAAAAAAAAAAGAGAGAGAGAGAGAATGAAAACAGTTAAAGGAACAGAGAAGCCAACCTGAAAGAGCTCCCAATGGCCAAAGCTGGAAGTATTTGAGCAGCAAAATAACAGTACTGGATTATAACCAAAAGTATCAACTAAGTATACATATGTTCATGCTAATATAAATAAATAATAGAATAAATACATAGAGAAGGAACAAATCTTCCTTACAGAAGAATTCCAAATTTTTTATATATATATACATATATATAAAACCTTCACTAGGAAGTGAAGATTAATTCCTCTCCACCTTAGTGTTGGCTGGACTTACTAACTTGCTTCTGAAGGAGGCCGGGCGCAGTGGCTGACGCCTGTAATCCTAGCACTTTGGGAGGCTAAGGCAGGTGGATCACGAGGTCAGGAGTTTGAGACCAGCCTGACCAACATGGTGAAACCCTGTCTCTCCTAAAAATTAGCCAGGCATGGTGGCATGCACCTGTAATCCCAGCTACTCAGGAGGCTGAGGCAGGAGAATCACTTGAACCCAGGAGGTGGAGGTTGTGGTGAGCCGAGTGCCACTGCACTGTAGCCTGGGCGACAAAGCAAGATTCCGTCTCAGAAGAAAAAAAAAAAAAAACACGGTATGGAAAGGGGAAATTAATAACTTTACAGTGGAGAAACTTGGCAGACAATGCATTAACCAAGTGATCAAGGTGAACATCACCTGCAATGTCTTGTTAATATCATAGACCCCTCCCCCCAAAATGATGTGATGAGGACACTTTACCCCTGTAATATCCTTTTAAAAAACCCACAACCCTACTCTAATCATGGGGAAAACATCAGAGAAACCAAATTTCTACAAAGTACCTGACCAGTACTCTTCAAAACTGTCAAGGTTAGGAAAAGCAAGAAAGGACTCAGAAACTGTTACAGATCAGAAGAGACTAAGGAGACATAACAACTCAATGCAATATGGTATCCTGGATAGAATCCTGTAACAGAAAAGCACATTAGTGGGAAAACTGGTAAAATCTGAATAATGTCTGTAGTTTAGTTAACAGTAATACCTCAATGTTAATTTCTTAATTTTCACAAGTGTATCATGGTTAATGTAAGATGTTAACAAAATTGGGTAAAGGGCATGTGGGAACTCTCCACTATCTCAGCAACTTTTCTGCAATCTAAAATTATTCCAAAATTAAAAGGTTGATTGCTGGGTGCAGTGGCTCACGCCTGTAATCCCAACACTTTGGGAGGCCAAGGTAGGAGGATCACCTGAGGTCAGGAGTTCAAGACCAGCCTAACCAACATGGAGAAACCCCATCTCTACTAAAAATACAAAATTAGCCTGGCATTGTGGCACATGCCTGTAATCCCAGCTACTTGGGAGGCTGAGGCAGGAGATTCGCTTGAACCTGGGAGGCGGAGTTTTCGGTGGGCCGAGATCACGCCACTGCACTCCAGCCTGGGCAACAAGAGCGAAACTCTGTCTCAAACAAACAAAAAAAGTTGATTTAAAAAAGAAAGGACCAGACGCAGTGGGTCATACCTGTAATACCAGCACTTTGGGAGGCTGAGGCCAAAGGATTGCTTGAGACCAGGAGTTTGAGACCTGGGCAACATGGGAAGACCCTTCTCTACAAAAA
>NW_012117844.1:984478-986013 GCF_000951035.1 Colobus angolensis palliatus | reverse complement strand
GGTGGATCACCTGAGGTCAGGAGTTCAAGACCAGCCTGGCCAACATGGTGAAACCCCGTCTCTACTAAAAATACAAAAATTAGCCAGGTGCGGTGGCGGCTGCCTGTAATCCCAGCCACTCGGAAGGCTGAGGCAGAATTGCTTGAACCCACGAGGCAGAGGTTGCAGTGAGCCGAGATTGTGCCACTGCCCTCCAGCCTGGGCAATAGGGCAAGACTTTGCCTCAAATAATTATTATAATAATAAATATATGTATATATATGCATACAATCTTATATAAATGGGATTCATACAGTAAATGCTGCCTTTTGCCTTTTCAACAATATATAATGGACATTGGCCAGGTGCAGTGGCTCATGCCTATAATCCCAGCACTTTGGGAGGCCAAGGCGGAAGGATCACTTGAAGCCAGGAGTTCAGGACTAGCCTGGGCAAAATGGCGAAACCCTGTCTTTACTAAAAATATATAAATTAGCCGGGTATGGTGGTGTGTACCTGTAGTCCCAGCTACTTGGGAGGCTGAGGTGAGAGGATCACGTGGGAGGCTGAGGTTGCAGTGAGCCAAGATAACGCCACTGCAATCCAGCGTGGGTGACAGAGGGAGACCCTGTCTCACAAAACAAAACAACCAAAAAAATGTGTAAACTGTGTAACTTTGCAGATTATTGATATTCTAAGGAATACATGAAATAATTATGCATATATGTGTGTGTATATATGTGCATATATGTGCATATATATGTGTGTGTATATATGTGTGTGTGTGTATATATATATATACTCACATACGCCGAGAGAGAGAAATATACTTATCATAGCCTTATTTGTAATTATATTGAAAATTTGGAAATTACTAACACTTAGGTCATTGGACATTGGATATTTCCAAATTTGGAGTTGGATACGTAAATGGAATATTATTAGGCCATTATAAGTAATAAAGTAGATCTGTTGACATGGACTCTTAGATGAAAACAGAAAAGCAGATTATAAAATATATAATTCTGTCTTGATCGGAAAAATTAGAAATAAGTAGCATTACCAGCCTGAGCAACATAGGGAGACCCCCATCTCTACAAAAACTAAAAATATACAAAATTAGTTGAGTGCAGTGGTGTGTGCCTGTAGTCCCATATACTTGGAAGCCTGAGGTGGGAGAATTGCTTGAGCCCAGGAGGTCAAGGCTGCAGTAAGCTATGATCACATCACTGCATTCCAGCCTGGGCAACACAGAGCAAGACCTTGTCTCAAAACAAAACAAAACAAAACACTCTTTTAGAAATAAACAGCATTAGAGTATGTACATTATGTGAGCAATGTGAATATTTTTATACACCTGTGATTTAAATTTTTGTATCTTCATATGTGGTCTAATTTTTTAAACTATATATATGTTGTTAACTTGTCTTTATTTTTAAAGTGTAATATTAAAACATTTATTTAAAGAAATAGAGGGCTGGGTGCAGTGACTCACGCCTGTAATCCCAGCACTTTGGGAGGCTGAGGCGGGTGGATCACGAGGTCAGGAGATCAAG
>NW_012117844.1:982571-983133 GCF_000951035.1 Colobus angolensis palliatus | reverse complement strand
CAGGATGGTCTCGATCTCCTGACCTCGTGATCCGCCCGTCTCGGCCTCCCAAAGTGCTGGGATTACAGGCTTGAGCCACCGCGCCCGGCCTATGAGTTTGTTTTTAATTGAACTGACCCTTTTTGTTCTTAAAGCCAACACATTCCAAAATATATTTATTGACATTTACTCAAATCAGCATTTACCATCAGTAGGTAAATCCATCCAGCAGGGATAGAGGAATAATATGTGATTTCTGATCTCAATATTTTTATTAAAATTTATGCAAATATATTTCACTTGCAAGTTAATTAAAGCATTAAAATCACAGGAAATTTCTCTTGGCCAGTAAGACTAGGACAGAAATTCCCATGTAGTTCCCACAAACCTAATCCAGTCGAACCAGTCACTGAAATCCACAACCTAAAATATCCGTAGTCCATACATGCAAAGCAGGAAAAATATCTCTGTTATAGTACTTTTGTGTGGAAGTTAGTTTTCTTGGGTTGCTATGAGAACCACCTGCAGACCCTGTAATAATATTGAATATATGGCCAGGTGCAGTGGCTCACGCCTGTAATCC
>NW_012117844.1:975187-982521 GCF_000951035.1 Colobus angolensis palliatus | reverse complement strand
AGCACTTTGGGAGGCCGAGGCGGGTGGATCACCTGAGGTCAGGAGTTTGAGACCGGCCTCACTAACATGGTGAAACCCCATCTCTACTAAATACAAAAATTAGCCAGGCGTGGTGGCGGGCACCTGTAATTCCAGCTACTTGGAAGGCTGAGGTGGGAGAATCACTTGAACCAGTGAGGTGGAGGTTGCTGTGAGCTGAGATTGCACCACTGCACTCCAGCCTGGGTGACAAGACTCCATCTCAAAACAAAAACAAAAAACGAAAAACAAACGTAAAAACCCCTGAATATATGACTCTATTCATTAATTTAGTGGTTTAGGTAGACCCAGAAAATTAAGTCTGATTTAAAGAACAACTCAGGGCAGGACTTGCTCACCTGACCTCCTTCTGCACGCTTCCTGAATTGCAGTAATTGTGGCTCTCAGGAGTTACACATTGGGAGTTTATAGCACAGCCTAGGGCTCAGCTGTGTCTTCTGTAAACAGTGCTTGTCCAAGGTAAAGCTTCCTTATAACCACAGAATTTTAAATGGGTGTTTTAAAGTGAACAGAAAAGAAAAAAAACATGCTCCTTCTCTGCTTAACCCAGTTGTCGTCTACTATGCAGGTTTTGTTCACATTGCATGAAACTAGTGTTTTCCCAGACAGGCAAGCAATGTGTTTACCTATTTTATGGTTTAATTAGAAGGAAATTGGGGCTGGGTGCGGTGGCTCATGCCTGTAATCCCAGCACTTTGGGAGGCTGAGGCAGGCGGATCATGAGGTCAGGGAGTCGAGACCATCCTGGCTAACACGGTGAAACCCTATCTCTACTAAATAATATAAAAAATTAGCTGGGTGTGGTGGCGGGCGCCTGTAATCCCAACTACTTGGGAGGCTTAGGCAGGAGAATGGCGTGAACCCAGGAGGCGGAGCTTGTAGTGAGCTGAGATTGTGCCACTGCACTCCAGCCTGGGCGACAGAGCAAGACTCTGTCTCAAAAAAGAAGGAAATTATATTATGTATGACCGGTTAACTAGTTATTGCCTTTTTTTTTTTTTGAGACAGGTTTCACTTTTTCCTCCCTTCCTTTCCTCCTTCCCTCCTTCCCTCCCTTTTTCCTTTTTTTTTTTCTATCCTTTTTATTTTTTGACAGACTCTCCATCTGTTGCCCAGGATGGAGTGTAGTGGTGTGATCTCGGCTCACTGCAACCTCTGCCTCCCTGGTTCAAGCGATTCTCCTGCCTCACCCTCCCGAGAAGAGGGACCATGGGTATGCGCCACCACGCCCGGCTATTTTTTGTATTTTTAATGGAGACAGCAGTTCACCATGTTGGCCAGGCCGGTCTCAAACTCCTGACCTCAGGTGATTCGCCCGCCTTGGCCTCCCAAAGTGTTGGGATTGCAGGCATGAGCCACCATGCCTGGCCTGCTATTTCTTCAGTGCGTGATCTCTGCCGCTATTCTAATTTCATTCTTAGAAGGAAATATACTGAAAAAAGTGAGCCTACCACACCTTAAAAACCAAGGTAAAATTTAAATAAGGAATTATATATTGATAAGAAAAAGAAAAGACTGAATATTCTATTGCTAGAGGTTAACTTTCTAAATTTAGATCAGAATAAAAAGGAAGAATGATATTTAGTTACGTAAAATTGGGGAACTTTTGTAAATCAAACTTGGGTAACTTGTACATAAAACAGAACTAAAACCAACGATTTGAAGGATATATGACAAAAAGTTCATGATTTCATTATATGAAGAGCTTGTATAGGAAGGTAAAAATCATTGATATTCATTCAGTGGCTAAATGAGTCAAGAGATGATGAACAAGCTAATTCACAAATGGGGAAATAAAATAATAAACATGGAAAAGTGTCCAGGCCCTTCGTAATCAGAGAAATGCACATTAAATGAGGTACATTAAATTTGTCTAGGCCAGGCACGGTGGCTCACACCTGTAGTCCCAGCACTTTGGGAGGCCGAGGCAGGCGGATCACGAGGTCAGGAGATCGAGACCATCCTGGCTAACACGGTGAAATGCCTTCTCTACTAAAAATACAAAAAATTAGCCGGGCGTAGTGGCGAGTGCCTGTAGTCCCAGCTACTTGGGAGGCTGAGGCAGGAGAATGGCGTGAACCTGGGAGGTGGAGCTTGCAGTGAGCCAAGATCACCCTACTGCACTGGGCGACAGAGAGACACTGCATCTCAAAAAAAAAAAAGAAAATTTGTCTATTGGAAAATTAAAAAATATATTCTGCAAATTTGGGCAAAAATATAGTAAAGTAGATTAATTCATACATTGCTAATTATACATTAGAATAATTTTTGGAAAGCAATTTAGAACATCATGATTCATTAACAACAAGGATGTCCACCATATGGAAATGGTTAAGAAAATTATTAGATTGGTGCAAAAGTAATCGCAGTTTTTGCCATTGAAAGTAATGGCTAATATCAGCAGGGCACAGTGGCTCTGGGCACTTTGGGAGGCCAAGGCGGGCGGATCACTTGAGGTAAGGAGTTCAAGACCAGCCTGGCCAACATGGTGAAACCCCATCTCTACTAAAAATAGAAAAATTAGCCAGGCATGGTGGTGTGCACCTGTAATCCCAGATACTCGGGAAGCTGAGGCAGGAGAATCACTTGAATCTGGGAGGCAGAGGTTGCAGTGAGTGGAGATCATGCCATTGTACTCCAGCCTGGGTGACAGAGAGCAACCCTGTCTCAAAACAAAAACAAAACATAATAGCTAATATGATCCAGCTACACAATATATCTTTATTAAAGAAAGACACTGCAGCAACAGAGGAAAATACTTGTAAGTAATAAAAAGGCAGGACACAAAATTTAGTATGTAGGAAGTTTCAACTATCTGAAAAAATCATTATGTATAGCCAAAATAGCAAGAATAAAGGAAACAAGACTGGAAAGATTGCCACCAAAATGGCAATAACATTGCATGAGCACCATGAAAGTCTGAGTGATCTTTCCCCACTTTCTTGTTTTCTAAATCATCTGTAATGTGATCCGTCGCTTTTGTTGTTGATCTGAATTGAGTAGGCCATGGGAAGTGTGGCCTGTTGATTCTATAATCAGAGATCACAGAATTAGGTGGAGTTTTTGAAGGGAAACCATGATTTAATCATTAAAGAGGTAGGTTAAACTGAGACATTTTAACATTGTGCTATCCAAGGCCAGTTTTGGGTGGAACTGTGAGGTTGACTTTGAATTCCTCCTCTTTTGTAGCTTCCTCCAGGGCTGCGGGTAAGGACTAAGACATTTTACTGTGTCTTAAGAGGATTCCTTCTCCAGCCGTTCAGTTTGCACCCCAGAAATGACCCATTCACACTAAGGTTGAATGTCCCTAGGTATATCTACGTGTTATCTGGGATTTGAGCCTTAATCTAAATTCATAAATGAACTCCTAAGGTGGAATTCCAGGACTCACACATGTGGGGAGTGTGTCCTAGGATAGCTGTGTTTGAAATGCTTGTTTCCCGCTGCCGTAAAGAAACAGCACTTGAACATTAATTTATTTAGTAAGGCTGTTTTTACTTCCTGCGGAAAGGGTACACTCACCAGCAGTTTTGCCAGAAGAGTACACCCAGCAAAGGCGACAGCGTCATTTATAACCTGACACATCCACCCTACTGGTGTGTCGGGTTTCCATTGGCTGGAACGGGAGGTCACATTCTGTATTTGCCCCAATTGGCTAGCAACTTAGAACTTTTTAAAAGAGGCAAAGGTAGAGGAGAACAAAGGAAGGAGGAAGTAACTTATGGAATGCTGAGAAAGATAAGAACACTTTTAAATAAGGAAGAGGAATATGCTATGACCTAATGCTTGCTTGGACCAATATAAGCATGCCAGGGCAAATATTTAGGCTAAATTGTGGAAGCTAAGAACTTAAAGCACATTGATTTCTTTATTACGGCTAGCAGATATTTAAAAATGTTAGCACGGGTCTTTGAATGAATTTTGCATCTAAGATAAGTTACTATTTATTCCTAATTAGACGAAGAGGAAAGTCTTTTAAGAGGAACTGCTACTTTGCTTTTTATAGCTGAAAACACCAAGATAGTTTAAAACTACCTGGAGGTAAACTACTTTGGAAAAAGGTGAGTCATAGTGGCACAGTCAATTATTCTTAGATCAATAATAAGAACTGTCAGAGAGAGTAAAATGTGAAATTATAATTTACAATAAAAGTTGAAAAGCCTAACAATGTGGATCTGGGCCCCCTGCACACTCCCTAATCTGGGAGTTACTATGTGGGTGTGATTGACTAATGATTATTTATTTATTTTTAGAGACAGGGTCTCATTATGTTGCCCAGGCGGGTGTCAAACTATGGGCTCTGAGCGATCCTCCTGCCTCAGCCTCCCAAAGTGTTGGGATTACAGGCATCAACCACCGTGCACCGCCTATCTGCGGTTTAAACAATAAAAGCGGCCGGAAGCGGTGGTTCAGGCCTGTAACCCCAACACTTTGGGAGGCTGGAGGATCGCTTGAGCCCAGGAGTTCGTGACCAACCTGGGCAACAAGGCGAGACCCTGTCCCTACAAAAAGTTCAAAAATTAGACGGGCGTGGTTGCTGCCGCCAGTAATCCCAGCTACTTGGGAGGCTGAGGCGAGAGAATCACTTGAGCCCGGGAGGCGGAGGTTGCAGTGAGTCGCGATCGCGCCACTGCACTCCAGCCTGGGTGACAAAGCGAGGCTGCGTCCCGAAAAACAAAAAAACCCCAAAACTCCCAAACCCTCAAGATAAGATATGGTGATCTGGGAAACCTGAAATGGGATCAGGGAAGGCTGTGAGATCGCAGGCCCCGCCGCAGCAAGGCGCCTGATGAGAGCTCCCGCAGGCCTTCGCAAGCCGGTGCCCTCAGCGGACGATGTTCAGGGACCAGCAGGCGAGGCGCTCGACAGGGCGGACCCGCCTCCAGCAGGCACCAGCACCACGCTGCCGGCATCGGCCGAGATCCCCCCGGGCAGTTCCGCCTCAGGCTCCGGTCTGCGCAGCCGCGGGAAGCCGTGCCCAGTTTTTCCGCCCATCGCCACGACAGCGACTGCATGGCGGCCGCAGAGTTGCGGGCGGCGCTGGAGCAGCGGCTCGGTGCCCTGGCCATCCACACCGAAGTCGTGGAGCACCCCGAGGTGAGACCCCTAAAAGTGACCGCCGAGACAGGCCCAGTGGGGTGGGCTGTGCTGCACGTCCGTCGGGCGAGGCAGCCAAGATCAGGTGTCTCAGGGTCAATGTACCGTGAGAACGTCGCTCCTGGAATATTTCCCTGGTCTCAAAATACGAAGGTAACCCTGCAGGGGCAGCAGAGGACTTCCGTCTTGGGACCATGAGGTTACTGCAAGGAAATCTTTCCTCTTGGGAGTGATTTGCTTACATTCCGTGTTAAGAACTAGCACAACATACGGAGGACTGTGCATCTTAAATCGGTCTGGGGTGTTGGGTCAGTCTGTCCACTTTTTGTGTAGATAAAACAAGCAAGTAGTTAACACTGTGTTCAGTAGGTACGACGTATCGGGCACCACACATAGAGCAGGACACTGAGGTTCAGAGTGATATTTTTCTACCGTGGTCAGGGTTGATCACAAAGCATTCAGCACGGCAGAAACCACCACCCCTAAAAGTGCTTACCAAAATTGACATGCCTGTATTTTCATAAATTGTAACTTTTTTTGATTGGAAGTCTTACTTGCATTTGTGACTGAATTTCTCTCTGTGGCCCAGGCTGGAGTGCAGTGGCGCGATCTCCGCTCACTGCAACCTCTGCTTCCTGGGTTCAAGTGTTTTCCTGCCTTAGCCTCCAAATAGCTGGGACTACAAGCGCGCTGGCTAATTTTTGCATTTTTAGTAGATACGAGGTTTCACCATGTTGGCCAGGCTGGTCTCGAACTCCTGACCTCAGGTGATTCTCCCACCTGGGCTTCCCAAAGAGCTAGGATTACAGGCCTGAGCCACCGCACCTGCCTGGCCACTTGCAAATATTTCACAGAACCAATGTAACTTGAGTGGTGCAAGGACATGAAGTTTACCCAAGGCTTATGAGTTGATAATGGCTAAATATGGTGATCTTCAAAGAGTAGAGAAACATAACGTTAGTATTCCTCACCTTCACAAATACAACATCAAAACCGGAATCATTTTCTCTGACCTTCCTCCCTCCCATATAGTCCTATATTCTCCCCCTGCTTTACGTGTGCATATGCCAGCTTTTCTGATGTTCTGTTAGTCTGGGTTCTTATTGCCTCCCCACTCACCTTCTTGGTGGTTATGTATTTGTAGAATGGAGGTTGTCACATGGTCTGGACATAAGGGAATGCTAAGGAATAGGAATCTATAACTGCTGTAAACTTTCAGTACTGAAAGCTTAAATTCAGAAATAACAAAAAGCTGCTGCGGAGGACTTGGCCAGTACACTGGAATAGAAAACTGACCTGAGGTCCTGAGATGAGAAAATGAGATGGCATGGGCTTATAAGTAATTATTTGGTAATGGGGTGAAGATGGGTCTTTAACAGTGAAATTCAGGGCGATGAGCACTCCCTAACCTTGCTGTTTTCACCCAGCAAGCAAAATAGGTATAAATGTGTGCATATGTAAACATGCGTATTACTTTAAAACTTATTATGTGATATTTTATAGGTGTTTACAGTTGAAGAAATGATGCCTCATATCCAACATTTGAAAGGAGCACATAGTAAGAACCTATTTCTTAAAGACAAAAAGAAAAAGAATTATTGGCTGGTGACAGTTCTTCATGATAGACAAATTAATTTAAATGAGCTTGCCAAACAGTTAGGTGTTGGGAGTGGAAATCTGCGATTTGCTGATGAAACAGCCATGCTAGAAAAACTAAAAGTTGGTCAAGGCTGTGCCACACCCTTGGCACTTTTCTGTGATGATGGAGATGTGAAGTTTGTTCTGGATTCTGCTATTCTCGAAGGTGGACATGAAAAGGTGTACTTTCATCCAATGACCAATGCTGCAACCATGGGATTGAGCCCTGAAGACTTTCTCACATTTGTGAAGACGACAGGACATGATCCCATAATACTAAATTTTGATAAAAACAACTAAATGGGCCAATGTTTAGAATAAATTTCTTTCTGAAAGCTGTTTTTCTTATTTGTAATTTATAAAAAGCATTGAAAGCGTAAGAATATTTGGTACACTAAGTTTGGTGACTATGTAAACCACTTCAGGAGGAATATAGTATTTCATCTTAAAAGAGCTGGTTTTTTTTTTTTTTTTTTGAGACGGAGGTTCGCTCTTGTCACCCAGGCTGGAGTGCAGTGGTGTGATCTTGGCTCCCTGCAACCTCTGCCTCCCAGGTTCAA
>NW_012117844.1:930237-974143 GCF_000951035.1 Colobus angolensis palliatus | reverse complement strand
CTCCAGCCTGGGCGACAGAGTGAGACTCCGTCTCAAAAAAAAAAAAAAAAAAAAAGTTGTTGATAGTGGCTATTTTTGGGAAATGGGGATTAAAGAATAAGAACTCCCTAGCAAGATAATTAAAACAAACATGAAGGCAAAAGTAAACACTTTCCACTATTGGGGTTTGTTTATAAACCAGTGATTTTTTTTCCCAGTGAAAAATAAGCTAATTAACTTTCTATGAAAATATATCTTTACAAAATTTTAATCCAGAAAAACAGCTAGGGGTGGAATATATTATGTCATAATCATTGTACTATTAAAGTTACAGGCCGGGTACAGTGGCTCACGCCTATAATACTAGCACTTGGGGAGGCTGAGCTGGGTAGATCACCTGAGGTCAGGAGTTCGAGACCAGCCTGGCCAACATACTGAAACCCCATCTCTGCTTAAAATACAAAAATCAGCTGGGCATGGTGTTGTATGCCTATAGTCCCAGCTTACTCGGGAGGCTGAGGCAGAAGAATCGCTTGAACCCAGGAGGCAGAGGGTACAGTCAGCCAAGAATACGCCACTGCACTCCAGCCTGGGTGACAGAGTGAGACTCTGTCTCAAAAGAAAAAAGAAAAAAAAAAAAGTTATATTTATAGGCTGGCCTGATGGTAGTAAGTTATCTCAACTGATTATTCAGTCAGTTACAGATGGAACTCCTTGTTCCACTCTTTCCTCCCCTTCTACTACTACACTTGACTAGTCTTTAAATATAACTTTTTTTTTTTTTTTTTTTTTATTGAGACGGAGTCTCGCTCTGTCGCCCAGGCTGGAGTGCAGTGGCCAGATCTCAGCTCACTGCAAGCTCCGCCTCCCGGGTTCCCACCATTCTCCTGCCTCAGCCTCCCCAGTAGCTGGGACTACAGGCGCCCGCCACCTCGCCCGGCTAGTTTTTTGTATATTTTAGTAGAGACGGGGTTTCACCGGGTTAGCCAGGATGGTCTCGATCTCCCGACCTCGTGATCCGCCCGTCTCGGCCTCCCAAAGTGCTGGGATTACAGGCTTGAGCCACCGCGCCCGGCCTCACTTGACTAGTCTTAACAAAATATTATGTTTAAAAATGTGGTAATGGAATATACATTGTTATTAAAAAGGATTTGGGGCCAGGCGTGGTGGCTTATGCCTGTAATCCTAGCACTTTGGGAGGCCAAGGGTGAGGTCAGATTGCTTGAGCCCAGGAGACTGGTTTGGGCAACATGGGGAAACCCCGTCTCTACAAAACACATAACAACCGCGCCTGTAGTCCCGGCTACTTGAGAGGCTGAAGTGGGAGGATTACCAGGAAGTCCAGGCTGCAGTGAGCAGTGATCCTGCCACTACACTCCAGCCAGGGTGACAGGATAAGACCCTGTCCCCCACCCCCAAAACAAGGAAGTGTTTAGTCTTAGAGGTTGGAAATGTGAACAATTAGCCAGGCGTGGTGGCGCATCCCTGTGATCCCAGCTACTTGGGACGCTAAGACAGGAGAACTGAAAGAAATGTGAACATATGTGTCCAAGTTTCTTCTGTCCTCCAGGCTATACTAAAGTTTTGCTCGTCCCCTTTCAGTTTTTTTGTTTTTGTACCGAGTCTTGCTCTGTTGCCAGGCTGGAGTGCAATGGCGCGATCTCAGTTCACTGCAACCTCCACCTCCCAGGTTCAAGCGGTTCTCCTGCCGTAGCCTCCTGAGTAGCTGGGACTACAGGCGTGCGCCACCACACCCAGCTAATTTTTGTACTTTTAGTACAGACGGGGTTTCACCATGTTGGCCAGGATAGTCTCTATCTCTTGACCACATGTTCTGCCTGCGTCAGCCTCCCAAAGTGCTGGGGTTACAGGCTTGAGCCACCATGCCAGGCCTACTCATTCCCTTTCAGTTATGGCATCTGAGACAATATAAAATTTCAGGAAAATCTGGAGTCATCTGTTATATAAAAGCTAGCTCTAAAACAGAAAAGTTGACATTTTTAAAATCTCACTTAAATGTAAACAAAATCCTTCATTAGTGGAGACAGGATCTGATGTAGGCTATTCCTGTTCTTGTGGTCATGAAAATTCTAGTATTTCCTTCTAGTACAAGCAAATGGGATGGTCTTTTGTTTGTTTGTTTTTCTGAAATGGGATATTCTTAAAAGAACCACATTTTCCTAAGTTTGATCACTCAAAAAGTAGTTTCCATCTGGTAGAAATATTGTACTTAACCTGTACCAAGTTGTGTTACTAAAAGGCAAAATAAAAGTAAGGACTTTATTCTAAGGTTCCTCTTAGTTTTTACATACTCTGTATTCTATCTCTAACACAAAGTAGCTGTTTTAGGTTGCTCTGCATATGAAATGAAGGTACTAATGAATACACATAAATTAAGTACCTTAGGTGTTTGGTCTAATTGCCCTCCCCACTTTATGGTTAAAACAGGCCCAGAAAAACTGACTTGCCCAAGGATGAAGCCAGTTGCTTTGTCTCCTAAAGTCTAAGTGAAAATGAGAGATTCATTTGTGCAATCTATTAGACCACATTTAAACCTATTTTGGGACTGACAAAACTGACAGACGCTCTTTCCAAACCCCTAACACTTATCACAAAATGTTATGACAGAATCAACTAAACAAGGTCATTGGTTATGTCTGACAATAGTTCTCTAGGGAAAACGGAAATAAATAAAATAACACTTGGCTAAAATGATATCATTTTTAAATGATTACTAACCAGTTGTTACAAAAATCACCTCTTGGTTTTATTTCTTTTTATATTAGTTTGATACGTGAATGTTAGTCCAACTTAATTTTTGAAGGAGTACCAAAATGAAAAATGTTTTTTAAAAAACAGTGGTATCTCTTGTCATGATGCCTGTTGGATCATGCCTGTGACTGACATCAGGTATTGCCAAGTAATAAACATTTTGCCATTCAATTCTAAATCCCTTATTAGCATTAGTTTTAAAGGAAATGTTACAGCTTTTATATTATTTGATTTGGTATTTAATAACAGTTATAAGTACAATGGTAGACACTGAAAAAGAAAACCCTTAATAGAAAAGAAAAAGACAATTTAAAATCAGATTTTGTTGAAGGGTGTTATAAGTGCAACTTTATCCATATGCATTCCTTTTAAGGCATTTTCATTGTCCAGATATCTCAACATGTACATCAAGGTTTATATTATAAAATGGGCTCCTTTTGTATTCATTCAAGACTTAAAGAAAAAATACATCTCAGGACTAAGTGTAGCTGAAAAGAAAAACACAAAAATTCACCACTCACAAAAAGTAACTTAAAATACAAAAGTCATTTAGCATACATTATTACTCCCCATTGTAATTCCAGATTTGGTACAGTATCTTTTTCATTTCCTGACATAAACCATTAAGACAGCACAGGCTGTAGTACTTCATTGGGAGGTGGCTACAATTCTATAATATGCACAGTGATTTTAAAATAGGCTTTTAGCATGCCTTGCATGAAAGGTGCTACATACAAACCTGTTTTGTGAACTCTTTGGTAACCACCAATTAAAAAATTTGGACGAAAGCATTTCCACATGGACAGATTTGAAGCACATTATTGGAGCTCTGAACCAAAGCTATTACCCTGTATATTGATTCTGCAGTTTCCTTGGGGGTTTAGGTGTTGATTTAGAATAGAGCCAGATAATTTAAAGCATGCCAGGCCCCAGTTAAAACGGCTCCAGTTAGTTTCCAGTTGACTTTATTGTTGTTTGGCAGAAGTTTAAGGGAGAAGAGTGGCTTCCTACAAAGTTTGCTTCTCAAGATATATTGGAGAAAGTAAAATATTCATGTGGTTACTCTCATCTAGTCCTTTCTTGAAATGGTATGAAAAAAGTGTGATGAATATAATTGAGATTATTCATATTTTTGTAGTCTCAATGTGTTCCCTTGGTTGTCTCTTTAATTGTCCCTTCTCAGGGTCAGCCTACTCAGATTCAGTACTTTACAGGCTGTTTTTCAGCATTTTCTGCTTGAAGCACTAATGCACTTAACGCAGCATGTTCTCTATTTTAAGATATTAGTGTTCTGGAGAGGTCAAGCTGTGATATCATTCGCCCTCATTGGGCTACCTCACCACTCATTAAATTTCAGCTTTTCAGTAATTGTTCTGGGCTATGTTCTAGTTGTGCAAATTAGATGCTAGCTAATATAAATCTAAGTTACCCACTTACTGTATTTAGCCATAACATAATTTCTATGTTTACTTTTGTCCACCTAAAAATGAATGTACATTTTTTGACATGCAAGTGTCTCTAGACTGCTCTGACACCTATTACCAATGTGCTACTTGAATCCAGGGAGTTATGACAGAGAGAGATGTTTCAAAATCTACAGAACAGGTTTTAAATATTTCTGTTGTGCATTATTTGTATGTTAGTAAGAATCCTTTGTATTTACATTTACGTAGCACCTTTCATCCAAGAGTTTCAAAATGATTTAATGTTAACAGCATTTGGTGGTAAAACCTAAATTGAAGTATGTAAGTAAGTTCAAGTTCTCTTAAGTTCCATTTCAATTGAAACATGCTCTCTTTTTTATTGATGGTCTTTTGGAAAGTAGACTGTGAACACAACATTGCTACTGGCCTACGAAAGAGAGAGAGAGAGAAAGAGAGACAGAGGGAGACAGACTTTTCTCATGGTTACTGGGTTAGTGATGAAACCCACAACTCATAAACCACACACTACGGAATATGGAATTATTCCAAAAAGTTCTTTAGAGCTGGTAATGAAAGCCTAAGAAGTACACTGTTAAAAATTTTAAAAGTCAGTATCTTTCTCATTTCATTGAAGATTACTCTGATATTGATGTTAAATAATGAATTTGCATTAATGAGTATCAATGCATTTTTTGATTTCATAAGAAAATAAAACTGTGATATAAAACTGGAACTACTAAAAAAATTGATGTTTCCTGGGTTAACTAAATCTATTTTTTTGTGCTTCTTCCAAATGTTTAAAGGTAACAAACGCATACAAATATTTCAAAAGTACCAATAACAATTATCAACTTTAATGTAATATTATAAAGGAGAAAAAAGTCATTAATAAATGATAGCCTTAATTATAAATGAGTTTCTGGCAAAATGCAGATCATAGTAAGTTATTTACATTCTTTTTGCCATTAGAAAACTTCTTAAGCAACAGTCAGCTCTCAAGTTAAAAAAATGCACACATACATAACCCAATACCAAAGAAAAGAAATGAGTTAAAGCACAACAGCTTTATCTTGGGAATGCCATTTGCTGGAAAACCATCTTACTAAAAAAAGTTTCAGAAAACCACTCTTTACCGTGGATTAATGCATGTATGCTTAGTGTTGCTTAATGGGAAATATGTAAAGATTAATATCACTATAAATTTTTTATAACTCCTATTTCATTATGGATTTTTCAGATTTATCTTATAAACTGAATTTCTTTTGCATCAAAATAATTGGCTTTAAGAAAAAAAAGTACCAACACATGCAGTCTGCTAACCAAATAAGGCTCTGACATGCCAAAACAACTTTCTCTGTATCTTGCTATATAGTACATTCCACAAAATACTACAGCATTTAATTTAGGTTTACACAACTAAATATAAATGGCTAGATTTTGGCTAACACTTAGCAGAAGCATTAAGCAAACATGGATAAATTCATAAAACAAATGATGAAAAAAGCAGATTGTTCTTGGAGTACTTCTTTAAACACTTAACCTTAAAACATTTGGTCCTTAGTGAGAGAACGTCCTTTATTCAGTAGATCTTAACAGTACAAGGTATAGTAAGTCCTAAAACCTTTAAAAATTTTTGGCAGTTGAATCCAGTAGTGCTCCTTGATTCAAGGAATGAAGGTTTGTATTTCTTGCCTGCTCTATTCACGAAGGACTGTTAAAAGTCTCCTTAAAGATTTTAAAAAATGATTCCTATAGTTGCTAGGTGTCTTGTTACTTCAGAAATAAAGGCTTCATACTGAGAAACTGAAGGACACTTTTCTCTCTGTATTTAGTTGGAAGGTAGAAAGAAGAAAGAAAATATAAGAAAAGCTTGAAAAGAGATACAAAATACAGAGCAGTCACTATAAGAACAGCATGCACCAGATATTTCTATAAGAATGAGAATGACAGAAAATCAGAGATAATTTTTGAGTGGCTCATCATAGAATAGGCATTTAGTTTATTCTCAATAATTTTCAAGAAAACTGTGGGGAAGTTGTATTCCTACCACAAAAGGCTTCAAACTAAAAAAGTAATTCCTAGAACATAATTCACTAGTAAAATTAAATTTAAAGTGAGAAAAAAACTTAAAAACAAAAAAACTTGTTCCTTACGCTGACAAGTAAAAACCTATGGCAGCCAACTAATCTTGCTTCACTAGTAAGTAGAACAGAAAGTCAGTGAATTAAGCAAGCAATATTTACATCTGTTAATGCAATGTGCTCTTGTTTCACACTTAATTTGGTTAGTTTGTATAAATGAGACTAATCTCATTTACATTTTAAGCAGGAAACTCACCACTTGGCCCACATGTCATGTAGTGGGTAACAGAATTAGGAGCTTTGTTGCTCCCTAGACCTGCTTTTTGAATTTCTGCTTTCTTGTACTTTGTCCACATCTGCAGGAGAAAAGCATTTCATATTATTTAGTCAAAGATGAAACAAAATACAATTCAGAAGATAAGAAATGCACTTTCACTGAGTAGGGCAAGGAGAAGGAATCTGTAACTGGGAAAATTATTAACTGCATAGGCATCTCAATACTTAAAGATTGATTTTTATATTTTAAAGCTGTAAGTAATATTCCTAGGAAAGCTATAATTTTTAAAAAAACTATAACAATTACATTTTCCCCCCTCTTAGTGCCAGATAGCCTTACTATGTTTATTTACTAAATGGTCACCTATAGTTTTAAACATAATCTTGCATGTAGTAGCAAAACCATCTGGAATGAAATATTTGTATTATTTACTAAGAAAACCAGGGCTTGATGCATATTTTATAGGCAAATAATGTTCCTCCTTACATTGGTTATAGCTAAAATTGCTTTGGTCAAACGGGATGCAGTGCATAAGAATATGTTTAAAATTTCTAGAAAGGTAGGCCAGGAATACTGAAAGCTATCCAGCTTCATCATTAATAAAATTAGGATACTGAATCTTCGAATAGTTTTACAAATAATCCTTTGGAGAACTGGAGATGTCTTAGAGAAAATAAGTGCAACTGCTCAATTGAGTCAGAGTTGCTTCACTTTCACTTTAAATGAAATTAGTTTTTTAAAATTTGGGGCATCCATGTAAGATTTCACTTACAGAAAGTGTTGTTTTTCTTAAATGTTTGGGACACATTGGTTCCATATGATTTCTAAGGTATTTCCACCACTAAAAATTTGATTCCAAATGTTATGATAAAACATAGAAAAGAACTAGTGTTGTGCAGTCGCGGTGGCTCACGCCTGTAATCCCAGGACTTTGGGAAGCTGGTCAGGAGCTGGAGATTAGCCTGGCCAACGTGGTGAAACTCCATCTCTGCTAAAAATACAAAAATTTGCCAGGCGTCATGGCATGCTCCTGTAATCCCAGTTGCTCGGGAGGCTGAGGCAGGAGAATCGCCTGAACCCAGGAGGCAGAGGTTTCAGTGAGCTGATATCATGCCACTGTACTCCAGCCTAGGCAACAGAGTGAGATTCCATCTTAAAAAAAAAAAAAAAAAAAGAACTAGTGTTGTTTTGGGGAAATTTTATGACGCCACAGCAGGTGATGATTTCTGAAGTCTAGATTGTATTTTCCAACAGTCCTCAGGACACATGGACATGATACATATTTCTCTTACATGCACAGTGTATGTTTTTTTTTTTGAAAACATGCTGCATATATACATATAGCTATTTGAGTAGTAAACAGTTCTTTTCTATAGGTCTAATTTTGTAAAATAATCACATAATTTTAATATCATAGCATGTGATTTTTCAATGAATTTTGAATGAATAAATATATTTTAAAGTGTTATGGTCAGAATTATGATATCTAAAAAGTTGAAATAGCTGTGAAATAATCTTTGACTCAGTGTGGAAAAGAAATAACACTAATTATAACATTTGTGTCATATATTGCCCCCATTTAATTTCAGCTATGTTTACCATTAAGTTTTATTACTGGCTTATGAAAAAGCAAAAGGGAAAATATTAGCGCCAAATACATTTGAAATGTTAGACTGACCAGGAGGTAACTGACGATAAAATAGAAGGATGCAAAAAGTATATTAGGTGGTACTAAAATACAATTCTTTGATTGTGTTCATTTGATTACCTGCACCAGAACTATTTTTTTTTTTTTGTAATAGCTATCAGAAAAAAAGTATGATTAAAAAGGAGACAAATTTCATTAGGCAAATATTCTCTACATATTTTTTCTTTGGTCCAGTTAATAACAACTTAATACAGTAACAACAAGTATAATATAATTTCATCCCCACATGCTCACATTTCAAGGCGTTCCTTCCAGGTGCCAGGCTGAGTCATTATCAGTAATATATAGGCTAAATCCAAATGGCAAAAAACATTCCAGAGAGAATGCTAACATGTATTCCTCTGGAAGTAAACGGATCAGGGTTATGGGTTTTTTTGTTTTTAGCCATTCTGGGAGTTGGAGATTCAAATTTAGCTAATTTGCTTTAAAAGTGCTGTGAACACAAAAATAAAACTTCTTTGCACTGGAGTCAAAGTTAACAAATATTTTCTCTTTTTTTTTTAAGCTAAAGAGTTTGTACATTCTTAGTTCTAAAATTTGTTCCACTAGAAACATACTTGTTTAAGTGGTTACAAGTTCTAATTTTACATTTTAGTGTGATTATTCATTTTTAAAAATTGTTTTAAGGGCATACATGTGTAATTTAATAATAGATTAATTATAAAAGTAACAATTTTTACCACTTTGTAAACTTGCTACCCTTTTTGATTAGAAGTAAAAATACAGATTTCCAACACAATGAGTATGATTTGGTTTATTTCTCTTTGACTCTATATGAAAAAAAGAACTAGAAAAACGATTGCATTAACTGATTTCAAGTATAGAAGCCATCTTGAAAAAAAGACAGTTACTTGAGCTCTTGTATTTATCAGATGATGAAAAGTGCAGAGAAGAAACAATAAATACAAATGTTCCTAGTCACTGTGTAAATCACATTTAAATTTAATGGGGTTTCCTAAGAATAACACTAAGTTTATAAGTATTAACAATCTTTTAAATCTGAAAAGTGTTTTATAAATATGGGTATTAGTTACTATTTGTTATATAAAATATTGAATTATTAACTCTTTCTTTAAAACAGGACAGATGGCCTAATTAAATGACAAAAGAAAACATCTTTTTACATTTTCCCTCCCGATATTGTACATGTACAATATAAAGTACACATTCTGAAAGAAAAAAAGGAGTGAGAGGAAGAGCAAGTGATGGGTGGGAAGAGGAGGAAGGGAGGTGAGAAAATGAACTTTTTTTTTCCAGAAGCAACAAAGCAAATATGACTTGGAAATGTCTTCTTGGTAAGACACCATGCAACTGTTTTAACATGCTTCTGGATATCAAAGTAACAATCGTATCAGGCAACAAAAAATGTGAAGGAGGAGCATGTATGGTTAAGGTTTTTAAAGGCATGCAGCAAACGGACAAAGCAATTAATATTTCATGCAGACTTTGGTGTGGTTACACATTCACATTAATACACATGCCATCATGTACAGCTGAACACTGTGCAACAATTTTAAATAAAAAATATAAACCTAGCCAAATATTTTGTTAACAGCAACTTTTCAAATATTAGAGAAGCAGTGTATATCAAATAACATCAATATATTATATTGTGCAGTTTTGATCATATACAACCATATTCATACCAAACAGTTTGATTATCCTCAGAAACCAACAATGCAGCTTCTGTGTCATCAGGACAGAGGCATGCAGGAGTGACAAGATTGTTGCTATTTATAGAAAACTGTAGGTTACTGTTACTAGGGTTCTGATGATCAGAACACTGTTCATTTTCTTTCTGTGCAGGTTTATCCAAAGAGGCAGAAGCCTGGTCAGTTATTCTGGTGACTGGCCTAGGAGGTAACCCACTTATGTTACTAACTAATTCTGTATTCAGGGATAAGAATGGCTGAGATGAATGGGCCACAGTAAATGGCCCTATGCTATCTTTTGCCAACATTCCGAATGCATCACTAGGCATCTTAATAGTGGCAAAAGTTTGGTTTAGAAAATGTGACCTGTCTGTTCTTGAATTTCTAGCCTGCACATATAGAGACTCAGGCATGTCTATAGCGAAATCATTTTGGGCACAAGAACCTATAGTATGTGTTGGGCTGTCAAGTATATGAGAGGACCACTGGTGTAAATGGTACTCACTAGATGCTGCAGTGGTGTTGCTGTCAGCAGCAGCTGGTGATGAGTCAACTGATATAGGCAGTCTACTGTCCTTGGTCAAAAAATCATGGATGCTTGTCCTTCGTGTAGTTCCTTCGGCAGTTGAGATCACGCTGCTTGCACGAGGTAAAGTGGCATAAGGGTTACTATCTTTTGATTGTCGTGACAGAGAAGATTCTTTTACTAATTTTATCTTTCCTTGAGTGCCTGGTGTAGGTTTTCCTGCAGAACTAATGAAGTAGGTATCTTCAGTTTTTCGAGGACCAGGTCTCAAAAACTCAGGCTTAGTTGTCCGTCTATCATAGAAGTCCCCTGGGGTTTTTCCACTTACTGACCTGGCCAGACCACAGCTAACTGGTTTGTCTTTTCCCAAAAAGTCAGAAGAAACAGACAGACTTTTCATTACTTCATCTAAAAGATTTTCTTGACTTGAGGACTTTATCTGTTTTAAAAAAAATTCAAAGCAGATTAGTGAATATAGTACCATGTTTTTACTTTCCTGATTTAGCAGACTGTGCAATATAAAATTGTGGGTATCTCTGAATACTCCTTAACTTAAAAAAAAAAAAAAAGCTCCGAAGTTCAATTATAGAAATTTAACTTGTAGTGTTCATCTAAATTAAGGTCATCATAGATAAAACTAACCTGTATTGAGGTAAGCTTATTGCTTTCTTCCAAAAACTGTTGTAGAGTAACAACTTCACTTCCAGGGGAACCAGTTTTGATTTTGTGATGTCGACTCTCCAGTGTTTCAGATATTTTGTGTTGGAGCACTGGACTTGATCTGGTCTGTCTTTTCAAGTACTGGATTGGACTGCTACCACTGCTGGACCAAGCCTCATGGTCATGAAGCAGGCTAAATTCTCCACTGCTGTGGCTTTGTGGCCTGCTTTGGTTATTAACTGCACCTGCTTTTGGAGTAAATGGGGTGTTGAGATTTCAATAATAGAAATGGGATTAATACTTTATGAGTAATAACATTTGTTGACTGTGTCCTAATGATATGAACAGCCAAATTTACTTTCAAGCTTTCTTTAGAAATGCTTAGTAAACAATGTCCATCTTTTATCAGTGTAACAATTGTCTGCCATAGCCTGCTTCCTTATTTTGTCAAACTGACAACTATTGTAAACTCCACAAGGGCAAAGATTTGCTTTTACTACCATACTCAGAGCCTAAACAGAGCCTCATACAAAGCATTCAATACATTTGATGAGTAAATGAATGAATAAATAAATAAGTGAATAATTCATTTTTTTAAAAAGTTAGGTTCAAATAGTTACAAAATGCCTCACAGGCCAGGCGCAGTAGCTCATGCCTGTAATCCCAGCACTTTGGGAGGCTGAAGCAGGCGAATCACGAGGTCAGGAGTTGGAGACCAGCCTGGCCAATATGGTAAAACCCCGCCTCTACTAAAAATACAAAAAGTTAGCCAGGCGTGGTGGTACACGCCTGTAGTCCCAGCTACCCAGGAGGCTGAGGCAGGAGAATTGCTTGATCCCGGAAGGCGGAGGTTGCAGTGAACAGAGATCGCACCACTGCACTCTGGCCTGAGACTGTCTCAAAAATAAATAAATAAAGTAAATAAAATAAAATGCCTCACAATTTAGGATAAGAACATGATTAGATGAAATATATATATATATACACACACGCGCACACACACACACACTTTTTTTTTTTTTTTTTGAGATGGGATCTCGCTCTGTTGCCCATGCTGGAATGCAGTGGCACAATCACAGCTCACTACAACCTCGGCCTCCTGGGTTCGAGTGATTTTCTTGCCTTTGCCTCCCAAGTGGCTGGGATTACAGGCATGCGCCACCATGCCAGGCTAATTTTTGTATTTTAGTAGAGACGGGGTTTCACCATGTTGGCCAGGTTGGTCTCTAACTCCTGACCTCAACTGATCTGCCCACCTCGGCCTCCCAAAGTGCTGGGAATACAGGCGTGAGCCACCATACCTGGCTCATTAGGTGAATTTTATATTATTTCAGTATGTTAAGACCAAAAACTGTTCTAAATGCAGAAAATTCTATTTTAATTCTTTGCTTATCTAAGAAGTCCTCATTACTACTTGAAGGCTTCTCTGTTCATCCTACATAAGTAACTTTAAACATTTAAAAAAATTTAAATAGCATACATATAAGAAAAGTTAAATAAAGACATGAAGCAATTACTTACAACATTTCAGTAAAAGTATAAAATGAAATATGTAGTGCTTTATTCTTTTTTAAAAGTCTTGATCATCTTGCTGTCCACTGTTGATATGATGCCTATATAACCTTAAAAGACTCAGTTGACATTAACAACTATATAAAATGCAAATTAGCTAGTTCTAGAATACAACTCCCTCAAATCTTGGTGTTCCTTAAGAGTACTGATTTGTTTTGATCACTAACAAACTGTACATCAAAACAGAAAATGCAACTTTCCATGGTTTCCCAGTCACAGAGAGTAAAGTGGGCCACGAAAGAATTTGGCTCAAGTTATGTAACATTTTACAAAAGTAAGAGTTTCTTAAATTTTCAAATCAGAAAAAAAATCATATTTTCAGACTACATTTTTCTACTGGATGTAAAAACATTTGTAATTAAATAATTTATTTCTTTTAAGGCTAGTCAAATGAAGTAGTGGGAGTGGGGAAGGAACAAAGAAATCTGAAAAACATGATACAAATTTTTTAAAAATCCCACCTCAAAATTAGGTATTTCAGATCACTGTACTAATGTCATAGCATTAATTGATAAAATAAAATTACAACTGAGACAAAATAGTTTTATAATACAAAAAGGAACAAAACAAATGCATTCTTTGTAACCTGACAATTCTGGAGTACAGAGAATAACTATGATATGTTGGTTAAATAATTCAGAGGCTGGATGAGGTGACTCACTTGAGCTCAGGAGTTCGAGACAAGCCTGGGCAACATGTTAGAAACCCTGTCTCTAACAAAAATACAAAAAAACTAGCTGGGCATGGTGGCATGGGTCTCTGTAGTCCCAGTTACTCGGGAGGCTGAGGTGGTAGGATCGCTTGAGTCTGGGAGGTGGAAGTTGCAGTGATTTGAGATAGTACCACTGCACTCTAAGCCTGGGTGACACAGTGAGAACCCATCTCAAAAAAAAAAAAAAGAAAAGAAAAAAGAAAACCTTCCAGGCCAGGCGTGGTGGCTCACACCTGTAATCCCAGCGCTTTGGGAGGCTGAGGCAGGTGGATCACCTGAGGTCAGGAGTTCAAGACCAGCCTTGTCAGCATGGTGAAACCCTGTCTCCACTAAAAATACAAAAAATTAGCTGGGTGTGGTGGTGGTTGGCACCTGTAGTTCCAGCTACTTGGGAGGCTGCGACAGGAGAATGGCTTGAACCTGGGAGGTGGAGGTTACATTGAGCTGAGATCACACCACTGCACTCCAGCCTAGGCGACACAGTAAGACTCCATCTCAAAACAAACAACTTCCAGAATCTGAGTAGACAGAATACTTTGAGGAAAAAGTTATCAGTCAAGGTTTCCAGACATTTACTTAAATACCTCACCTTGGAATGCATATTTAAACATTAAGAAAACAAATCTTGAAATAATTCCTTACATGAGCCAAATGCATTCATGTAGTTCTTGTTTTATACACACACACACACACACACACACACACACACAAATAGTTGTTTCTCAAATTAAACACAAAATCCATCCCCTTATTTTGTGGATAAATTAAGTCAAACATATTTCTAAAATATGAGTAATGTGAGTTCAATGTCCATGCATCATAAGAAAATGAAGGACAATCATTTTCACGTCAAAGAAAAAATGTCAGTAAAATAAGGACCTATAGATAATTTTGAAGTATAAATATTACCATAAGACTTTTGTCTGTGAAGATGAAAAACTGAAACTAAATAACTGCTCCTGTTTTTACATTTGTATACATTGAAATACATTTGTATTACAATGTGAAAAGTATAAAATGTTCCAAACAACTATGTTCCAAACATAGATGATTTGGATTTCATGCTTTACCCCAGAAACTTCATCCCATCTCCCACCTTTAAATACTGGAAATGGATGGAGTGCATTAATAAATTTACCTACAGCATACCTTTGACTTCATGTAGTGAAGCATTATTATTGCTATTGCTAGTGGATGTTCTGCCACTATCAAGGCTGGCTGGTCTTGAAGCTAAATGAAAAAACCAGGAGACAGTGTGATAAAACTTCTAGCTGATGATGCTGATGAGCTTTTACATTCTGATTACAGAATGCTTTGAGGAAGCAATCATGCATACTTTCACAAGATGAGCAGGCCCACAGATAAGAAAGCAAATTTCCAGATAGTTCATTGAGACACGTTAGAACAGGACACTTCTGAAACAATAGTTGAGATTCAAAGAGGAGGATAAAGTGCATACTCAGATCTGAAAATGAGTTCTAAATGGATATGCCAGGAGTGTTTTAGTTGAATAGAATGACATATCCCCCAGATCCCCCAAAATGCTACTGATTGGGTCACTTACAACAGATCAGACAAGGAACTCTGCACATTGCAGAGATATCAAGAGGAGGGGGAATACAAGCATCTATACAGTTAATGTCCTGTATTCCTATCTGTAACAAGGGAAACAACTGTATAGTTAACACTGCCCTATGCTAACTCTTAAAACCCTGCTTACATTAAAATTCCTTTAACATGTTATCTACTTATTGCTAATAGTTTGTAATCCCAGCTACTTGGGAGGCTGGGATTTTCCAGACAGAAATGGAAAAATCTGAAATACTCAACATTGCCCAAAAATTGGTTTCTTTTTGAGTCAGAGTCTCGCTCTGTCACCCAGGCTGGAGTGCAATGGCACAATCTTGGCTCACTGCAACCTCTGCCTCCTGGGTTCAAGCTATTCTCCTGCCTCAGCCTCCCAAGTAGCTGGGATTACAGGTGCCTGCCACCACACCAAACTAATTTTTGTATTTGTAGTAGAGATGGGGTTTCTCCATGTTGGCCAGGCTGGTCTCGAACTCCTGACCTCAGGTGATCTGCATGCCTCCGCCTCCCAAAGTGCTGGGATTACAGGCATGAGCCACTGTCCCTGGCCCAAAAATTGGTTTCTTCAAGTTCATCCTTTAAAACAAATATTTTTAATATTTTAAACTAGTATTTTAAATTGGCATTTTAAACCAATGGCAAAATACAACTCTTATAACTTTAACCTTATACAAAAATGGTAACAAAATTACCTTTGAAGACTGTGCAGGCATACTTTATAAATGACCTTGGCTAAAATAGAGAATATTTAGATGAAGTAATTATCTTAAAAGAGGCAGAAGGGAGTATTAGGTTTGAAGAAATGGTAGAGGTAACTAAGAGATGCAGGATAGAGAAAACATGCTTGCTGGCAATGCCACATTCACCTATTAAGTGCAAGAGTCCTAGCATTCCCATTCTGTATTTAATGTGTACTCTCTAAATAAAGTTCATTATCTTACCATGAACTCTTGATCCCGTACTAGAATCATCACTAACACCTTGTGGACTTATGTCTTCAAAGGACGTAGTATCTACATAAAATAGCAAAATGGATATAAAGATATTTTTGCAATAAAAAACCATTATAAAATTTTATTTACACAGAATATGGAAATTGTTTTTCAATCATGTATAATATAGCTTGACTTAACGTATTTCATAGACTCAACCAGAAACTGGAACTAGGAATAAGAAAAATGGCAACTCTAATGAGAGTTGACTTGCTTAGGGAAAACACCAAAAGCAATGAAACAATCTCCCCTCTGACCCTGCAAAGCAAAACAAGAGCCTGGGTGGTTCTAGGTAGTTCTGTTGGAAGTTGTAGTGCTTTTAGTTTTTAGAAAACTAGCATTGCCTTCTTATATCACTCTTTACCTGGTTTACTTCTCCTTTTCTTGTGAATTCATTAGCTGTTTATTATGAAAGGAGGCCTGGAAAAGATTTTAGTTATTTGTATAATGTTTTAAATTTTTTAAATGATTTGAAAGTTCCTCCAAATCCAATACAAATCATGTTTTGATAATTATTTCAGGTTGTTGCTTTTTAAAAAGTACACAGGGAAAAGTCAAATTAAAATTCTTGTTGCCAACAGTGACACCACAGTGCAAATAGCAGACGGCCTATACCTTTATTATTAACCAACTGCTTGGATCTGAAGCCTGCAGAAGAGTTGACAGTTGAAAAGTTGATGGCTGTAGTAGAGAAGGCCATAGCTCCCAATTCTTTTCTCCTTTTACCCGTTGAAATATCATCAGGAACCTCCAAATTCTCAGTACTACCTGTCCACTGTCCTGCTAGGACCATGGACTGCACCAGGTCATTCATGGCTGGGATGCAAATGAAAGCAAATGAATCAGCATGGTTAATGTATTTGTTTGTATTTCTATTTTGTAGTATAAATACTGTGGTTTTTGTCTATGAATTAATGCAAATGGACATAAAAAATTATAACCAAATGTTCATTTAAATTATGACATGCATTCAGCTGAATGAAATGAGTAGGCCAAAGGCTGACAAATTTCAATAAATACTTTTATCCCACCTCCACCCCCTTTAAAAGACAGAGAAAGGAATTTTACTAAGTACGACTACCATGCTATTGCGCAGCGATGTGCTAAAACTTTAATTAGCAGCCTTCACAATGTGGTTTGTGGTGACAAAAATGGAATAAAGGTAAGATGAAGAGTAGTTCTTATACAGCATCATTATTGAAAATGAAAGTCTTTGGTCAGAGCAGGTTACTGAAGAAATTACTCATTTTATGACTCAATAAGTATACCATTCAATAAAAACCTGAAAGAGATGATATCCAAAGTGACAGACACTTAATGTGATTATGTAATTACCCATGCCACATAAAAAAAGAAAATCCAGAATATTATTATTTAAAGAATGACAAGCATTTTCAAGGGTTTTTGGCCATTTTATTTATTTAATTAATCTGGTTCATTAAAGGAAATTAATTTCTAATACTAAAAGTTTTGTTATATTTTCCTTAAGTAAACTTCTTTGGGAAAAAAATCTCTATGGCATATAAAGGGTTTTTTTCTGCCAATTTTTAGAAAGCACTGGAAATTTATGAGTAAGTTACATGTATGACTAGAAATATGCATGTATATGTATAAGTGGACATATACATAATGCAAATTCAGTGCCACTTGAAAAAAAAATTCTTCCAGCTCCTTATATTAGAGGAAGACTGACCTCTGCAAAATAAGGAAATTGGCACAGTCCAGAGAAAGGTTAGTGAAAAATTAGTAATGAAAGCCAGTGTAGTCAGTTGAAAGAAGCTGAACTGTCATAAAGTCTTACACATGGAACGACGGTAGCAGGCCTTCATTTTGTCTTTATCCTTCGGTCTGTTCCTCAAAAAGGGCAGTCTTTTCAGTGCAACCACTTTAATGTCAGAGCATGAGGAAAAACAGAAACAGGGAAATGAAAGAAAAAAGGGAGAAGAACAGATGGGAGTTAAATGTTGAAATTAAGGACAGAAATGAATGTTTGAGTTTTAGCTATGTATGCTATATTAAGGCTATTATTCTCATGCTGCTGAGTGATAATGAAATATGAAATATGTACTCTGATATTTTAAAATACTTGGAAAAGCACTGAAGACAATGATGAGGAACATATACTTTTTTTTTTTTTTTTTTTGAGACGGAGTTTCACTCTTGTTGTCCAGGCTGGACTGCAATGGCGCGATCTTGGCTCACTGCAACCTCTGCCTGCGATTCTCCTGCCTCAGTCTCCCTAGTAGCTGAAATTACAGGCATGCGCCACTATGCCCGGCTAATTTTGTATTTTTAGTAGAGATGGGGTTTCTCCATGTTGGTCAGGCTGGTCTTGAACTCCCGACCTCAGGTGATCCACCCACCTCTGCCTCCCAAAGTGCTGGGATTACAGGCGTGAGCCACCACGCCCAGCCTGAGGAACATACACTTTTAAAGTTTGGATTGGTTACAGTCCTATAAAAACAGGAACTGACTAGAATTATTTATGCAGGGATCAATTTTCCTAGTTAAGTTGTAAAGGTAAACCTTTAAAATGAAGGCTATTGGTGCTTCACAGAGTCTACATGATGAAAATGTACAAGGCTTTTGAAGTCTCTATTTTAGCTACTTTAACTTTTTAAACATTAGTTAAAATATTTATTTTGGAAAACAAAAATAACTTAGGAAAATGCACCTTCTACCACAGTATTTTATTAATATAAAGCAACAAAAATTAGGGTGCCCAGGAGATGTTTAAAACAATCTTAAAAAACTTTAAGATTTCGAGGCATGGTGACTTCTGCCTGTAATCCCAGCATTTTGGGAGGCCAAGGCAGGAGGATCGCTTGAGCCTAGGAGTTCAAGACCAGCCTGGGCAACAGAGCGAGAACCCATCTCTACAAAAAATTAGCCATGTGGTGGTGAGCACCAGCTATTCTGGAGGGTGAGGCAGGAGGATCGCTTGAGCCCAGGAGTTCAAGGTTGTAGTGAGCTATGATCACGCCACTGCACTCCAGCCTGGGTGACAGAAGGAGACCCTCTCTCAAAACAAAACAAAACAAAAAACACTTGAAAAAACCTTTCATTAGTTTATCACACTTTAATAAAGAAAACAAATTCCTTCTTGGTTTAAACTGGATTCTGATGCATTATTTAGCAGCACCACTGAAATAAACATTCTTTTGACCAAAGTATTTCTAAAGATTAAATAAACAATCACATTAAGTTCATTTTACAAAACATTGGTTGGGGGAAAGAGGGGAAAAAGAGAGTATTTAGATCATAGAAATAAGCATTAGCAATAAGCTCCAATAAACCTAAAAAATAAGGAGGTACCCCAAAGCAAGAAAAAACGAGAGAAAAGTATAACATTTTTTAGATATTTTGAAGAGCTTTTGAAGGAATTTGATTTTGTGAATAAAAGGATTATCACTAAAATATAGGAGTCATTAGAACAAAAATAAAAACGTTCACTAGAGTCACTAACCATTCTTAAGCCACATTTTAGTAAGATTTAACCATAAAAATTACTGTATCTTTTTAGAAATGTAATTTAGGAATTAGGAAAAACAATTTGCATAAAGATCTAAAAACATATTATACACTATTTAATAACTGCATTCTTTCTAGTGTTTGCTGTCATCGTGTAAATAATCAAAGTTCTTTTGACAAACTGACAAGTGGCATTCATTAAAGACAGTGCAATGGACATATAGCTCTTTAACCTGTTTGATTGCTATTAGGAGCAGTCATGATTCACTTAAGCTTTTAGTTTGACCTATTTCTTTTCAAGCTTAGTAAACACAGCTGTTTTCAATGATTAAAAAGAAATGAACTGAAAGCAATATAAAAATGGACACTTAGATAAAACAAAGCTGAGTGGTTGCAGCATGCATATGTTGTCTTGTTTACAGAAAAAGCTGTTTTTAATGTTTTTTCCAAGAACTGCTTTACTGACAGATACTCTTCCAAAATGAACAGGATAAAAGGAGTTTTATATTTGTCAGAAAGAAATGATTCTTCTTATAGCAATGAGTTTGTACATATACAATGTTCATTTCCCAAAGCATACTGAAATTAAGGGAACATTATATTTGTTGGGTTTGGGGTTTATTTTAAAAATTCTAAAACTGAACAATTGTAGGAAAGGAGACTATCACTTCCTTCTGATTCTTATTCTGGATATTTCAGCAGAGAATATGAAATGATGACAGATTTATACTTAAAACAGACAAGATGACTTCAAAAAACACTTTTGTGCCTTTGTGTATGCTTATATCTGAATTGACATTTCTTTCCTTTAAAGCCAGGCACAGTGGTTCATGCCTGTAATCCCAGCACTTTGGGAGACCAAGGCTGGAGGTTCGCTTGAGGCCAGGAGTTTGAGACCAGTCTGGGCATAATAAGTGAGACCCTGTCTCTAAAAAACAATTAAATAAAATAACAATTGCCAGTGCAGTGCTGTTTTCCTGTAGTCCCAGCTATTTGGGAGGATGACGCTGAAACAGGAGGATCCCTTGAGTCCAGAAGTTCAAGACTGCGGTGAGCTATCATTACACCACTGCACTCCACCTTGCACAACAGAGTAAGACCCCATCTCTTAAAAAAAATCTTCCTTAAAAAAAAAATTAAGTATACCTATTACCATTTCTTTTTTTTTTGAGATGGAGTCTCGCTCCTGTCGTGCAGGCTGGAGTGCAGTGGCACAGTGTTGGGGGTGCAGTGGCACAATTTTGGCTCACTGCAACCTCCACCTCCTGGGTTCAAGCGATTCTTTTGCCTCAGCCTCCTGAGTAGCTGGGACTACGGGAGCACACCACAATGCCCAGCTAATTTTTGTATTTTTAGTAGAGGTGGGATTTTACCATGTTGGCCAGGATGGTCTCGATCTCTTGACCTCGTAATCTGCCCGCCTCAACCTCCCAAAGTGCTGGAATTACAGGCGTGAGCCACCACGCTCGGCCCCATTTCTTATTTAGTAAGATGTCAGATATTTTATATCCAAAAATAACAGATAAAATTAACTTATCTGCCACCTTTTAAAGAAAACTTGATGATCTCTCTAAAACAGTAACTACTCGGAGGATTTATGCAGATTTACTTGGTGGACAAAACCAGACAGCAAAAGACCCAGGGTAACCATAATTTTATGTGGGGATATAGAATTATAAAACTGCTTTCTTGAGACATATATGTGTATATATATATACACACACACACATACACATATGTATATATACACACACATATATGTACATATATACGTGTGTTTATATATACACACATACACACAAATGTACATGTGTATGACTTTTTCTGTTGCTTACCTATGGATTCTACTTTTTAGATTGCTATATTGCATTCTGAAATATATCCCATAATTTTATTTTATTTTTTTGAGATGAAGTCTCGCTCTGTCACCCAGGCTGAAGTGCGGTGGTGCAATACTGGCTTACTGCAATCTTCACCTCCCAGGTTCAAGCGATTCTCCTGCCTCAGCCTCCTGAGTAGCTGGTGCACACCACCATGCCAGACTAATTTTGAATTTTTAGAAGAGATGAGGTTGTCACCATGTTGGCCAGACTGGTCCTCAACTCCTGACCTCAAGTGATCTACCCACCTCCACCTCCCAAAGTGCTGGGATTACAGGTGTGAGTCATTGCGCCCGTCCTATAGCCCATAATTAATGCCTAATATCCTATACCCTAAAATACTATGTTTTCAGAGATAATTCACCTGAGGCCAAAACACTGTGAATAGTTTTTTGAGTGTTTTGAGAACTGCCCATTTGGAGAGTCTACCTCTGGGAGAAGCAGCAGCTGCATTTACCTGCTATTTCAAAAGAATGGAATGTGTGTGTGTGTGTGTGTGTGTGTGTGTTCAATTAGTGACACTGGCGATAGTGTGAGAGCATTCAAAGTATCCAGTTCACATATTTTGTAAGAACTTTGATAGTAGTCAACTTCTTAAGACATCTTTAAAAAAATTTTCTCATTTTCTTGGAATATACTTCCAAAGCTTTTACTTTGCTTTTACTGTTTAAGCATACTAGTAATGAAATTAAAAGGTTATAATTGTATAGAGCATATTATAATGTGGTACTTCTACATTTGTAATAAAAAATTACATCACAAGTTTATATGCAAATGTTTATCTCTTCAACTATTTTTTTTTTTTTGAGACAGAGTTTCACTCTTGTTGCCCAGGCTGGAATGCAATGGCACAATCTCAGCCTCAGTCTCCGCCTCCCGGGTTCAAACGATTCTCCTAAATCAGCCTCCCGAGTAGCTGGGATTACAGGCATGCGCCACCATGCCCGGCTAATTTTGCATTTTTAGTAGAGACAGGTTTCTCCATGTTGGTCAGGCTGGTCTCCAACTCTGACCTCAGGTGATCCGCCCACCTTGGCCACCCAAAGTGCTGGAATTACAGGTATGAGCCACCGTGCCCGGCCTAATTTTTTTAAATAATAGAGACAGTGTCTCACTATGTTGCCCAGGCTGGTCTTGAACTCCTAGCCTCATGTGATCCTCCTGCTTTGGCCTCCCAAAGTGCTGGGATTACGTGTGTGAGCCATTGTGACTGGCCCCCATGTCTCTATTTTATTTTTATTTTATTTTGAGACGGAGTCTTGCTCTGTCACCCAGGCTGGAGTGCAGTGTGCAATCTTGACCCACTGCAACCTTCGCCTCCCAGGTTCAAGTGATTCTCCTGCTTCAACTTCCTGAGTAGCTGGGATTATAGGTGCAGAACACCACACCAGGCTAATTTTGTATTTTCTTTCCTTTTTTTTTTGAGACGGAGTTTCGCTCTTGTTGCCCAGGCTGGAGTGGTGCAATCTCGGCCTCAGCCTCCCAAGTAGCTGGGATTACAGGCATAAGCCACCACGCCTGGCTAATTTTGTATTTTTAGTAGAGACGGGGTTTCTCCATGTTGGTCAGGCTGGTCTCGAACTCCCGACCTCAGGTGATCCACCCACCTTAGCCCCCCAAAGTGCTGGGATTACAGGTGTGAGCCACCGTGCCCGCCAACACCTCTCTATTTTAGTAGATCCCTTACCAAGCAATCCTTCAATAATTTTCTTAACCTTCTGTAATTTCTAAATCATTGAATAACACCCCCTCAAATTCATACCTATTTTTCTTTGCTTCCCCAAATGTAACTGTGTTCCAATGTGACATCATCAAAGTATATGAGCAGAAACTTCATTATAAAATGCCTTATTATTCTGATTAAGTTATACATAATTATGAAAATGACATCTCATATTTCTCACTTGCTCCTTGCAACTGTTCTGTGAAGTATGAAGCAAAGGTAAAAGTCTTGCCCATATTAACAGAAATAGCAAGTGGCAGAGGTATTCCAGCTCTTACTTCAATTTTCTTTCTGTAATATTGTACCCCTCTGGCCAAATGATAGTATATCTGTGTATGATTTACCTCAGAAAATTGTGTGGCTGTACAATAATGCAGTACACAATTAATTTTATGATATGAAATTAAAAATAAATGCCACTCATCAGACTATTCCCCCAAAGGACTACTGAAGTTTTAAAAAATCTTTAGAAAGGATTCTAAAAATCAATACTATGTTTAAAGAGTTTAAGCACTCACTGCTGCTTTTCTTGGTCCCCAAGGTCTGGCCATCTTCTAAAGAGTTTGAACCTACTGAAGAACTATCTTGACTGTCTTGATGAGGGAGCTGAAGAAATCCTTCACTGGAGTCTGAGCGGGTGGGTGTTAATGTTAGAGATTTCTGGCGTTCCCGATTAATATCTTTCTTAGACTTTATCAATTTTCTCATTTTTAGAGTAATCCAGTTGCCTCTCCTAACAGAATTTTAAAATTTGTTATCAGTTTAAAATTCAACATACAAATCCTTCATAAAATTAGAAGTCATCACAATATTAGAAATAACGTACGGTTTTTTTTCAAAACAAGAATTCATAAAATTTGGTTAATAGTACCTTCTAGGAGGAGATGGGTCATAAAATTTGTATTGATCCATAATTTTCTCTTCTAATTTCTCCTTCTGGCGTCTTAATTCATTTAACTTATCACTATAAAAATAAAAATTACCTTTTAGGACAGGCATCATATTTTGTAAAGCTACGAATATTAAATTATTTTGTGACTGTGATCTAACTTCTCCCCAAAACATAAAAAAATACAGATACCATGGTCGGCAACTAAGATTTTATCAGGTAGTTAACAACGGGAATTTTTCCATGTTTCTCCTTTTTTAAAAATTTACAACTTTTTTTTTTCCTTTTTGGAAGAAAGGTGATCTATTACAATTTATATTAGCAAAAAATAAAAATATTTGGATAGTTTGCTTATAATTATAGATATAACGACTAATCCTGCAAACACATGTTCATGCAAATAGATTTTTTTCTTTTCGGCAGAATTACTTAGGCTTGATTTACTTGTAGAGAATAATTTCCTGACTCCAGCAATGCATGAGTCATCACATACTAAGTCTCATTTTTATATTCTCAGTAGTATTTACTGTATAAACATCAAAGATCACCAAAGTAATGTCTCTAAGAAAACCCCACAATGCCAAAGAATACTATTTACTTAAGAAACATTAGTGATCATTTACAATGAGGAAGGCATGAGGTATATATGAAGATGAATAATAAATAGCTTTGTTTATAATATAGGAGAAAGAAGATATATCCATAAATATAACATATAATATCGTGTGTATGCATACATACACACACACACACACATATATATATAAAATGACTATATAATCCAAGGAAGTAGCAGTACCAAAATAAAACACTGTACAAGTACAACAGGAAGGTAAATATATCCATCTTAGATCACGAAATAAATCCCCATGAAGAAAAAGGCCATTATTAGATAGGCTGAAAAGGAAAGATAAGAATGCTAAATTATATGTTGGTGTAGTGTAGGAAGTTAAAAAAATGCTACGTTATGTTTAGCTTGAACGTTATAGGCTGAGAGGAAGTAGTGAGGGAGAGTTTTGGTTTTAGATTCTGCTCAGTAGGAAATCAGAAGTATTGCAAGTTTCATTACAAAGTGGTAAGAAATCTTTGTTTAAAGTACTTTAACCCAATGATGGAATAGGATATATCAGAAAGATTGGAGATAAGGCAGGGCACAGTGGCTCAGGCCTATAATTCCAGTGCTTTGGAAGGTGGAGGCAGGTGGATCACTTGAGCTCAGGAGTTTGAGACCAGCCTGGCCAATGTGGCAAAACCCTGTTTTTACAAAAAATACAACAATTAGCAGTGTGCAGCAGCATTTGCCTATAGTCTCAGCTACTTCGGAGGCTGAGGCAGGAGAATCGCCTGAACTCGGGACGGGGGGTTTGCAGTGAGCTGAGATTGTGCTACTGCACTCCAGCCTGGCTGACAGAGCAAGACCGGGAAAAAAAAAAAAAAAAAGATTGGAGATAAGAAAACATTCAGGAAGCTAATGGGGTAGTCTATTTGAGAGGGAAGGCTGAATTACAGTGGTGGAGACTAGGAGGAACTAACTCAAGAGATTCTGTAGAAGATGCCCTGTGAACAGATGTTGCCAACAGTTATACCACGGCACAAACAGCACACAGCCTACATTTATCATTCACCAACTGCTTGGATCTGAGGCCCGCAGAAGAGTTGATGTTTGAAAAGTTGTAAACGAGGCCATAGTTCCCAGTTGGTTTTTCCTTTTACTAGTTGAAATATCATTAAGAACCTCCAAAATCTCAGTACTACCTGTCCACTGCCATCCTGCTAGGACCATATGACAGAGGCATTTAGCTAGAAATGTCCGACATGTAAGATGGATATTTGTAATTTAAATTCAGTAAGTCATAATAGATAATAATTTGTGGAAGTCAACTATTTGGACACAAGCACTTTGATCTGGAAATGTATTAGTCACCAATGGTCAGAATAGTTAAGACAACAAAGCTTTGGATAATGGCTCTGCTTAAGGGACAAGAGACTCAAATGTCAAAAGTTTTATATATACTCAAAGCTTCTTAATCTAAACCAAGGCTTCTTTTGAAAGCAAGTAAAGGAATATATACCCCAGAAAGGACTAAAAGGACTAAAGGTAGAGCCCAAGGTGTCCAGCCACAAATGTGAAATTTCTTTGAGGTTTTACATTTACTTTGAAAGTTTACACAATTTCTGCCTTTGTTCCAAGATACACCTGTGTATTAATAAAGAAATAATGTTCCCTGCCTGACATTTTTTGGTAAGACTGGTGCTTCAGAAAAATGTATGATGTATCCTGGTTTCACATGTGCCCTGGCTATTTATGTACATCAAGTCTGAAAGGCACAGACATACTACTTTATGTACTCCTTGAATAATCTGGAAAGTAAGTGTCATCTCTATTTTAGAGAAGAAGAAACTAATGATCAAAGGAATGAAGTAACTTGTCTATGGTCACATAGCTAGTGAGTGGATGAATTGGGACATGAATTAGAAGCTGTCTGATTTCAACATCTGTGCTATTTCTATTATACTGTGGTGCTTCTCATTTGTGGGGCAAAGAGATCTATTGAGTAAAGATGAATCATCCTGTAGTAATACAAAGACTACCCACTGGGCCGCATAGGCCCAAATCTGAGTGTTAACAGATTGTTTAACTCTTTGGAGACACAATTTACCAATAATTAAGCCTTGCCAATTCTCTTTCACACGTCTTACAGCTTGATCTCAACTCCTTTGTATGGCATAGAACAACCTTTGTAAACTGGGTCCTGACTGTTTAGCCACTTCTCTATTGCACTACTCCTTTCCTCAATTTTGCTCCAGAAAGAACAATTAATTTTTAGGTCCTATACCACACCACAACATACTGACATCACACCTCCATGACTTTGTATTGCAGCTCTCCTGGGCTGGTATGCCTCCTCAAGCAAATTCCTATTGAACCCATAAGTCTCTGCTCAAGTCTCATCTTTGGAAAGTTCACCTTGCCTCTCCCAGACTAAGATACTCCTGCCCCTATATGTGCTATGTTTCTATGGCCTCCTACATATACTTCCATTATAGAATTACTATATTTAAATGTTTATTTGTATTTCTCACTTTATATTACTAATTTCTTAAGAGCAAGATTCATGTGTTTTCATGTTAGTATTTCTGATTATTAGGAGAGTGCCTGGAATATAAGCACTCAAAAATATTTGTTGAAATAATAATGTTGAAAATCAATAAAAATTAGCATGAATTTTCTCTGCCACTGGGTATGGCAATGATAAAATCATGAATAACATATTTCAGAGTGCAAAATTATTTGGTACCTACATGTACTGTCTTTGTTCAACATGAAAAAGATCCTTGCTTTCCATATTCTGCTCCAAAAGTGTTCTGTTCTGTAGCATTAATGTCTGAATTTGATCTAGTAGATGTCGATTTTCTTCTTCTAAATTTCCTTTAAGTTGGCTTAGTAACTGTTTAAACACAAAAATTTTTGTAAAAAAACATTTACATTTAACATAAATCAACTGAAAAATATGAAGTACTACACAAAGATTTAAGTGTTCCACTGTTTGAACAATTAATGATTGTACTTTTATCAGAGCATGATTATTTTAGTGACAATGACACCTACAGCACTGGGTTACATGATATATATATATATGTGTGTGTGTGTGTTTATGTATATATATACACATACATACGTACATATGTGTATATATACACACACACACATATATATATATTCTTAATTCTCACAAACACTGGGTCTAATATATAATAAATTATCTAACTCCCCAAACACTGCTTTCTGTCTTTAAAATGGTTTAACTTACAGTCCAAAAGCTAGATTTAAATATCTAATATTTTATTTCTATGAAATGTTAGACAAGTTAGTTCTCAGATCTATGAAATGAGGATAGCTCCCACGCAACAAGACTGTTGCAAGGATTAATCAATATATGTAAAGTATCTAGTAGCATGTGTATAGCACACACTAAGTACTTAGTATGTCTCATAATTTCCCCATCTACTGTTTTCTTTCTTGTGAGACAGAGTTTCGCTCTTGTTGCCCAGGCTGGAGTGCAATAGCCCGATCTCGGCTCACTGCAACCTCCGCCTCCCGGTTTCAAGCTACTCTGTCTCACCTTCCCAAGTACCTGGGATTACAGGCATGTACCACAATGCCCAGCTAGTTTTGTATTTTTAGTAAAGATGGGGTTTCTCCATGTTGGTCAGGCTGGTCTCAAACTCCCAACCTCAGGTGATCCACCCACCTCAGCCTCCCAAAGTGCTGGGATTACAGGCGTGAGCCACCGTGCCCGGCATCCATCCACTGTTTTCAAGAAACCTTAAAAGTCTGTGTGTAGTTTTTGTGGCTTGATCAAGGGAAATCAGGTAATTTAGTCAACAGTTGGTATTAACAGCTGGCATTACTAGTAGTTGGGCTGCCAGCAGCATTGGGCCTTTTGTACGCAGTTAGTAGAAACTGGAAATATGCCTTAGCTAGGCCACAGGTTCAAACAGAAGTTCAGAAGGCCCAAAGTAGTGATTCTAAAAGTTTGGCATCCCTTGTAGAGTAGATTTCTAGGCCCGAGCATTCAAATTTGGCAGGTCTCGAGTAGAGCCCAGATATCTGTATTAAAAAAGCAAAAGCAAATAACACATACCTGCCCTGCCTACACCACCCACCCCACCTCCCACCCAAAAAAAAAAATTTTGAAAAATTTCAAAAAGTAGAGAGAAAATCAGAGAGAATGATACTAGAATCATAAACAACCATCTAGATCTGTAACTGTGAATATCATACTATATTTATCTGTATGTTGTTAAATTGAAACATAACATACATGGTAGATTTATTTGAATGAATTTATTTTCTTCCCTGTACCTATGCCCTCTTGCAATGTAACTTCTCACTTTTCCCATAAAGAAGTGGAATCTATTTCCCTTCTTCTTGAATTTGGAATGCTTTTGCCAAGAGAAAGTGGTGGAAGTGATGGTGTAACAGTTCCAAGCCTAGGCCTCAAGTTGCCTGTGGACTTCCACTCAGACTCTCAGAGCCCCGCTGGAGGATGGAGAGACCACATGGAACAGAGAAGGGTTATCCCGGTGAGGCCACCATAGACCAGCCAGCCCTCAGCATACATGCCAGCTAATTACAGATGCAGGAGCAAACCCCTGGCAGTGAGTAGATTAGCATAGATGCTCAGCAAACTCAGACTCATTAGGCAAAAAGAAGTGTTTACTGTCCATTACCACTAAGGTTCTCCCATTGTTAAAGAGCATTATCGGTGTCAATAGACAACAGATAAAGCATATATAAAGAAAATAGAACAATTCTTTTGTTGTTGTTAGATGGAGTTTCGCTCTTTTGGCCAGGCTAGAGGGAAGTGGCGCGATCTCAGCTCACTGCAACCTCTGTCCCCCAAGTTCAAGCGATTCTCCTGCCTCAGCCTCCCAAGTAGCTGGGATTACAGGCATGTGCCACCACACCCAGCTAAATTTTGTATTTTTAGTAGAGATGGGTTTTCACCATATTGGCCAGGTTGGTCTCGAACTCCTGACCTCAGGTGATCCACCCGCCTCGGCCTGCCAAAGTGCTGGGATTACAGGCGTGAGCCACTGTGGCTGGCCCAATAACAAATTTTAAGTGTATATAGAGCTCAATGAATTATCACAAAGTGAACACTACATTAAACCAGCACCTGGACCAAGAAACAGAACATTAATTGTATTCCAGAAACACCTGTGCTATCTTCCAACCACTATCCCTTCCCACCAAGGTTAACTACTACCTCAACCTTTTATACTATAGATTAGTTTTTTCCACCTCCACTAAATCATGTCATTATACGACTTAGCCCTCAGCCAATAATTAACATTTGACCCAAGTTGTGAGAATTAGCCAGGGATGCATAGACAGCTAGGGCTCTCTCTGGTCTCTCTCGAACAGTTTTCTGGACCACCAGTGACATGTGGGATCTTATGAAGACCCACTGAGGCTGACTCATTTCTTGAAAATCCTTTAATTTTTGACTAGTTCACTGGTCTGTTATTTGCCCCAACCAATATTTCAACCTCAAGCTATCTAAGAGTTGACCTTTGACAACTCTCCCAGGCATGGGGCTTTGCTATGCTCTGTTCCAAATCAAGTCAGTTTCCTCCAGTAGAAAGACTGCTGGTTTTCATAGCCTGCCCTATGCTCTGTCAAAACTACCAGGTATAGGAACCAGGGAAGGAAGAGGAATGGGAGAAGCCCCAAGATAAAATGCCTCAGACAATCACAGTTCCTTCCCAGGGTTGAATAGTTTTGCTTTAATAAATGCTTCTCAATTTGTTATATGCCCTTGTTGGGTTCTACAGTCCCAACATTGTTGTTTTTGATAGTTCTGTCCAATTGTATTGTTTCTTAAGGAGTTGATTTGCTGCATTCCTCACTCTACCATTCTAGAGGTATACCATCCTAACTACAATTTATTTAGACTTTTATAAATCATAGGTAGAATGAACTATTTTCTGAGCTTTGTTGGGTAATTAGTTGTATGTTGTTTCCAACTAATTTTTCTATTGGTTTATAATTTCATGCCAGGTGTGAACATTTTTTCATTAAATGAATAATTTTACAATTTTCAAAGAATCTGGACATGAGTTTAAGCTAATACTTTTTAAAAGATTGTAATTAATGATATGGGAAGTTGTTCTGAATCACGTGTAGGTTTCAATGATCCTTGACCAAATTCTTTTAGATATACACCACTAAATATATACTAGTATTGTCACTGTAATATAGTCATTTATTTCTTAGGCATGTCTTGGTGCCTAAATGAAGGAAACAGCGATTCAACTTATTAAAGCTCACCTCACACTGGTTATTCAGTTTGGTTGATGTAATATCCAGTTGTTGGTATTGTTCCTTTAGCTTTGAAAATTCAGCTTCTAATCTTGTTTGTTCCAGTTTGGAATTATTCAGAAGACTTTTCAAATTTTTATGGTCAGTTTGTAAAACTTCAGTCTCTTTTAAAAGTTGACTATAGGTATGATTCAACCTATAATTAGAAATCACAGAAATATAATTAGATTATCTTAATAGCTTTTGGTATAATTTATACAATATGAAATGATATAAATAACATTAAGACATACTTAGAATAAAAGACTGTTTTGCAAGTTACTAAACTTATCAAAAATCAGTTTCTATTCTGTAAAAACTAGATTTTTAAAAATTCTGAGTACCTTTCCCTTGAAAATAATTTTTAATTTCCCTTTTCCATCCACCCATCTCCACACTGGGAAAAGAATTTTTTAGTCTTTAAATATGTTGAAGTGTAGGTACTGAAAGTTTCAAGTATTAGTAAGAAAGTAGTGGCTGGTTATTGATGGTCCATGTCTGTAATCCCAGCATTTTGGGAGGTCTAGCAGAAGGATCACCTGAGGCCAGGAGTTTGAGAGCAGCCTTGGGGATCACAGGAGACCCAATTTCTACAAAAACTAAAAATTAAAATAAAATTTAAAAAAATCAGCCAGGCATGTTGGTGTGTGCTAGCAGTCCCAGCTACCTGAGGGGCTGAGGTGGGAGGACTGCTTAAGCATAGGAGTTTGAGGTTGCAGTAAGCTACGATCGAGCTACTGAACTTCGGCTTGGGCAACAGAGCAAGATCCTATCTCTCTCTCTCTTCTTCTTTTTTTTTTTTTTTTTTTGAGACGGAGTCTTGCTCTGTCGCCCAGGCTGGAGTGCAGTGGCCGGATCTCAGCTCACTACAAGCTCCGCCTCCCGGGTTTACGCCATTCTCCTGCCTCAGCCTCCCGAGTAGCTGGGACTACAGGCGCCTGCCACCTCGCCTGGCTAGTTTTTGTATTTTTTAGTAGAGACGGGGTTTCACCGTGTTCATCAGGATGGTCTCGATCTCCTGACCTCGTGATCCGCCTGTCTCGGCCTCCCAAAGTGCTGGGATTACAGGCTTGAGCCATCGCGCCCGGCCTTTTTTTTTTTTTTAGGAGATGGGAGTCTTACTCTGTCACCCAGGCTGGAGTGCAGTGGCACGATCTCGACTCACTGCAACCTCCACCTCTCAGGTTCAAGCAATTCTCCTGTTTCACCCACCCAAGTAGCTCGGACTACAGGTGCACGCCACCACGCCTGGCTAATTTTTGCATTTTTAGTAGAGATGGGGTTTCACCATGTTGGTCAAGCTGGTCTCGAACTCCTGACCTCAGGTGATCTACCTGCCTCGGCCTCCCAAAGTGCTGGGATTACAGGTGTGAGCCATGCACCCTGCCTATTCTATTTTTTAAAATTCTAAATTCAAACTATGCTTGGTACTACAAAGGGGCAGTATGTATTTTGGATGTAAGAAATAATACATAATAAAAATATATATATACACACATATATATGTATATACTTTCTACATAAAATGTTTGTTATATATAATATGTATTTATTACCTATCATTTTCACCACAAAGTTTCTTGTATTCTGCAGCTACCGTTTCATGGTTTTTATTTTCAAGCAGCATTTTTTCCTGTTCTACTTTGAGCATTTTTTCCAAATCTTCCAATTGTCCTTTCTGTTTTAATAACTGATTGTAACTGGGGGAAAAAAGGCATTTGGTTTATAATAATTACAAAAAAGAAATTTTAGAAATGAAGGAAATGAGTAATTAATATCATTTAAAACACATGCAAATTTATATAAATTTCCTACGTAAACTAACATTAGATGTATTTAACATATAAAATTTATTATACTACTTGAAGAAAATTCATTTTAAATTCACAGTACAACAAAATATAACAAATTACCGGTCTTCAAGGTCTCTATGTTCCACCTCAAGATTTTTGTGGGCAGACTTCAGAGTTCCATGTTTAGAGATAAGAGATTCATACTCTGAAGCCTGATGTTCATGAAGAAGTTCCAGCTTTTCATGATCTTTGATCAGAGAATCATAGAGAGATTTTAGGTCTTCTCGCTCTTTGATTACAGATTCATTTTCATTTTCTAAGGAAGACTGCTGGATTAGGAGTTGTGCATTCTGGTTCATAAGTGAGGTACTTTGGGAATTAAGGGTGGAATTTTCAACCTATAAGAATACGTATTGTTATCAGACATAAGAAAAATAGTTCACGTTCTTTTTTCAAAATACAAGATTACAATGTTAAAGAAAGCTCTAAATGAATCACAGCAGATATATTTACATTATACTGGGAAGATTTTGATTTTAGCTTCCCAAAGAATAAGGCTACCATTTAATTTTGATTTTTGGAAGTATTATAATACACACATACATACGTATATGTGTGTGTGTGTGTGTGTATATTAGACATATATATGTATTTTATGTTTTGGGTTGAATTTATTTTAAATGAAGGTGATTAGCAACCATTTTATTATATTACAAATGAAAATGTATAAAATTTGAAGTGCTAGTTTATCATTTCTCCAATTTGGTGATGGAAGTTGATAGAAGTGAAAAATTACTTGTGGAAATTTTTCAAGAGTCCAAATTAAATAAATATTTTCTTTATCAAACAAAGTGTTGATGCTGATCAAAAAAAAGGGTTACAGAAAGAAGAATTCTTAGATTCAGAGAGGGAACTTGTTTCTGTTCTTTAAGAGGTTTCAGAGTTGAACTTTTCCCCACCTGAATGTTCTGTTTGGAAAGACACTGGCGGTGTTAAGTGAAAGATAGATCCTTTGAACTTAGGACAGGTCTAAAGACAAAATTCTCATGTTGTCCTGCTTTCCAGTAACTAAACTGATAAAAAAAAGCCATACAAATGAAATAAGGAATAGTATGCTGCAACCATACTCTCAAACAAGGGTTTCTACCTAATTTATTACAATCAACTTAATGAAATGGTAGAAAGACCACAAATATAATTTATCTTTATTTAGATGTATTGACTGAATTTATTAATATTTAAAGCCTTTGACGTTTTAAAAATTGATGTGTGAAAGTTTGGCATGGCACTAAATAAAAACATTTTCATTTATCTTTAAGTTCATTTGCTAAGAAACAATGTTTCCATGTTTACCCTCCCTTATTTTAATAGCGTAATTCAAGAGTTTGGTTGCATATTCCCAAAATATTATATTACAACCTGAAGCTTGGCATTCTGCGTTTGAAGAGTGGTATTCTGTTCCTGTAATGACACTGTCTGCCTCTGAAGTGCAAGAATCTGAGCCTGCAAATTACTGTTTTGTGTCTCAAGTTGCTTCAGTTGAGTTTTCAATGCTTGCTTCTCTGCTTGCAGTGTAGCATTCTTAAAAACAAAAACCAAAACCAAACATATTAACAATAATAGCAATACTAAACATATTTCTATAATATACTGAATTTTATACTATAAGTATTTATTAGCATTACAATCCATAAAACCCCAACAATCTTAAAAGAGAAAAAAAAAACATTTTCCCCATCCCAAATTGTAAACAGACATTCATCAGAAAGAAGGCAATAATACTAAAACCTTAATATTGCGCCTGTGTCTTGTCTGCACTATAATATCCTAAAAATAAAATATCCTATTCTAAATATACTTATTAACACAAAAACTAGAAAGGAATTGTCAGTTGTATGGTTTTAATACTGCTTGAAGGTTCCCAGAATGACCAGAATAAATGGGGCTGTGTCCAGTCATGGAGGTCTATCTTTTCTAATTTACCCAAAGGCAAATATATACCTAAGTGAGTGGTGGTCCCAGAGATAGTGCAAAACTAAGTAATTTCCAGACACAAATATTTCAAACGGAAGCAGGTTTACAGGAACCATCTTAACCATCTGTTTAAAATTTGCAGTCCACAACAGACCTAACGCAGATATTTTCTTATTTTTCGCACAATATAAAATGCTAATTAAAACTCTACTTCAACTATAAGACTCCTGGAGCATTTCCAAACAAAACATAAAATTTTCAGTTTTTCCAGTACATAAGGCCATATTTCAATTTTATAACAAATGAACTACTATGCGAATCAATGATTATTATATTTTAAAATACTTGTCATTAATCTTTTCAGGATTATTTCTAAATTAAATTTCATAAAAAATCAGCAACAGCAAAGTACAAAGAACCCTCCAGAAAACAGAAATAAAACTTTAATGTACAAAAGGTCATAATTGGTCTACGCTGCAGTATGCATAAAAAGTTAACAACTGAATCACAACAGATCACTCTTAACATATCTATATGTAAATATAACATTCACTTTATTGGCTTTATGTTATATACACTGCATGTCACTGTGTAAAAGGCAGGTCAGGATTTGACCCACATATTATACTATAAAATTGAAGCTGAGGAAACAAAATGCTTTAAGATGGGTTATGATTTTGTATTTCTCTTTTGTTCATTTGTTCAAATAAAAAGGATGAAAATTGTATACTAGAAAAAATAAAATGGAATACTGACAGTACTGATGTATTTATATACCATCTCAGCACGAAGAGGTGAACCATTTTTCACATATATATGTGAAATACTATTGTAGTTTAGCACTTTAGAAACTAAATTGTACAAGCTCTACCTATAATTCCAGGTGTCTCTGGGAATTAAAAAAATTCCTATAGTCTATAATGAAGAGAAGAGATAGCTGAGAGGGTATCTTAGAGCAGGAAAAAATTTACAATGGAAAACAAAGAAGTTAGCAAATATAATACTGGCAACAAAAATTACCAGCCTATTATATGGCTGACCGTCTTTATAACCCCATTATCTAAAATATGAAACGAAGTAATTTTTTTCCAATGGAAATTTATAAAGGAAGTCTACAAGAAAAAAAAGATTCACCTTACAGGACTTCATATGCCAGCTCAATTTTCTAAAATGTAATTATGAATCCAAGCAATATAGGTATATATATCACTGATTAAAAATAGGTATTTATAAATGGCCAATAAATACATGAAAAATGTGTAATGCCTAACTCATAATTTTAAATGTGCACATTAAAATATTTTCTCGTATTGCTTTAACAAAAATTAAAGCACTAGGTACTATCCAGTGTTAATATGGAAAGATAGGTATACTCTCTTAGTGGGATTGAAAGTTGATGTGATTTTTAGGCTGGGTGTGCTGATTCACACCTGCAATCCCAGCACTCTGGGAGGCTGGGGAGAGCGGATCACTTGAGGCCAGGAGTTCGAGACCAGTCTGGGCAGCATAGTAAGACGCCACCTCTACAAAAAATACAAAAATTCGCTGGGTATGGTGATGTGCACCTGTGCTCCCAGCTACTTGGGAGGCTGAGGCAAGAGGATCACTTGAGCCTTGGAGGATGAGGCTTCAGTGAGCTATGATCTCGCCACTGCATTCCAGCCTGGGAGATGAGTGAGACCCTGTCTCAGAAAAGAAAAAAAAAAAAAGAAAGAAAATTGATGGGATTTTTAAAGACTAATAAAAAATATCAATTAAACACACACACACACACACACACACACGTATATATCCTTTGGCCTTGCAATTTCACTGTCAGAAATTTAGCATTCTATGAACATGTTTAAAAACAACCGAAATGGGCCAGGCGCAGTGGCTCACACCTGTAATCCCAGCACTTTGGGAGGCCGAGGCAGGTGGATCACGAGGTCAGGAGATCAAGACCATCCTGGCTAACACAGTGAAATCCCATCTCTACTAAAAATACAAAAATTAGCCGGGCAGGCGTGGTGGCGGACTGAGGCAGGAGAATGGTGTGAACCCGGAAGGCGGAGCTGGCAGTGAGCCGAGATCACGCCACTGCACTCTAGCCTGGGCAACAAAGTGAGACTCCGTTTCAAAAACAAAACAGAACAAAAAACCTAACTGTAGAGAAATGTGAGATTTATTTAAGTAAATTATGGTAACATTCACACTATGGAATAATAGGTAGTCATTAAACAAAATGAAATACACATACATCTGCTAAAATTGAGAGATCTCCAAGAAAATATTAACAGAAAAAGCAAATAGGAATTTTGTATAGCATGATCCCGCAGGTATAAATTTGTAAAAGAAATATACTTCTATATACAGATAAATGACAAAAAAATTTTCTAGGAAGATAAACTGTTCATAGTGATTCTTTTTGAAAGAGAAAGCAGAAATCAATGGTGTGGGGATTATTTTTTGGTTTTATTGCTTAGTTTTTAATTAAAGGTACTATTTTTGTGTTAAATTAAAAAAACCACCACCACAACTATTTTACTTGCTATTGTGTAAGTTCCTTAAGTTTATTCATCTTTTGAAGGGTAACTACTTGTTGTTCAGCTTGTTTGCTTGTTGTTTACTGTCAAGTATATATTGAACTAATTCAGCAAATATTTGTTAAGTGTCTGCTACATACCAGGCACTATTCTAGATATTAAAGGCATGGTGGTAAAAAAAAGAAAGATAAACTACCTGCTTTCATAAATGAATACGAAATTTAATTTCACTGTGAAAAGTGCTATGCAAAAACTAAAGCAATGGAACAATAGTGAATAGTTCAAGTTGGGGATAACAACTTTACTGGGGGAAGCAGTCAGGGAAGACCTTCTGCAGGACATATGATATGGCACCCAAATGCTGAGGGAAGCCAGTCATATGTTCCAGGCAGGAGAAGCAAAAACAAAGGCCCCTGAGGTAGGAACAAATAGAAAAAGGACTATATGACCAGAATTTTCTTATTAGGTGCCATCAATTGTTTAAATATTAGACAATATATCTAAGATAAATACATCCAGTGATCCTCTATTTAAAAAAAAATGATTCCTACTAAAATTAAAAAATACTTACATTTCTTTCTACTTCAATTAATCTGTCTTTAACTTTCAGAAGTTCTCTAGTTGTTTCTTGACTTTCTCGCTCCCATTTGTTGTCTTCACCAGATATTGGAGGAGAGCTCTGTACCATCCTTTCCTCATCTTGTCTCTGTTTGAGAGCTTCATAATTTTTTTTCACCTAAAATTTTATTTAAAATATTTTAATGGGGAGAAAAAAATCACCACAGTTACATTTCTCACAATTAATTTAACTCTGGGCTGATCTGGTGAATATGAGAGGCAATATACTTTTAAACGTGATGAATAATATGTATGATTTGTGCTTTTTAAAATGCAAATCCTTTCCTCCTAAAAATATAAAACGTACTCTGTTTATGTGCCAGAGTAATGTCAAATCCTATTGTTTGTTGTGCAAATGCCCCTGGAGAAGAGTGGATATAGATATGTTGCTAATGACTAACAATTCTTTTTAGAGCTATCTGTAACCAATTTAGAAATTTCACAGAGATGTCTATGTAAAGCACAGATTTGACACTTTATTAATTTTTTTTTTTTTTGAGGCGGAGTCTCGCTCTGTCGCCCGGACTGGAGTGCAGTGGCCGGATCTCAGCTCACTGCAAGCTGCGCCTCCCGGGTTTACGCCATTCTCCTGCCTCAGCCTCCGGAGTAGCTGGGACTACAGGCGCCCGCCACCTCGCCCGGCTAGTTTTTTGTATTTTTAGTAGAGACGGGGTTTCACCATGTTAATCAGGCTGGTCTTGAACTCCTGACCTCTCGTGATCCGCCCGCCTCAGCCTCCCAAAGTGCTGGGATTACAGGCTTGAGCCACCGCGCCCGGCCGACACTTTATTAATTTTAAGGACATATCATATTCAGGATTTTTTAGTTTTGAGTTGGCTCTCTTAAAGTAGATTATAATCACACTAGAAAATCCTAGAGAAGATATATCCTTGGATTGCGAACAACTCAAATTTGGATTCTCTTCAACTCAAATTTACTATTATTATACTTATCTTGAATTATTAAACTATCTTGAAGCACTAGTTTATCCTAGGAGATTCTTATAATAAATTTCAAGTTAACCCTAACCTTTGCATTAAGGCAAGAATAGAAATGTTTTATAGTTCAACATTTAATGCGCAACTTAAGAAAGCCTACAACTCAACAATTAATAATGCTACCACTGAGTTAGAAAATAATGAGGTGAGACTAAAAAGATGCCAAGATAGAATGTAATGTCAAGTTTCGCAAGCAATCTAATGGGTACCCTATGATCCTAGTTTCCGGGTTTTGTTTGTTTTGTTTTTACTTTTAACACCCTAATAACAATAGATAAGTGGCATCATTTCCAGTCTCTATTTTACATGAATTTCCCACAAGGTCTTTATTCTAGACTTAGAAAGGCTATAAACATATGCTTTTTTTTTTTTTTTTTTTGAGACGGAGTCTTGCTCTGTCGCCCGGGCTGGAGTGCAGTGGCCAGATCTCAGCTCACTGCAAGCTCCGCCTCCCGGGTTTACGCCATTCTCCTGCCTCAGCCTCCGGAGTAGCTGGGACTACAGGCGCCCGCCACCTCGCCCGGCTAGTTTTTTGTATTTTTAGTAGAGACGGGGTTTCACCGTGTTAGCCAGGATGGTCTCGATCTCCCGACCTCGTGATCCGCCCGTCTCAGCCTCCCAAAGTGCTGGGATTACAGGCTTGAGCCACCGCGCCCGGCTAACATATGCATTTATTAAGAAGGGGAGCTGAAAATAAAACTCGAGTCCTCTCATTTTATATTATTTTTTTTTGAGACATAGTCTCACTTTGTCACCCAGGCTGGAGTGCAGTGGTGCAATCTTAGCACTCTGCAACCTCCACCACCCAGGTTCAAACCATTCTCTTGCCTCAGTCTCCTGAGTAGCTGGGATTACAGGCGTGTGCCACCATGCCTGGCTAAGTTTTGTATTTTTAGTAGAGATGAGATTTCACCATGTTGCCCAGGCTGGTCTCGAACTCCTGACCTCAAGCGATCGGCCCACCTTGGCCTCCCAAAGTGCTGGGATTACAGGCGTGAGCCACTGCACCCGGCCAAAGGCTTCTCAGTTTAAAACCATTGTTCTTTCAAGTAAGTATTAAAAATGATTATGTATCATTAATCAAAATCTTTATATTCAGAGAGGAAATGAATACAGAGTCTAGATAAAAATAAATCACTGTAACAAAGTAATTTAGAGCTAATTAAAATATCGTGAATTATGTTATGAATTCAAATTTCAAATTTTCAACAGTTCCCAAAGATAATGTAATCTTTAAAAATAGAGCTATAATTTGCATGAAGTTGCTAATGTACAGGTTTTAAGTGTAATTCGGTAATTTTGAGAATGGCAAACATCTATATAACCCATATATCAACATGACAGAACACTTCCATTACTCTAGAAAGATCACTGCACCAGGCAACCACTGTTTTCATTTCTTTCATAAAAGTTCTGCTTATACTAAAATTTCACACAAATACAATCACAGTGTATATAATCTCTGTGTGTGTGTGTGTGTGTGTGTGTGTGTTTCTGAGTATATTTCTAAGCTTTATCCATGTGTTGAGTACATCGGTAATTTTTTTCTTTTGGTCATTATATCCAGTTTTTTGATGATGATGAAGCTGCTAACAAAAATTCATTTATCTATGTTTTCATTTTCCTTGAGTAAAGAGAAGTAGCATTATCACCTTCTTTTTCTTTTCTTTTTCTTTCTTTTTTGAGATAGAGTCTCACACTGTTGCCCAGGCTGGAATGCAGTGGTGCAATTTTGGCTCACTGCAACCTCCACCTCCTGGGTTCAAGTGATTCTCGTGGCTCAGCCTCCTGAGTAGCTGGGACCACAGGTGTGCACCACCACGCCCAGCTAATTTTTGTATTTTTAGTAGAGACAGTGTTTCGCCATGTTGGCCAGGCTTGTCTTGAACTCCTGACCTCAAGTGATCTGCCTGCCTCAGCCTCCCAAAGTGCTGGAATTACAGGCATGAGCTGCCATGCTGGGCCATGGGCTAGGACTTTTTGAGATACTGCCATACTGCCTGCTAAATTAGTTATAACATCTTATATTTGCATCAGTATGCGTGACAGTTCCAGTTGCTCCCAATTTTCACTAATATTTGATCAATGTTTCCATATACATTTTAGAATCATCTTTTTAATCTGCCTGTTGGGATTTTAATTGGGATTATGTTGAATCAAGAGATCAATATGGGGAATCTGCCATTTTAACAACATTGAGTCTTCTAATTCCTGAACATGGTTCTTATTTCCATTTACTGAGGTATTCCTTTGGTGTTTCTAGTAGAGTTCTTGCACACATTTCCTTAAATTAATCCATAAGTATTTCATAGTATTATAATGGTGTTTTTTAAATTTCATTTTCCAATCTTTCATGGCTAATATAGAGAAATAAAATAGACTTTTATATATTGACTTTTATCCTGTGACATTGATTAGTTCACCTTAGCTGTAGACATTTTTCTGTGAATTCCTCAGGGTTTTCTGTAAATACAGTCATGTCACAGGTGAAGAAAGACATTTTTACTTCTTCCTTTCAAATCTGTATGCCTTTCATTTCTTCTTATCTTAGTATGCTGGTTAGGATCATCAGTACAGCATTTAATAGAAACAGTGAGAGCAAAATCTTTGTATTCTTCCTGATCAAAAGGGGAAAGTGATTAGTCTATAGGCTGTTTATAGAAGCCCTTTATCTGGTAGATGAAGTTTTTTCTATTTATTCTCCAATTATTGAGAGATGAGTATTAAACTCTCTAACTGTAATTGTGGATTTGTCTTTCTCCATGTAGTTCTACAGATATTTGCTTCATCTATTTTGCAGCTCTGTTACTAGGTGTACCTCTGTTATTAGGTGCATAAACATTTAACCTTGTTATCTTTGTGCCGGAATGACCCCTTTATAATTATGCAATGAACTACTCAGCTCTGCTGCTATTTACTGCACTAAAATTTACTTTGTCTAGCATTAATATAGCCAATCTAGCAATTTTTTGATTAGTGCTAGAATGATATATCGTTTTCCATCAAGATTTCTGATAGGTAGCATATAGATGGGTCTTGCCTTTTTGTCTAATTTATTAATCTCTGCTTTTTAACTGGGGTGTTTAGACTTTTTATATCTAATATAGTTATTGCCATACTTTAGTTTAAAGCTGCCATCCTACTATTTGTTTTCTATTTGTCCAATCTGTACTTTGTTCCCTGTTTCTTCTTTCTTTTTGCCTTTTGGATTTTTTTAACAGACAGGATCTCCCTTGTGTTGCCCAGGCTGGTCTCAAACCCCTGCACTCAAGCGATCTTGCTGACCTCAGCCTTCCAAAGTGCTGGGATTACAGGAATGAGCCTCTGTGCCTAACCTGGATTTATTTTTTGAGTCCATTTTATCTCCCTTTTTTGGTCATATTACCTATACCTCTTTGTCATACGAATTTAGTAGTTACTTTAACCCTTATACTACTCGTATTTAACTTTCACAGTCTATCTTAAGGAGAATACCTCTTCACATATAGTATTAAAAGTTTATAACAATATAAATTCAGTTGAATACATAGCAGGAAGCTAGTCCGTAACAGTTATATCCAAACAGCTGAAAGTGGAAGTCAGCGATGGCTTTTGAGACCGGGTCTTACTCTGTCACCCAGACTGGAGTGCAGTGGCATGATCTCGGCTCACTGCAACCTCTGCCACCTGGGTTCAAGTGATTCTCCTGCCTCAGCCTCCTGGGTAGCTAGCTGGGATTACAGGTGTCCACCACCACGCCTGTCTAATTTTTGTATTTTTAGTGGAGACAGGGTTTCACCATGTTGGCAAGGCTGGTCTTGAACTCCCAACCTAAAATGATCTGCCTGCCTCGGCCTCCCAAAGTGCTGGGATTACAGGCATGCCACTGCACCCGGCCCATTGATGGCATTTTAAATATCTACTTGAAACACACGTACACAACTCACACCCAAACCCACTAATTTTCTGGTTGAGTAGCTTCATGAAGTTGATTTTATTTGCAACTCAGTGATACTGCTAATGGGGTAAAAAATTCAGGACAAAAAGCAGGTTAATGTGTTGTGTGTGTGTGTGTGTTTTTAAATAATCCCTTTTGTTAACTAGACACAGTTCTAAAATTTATTCTCTGGCTCTGAGAATGTCTGGATGAAAAATAAGTAAAACTTATTCTGTAACAATGTATGTTCCATGGCAATGTCTGTGACAAATAGCAGCAATGGTGTCAGCAAATAGTGAATAAAAAAATTGGAACATTCTATGTTACTAGATAATATTGCTTATTGAAAAAAATGACTAGGAGAAGTTTAAAGACCAATAGGCAGCCCTATCTCTGAACTTCTCTGAGTACAGCACCTCCTATAATTGGCATGTACACTGTGGGGATCTTAAATCTATACCTTTGGAGTTGCTGCAAGAGGTAATCACTACTATGAGCATGAGGATTCAAAGCCAGGAAAGCTCCTGCACACACCCAACGTGAATCTTATCTTATACCTAAACCATCTGATGGAAAGATTATTCTCAGACAACTACGTGAAGAGGATGGACTGACACGGCCCTGCTGTCTATTTGTATTTCTTATAGAGTTCTGAGTAGAATGATTCTAAATGTAGCCTATAGTAATCTTGTCAGTCTAAGTATTCAGCTAACCTTGAGACCACTCCTGGGGCACTGCAGAGATGATAAAAGGGCAAATAAACCAGAACATGACTCTACCAATCTACCATCTACTAGACCTGTGGAATGGGAAAGTCCCTTATATTCTGATTTGCTTCCTTAGGGAAAATAAACAATTGCCTCTGCCTTGCTTGCTTACTTCACTGAATACTTCCAAATATCAAAAGAAAACAGATCTAGAAAAGACCTCAAATTTATGAGATCAGGTGCTGTCATATTTTGCTTAGCAGAATTTTCCCTGGATCCTCAATAGGAAAGAGTGACAGAGTGAAATGTCAGTATCACAATAAGAGCTTTTCCCAGTAATATAAGCCTGCCTCTTCCTCATTCCACCCACACACTTCTGATATATCCCTAACAGCATGTAGGATATCACACACATGAAATAGCACTGAATAAGCTATACCATATTCATATGACAGAGATCTGTTTAAGAATGAATACTCTCAAGTGGCCGGGCGCAGTGGCTCACGCCTGTGATCCCAGCACTTTGGGAGGCCAAGGCGGACGGATCACAAGGTCAGGAGATCGAGACCATCCTGGCTAACACGGTGAAACCCCGTCTCTAC
>NW_012117844.1:925600-929782 GCF_000951035.1 Colobus angolensis palliatus | reverse complement strand
GGTCTCGATCTCCTGACCTCGTGATCCGCCCGTCTCGGCCTCCCAAAGTGCTGGGATTACAGGCTTGAGCCACCGCGCCCGGCCTATATTTTTTTATATTTTTATTTTCTACTTTATATTTTTCTGTCCAAGTATTTATATAATAAATGATCCTTAAAATTCTTTCCAAGAAAATCACTTACTGTTTTAAGTTCTTGGCGCAATTGCTGGTTATAATTCGTGGATTCTTCTAATCGAGCTTCTAAAGCAGCAATTTTTTCTTCTTTTATTTCAAGAGACTTCTTAAGAGTGGATTCTAGTTTTGATTCCAAAAGTTTATACCTACTATCCAAGTACAAAGTAATATAGTTCATAATTGGAGGTCAGAAAATCATTTTTAAAGATAATTTATGACCACAAATATTCATGCCATTAATGGGTCTTATAAAAACCTTGTTGTTAAAGAGGCAAAATAACTTATCCTCTTCTTACTGCCCCATTCTCCCTTTAAAACTAATCCTGGTAATGAAGCAACAAAATCATTGAGTGAATAGAGCTCCAGATTATGGCTTAGATTATCAAATAATTAATTCTCAAGGAATCTGGAAGATCAAAGTCCCAAAATAGCCCCTTTTAGTAATGAAGACTCTTATTTTTTTTTTTTTTTCAGACGGAGTTTAGCTCTTGTAGCCCAGGCTGGAGTGCAATGACATGATCTGGGGTTACCACAACCTCTGCCTGCCGGGTTCAAGCGATTCTCCTGCCTCAGCCTCCCTAATAGCTGGGATTATAGGCATGTGCCATCACGCCCAGCTAATTTTGTATTTTTAGTAGAGACAGGGTTTCACCATGTTAATCAGGCTGGTCTTGAACTCCTGACCTCAGGTGATCCGCCCGCCTCAGCCTCCCAAAGTGCTGGGATTACAGGCATGAGCCACCACACCCGGCAATGAAGACTCTTTATCTCAAGGTACAGAGTAGTTACAGTTAAAAAATGACGTATTTGTGGCACAGGATACTGGTGACAGAGTGGCAAGAGGGAGATGGATGTGACTGTTAGTATTGCAATTATCTTTCTGAATGGTAGATAAATGAGTAATTATTAATAAATACTTTTTTTTTCACAAAAAGGATGGTGTATGAACACAATTCAGAGTGTATCATAAACCAGTATTTATGATCCATTTCTTAAACCCAAAGACCCTGAAGACAAAACCAAATAAAAACCTAAAGTGTGTATATGAGAGTTTCACCACATTCTTTTACTGGAATTAATTTTTATGTAAATATTTTCTTCTCAATCAGATTTTAATTTCATTGAATACAGAGAACAAATCTCATTCATTTTGGTAGCGGCTCAAGTCAACAAACATTTAAAAATCATTTACTGAGTCCGATTTTGGGTATGCTGAATTGGTGACGTCTGAGTTGCTTCTGGTCTATCCTGGTAGAAACATACAGTAAACAGAGACCAAAAAAAAGGATCTCAGGCGAGATGATGTATGGGAAGGCTCAGCATACAGAATGAATGGATAAGAGGCCTGAAAACATAATCCTGTGAGCAACCAGATTGAAAGAGAAGACAGAAGACAAAGACGTATTAAAGGAGAAAAGACAAGAGTGATCACCTCTGTTTACAACTCTACCATTTTATTTATTTAGAGACAGAGTCTCACTCTGTTGCCCAGGCTGGAGTGCAGTGGCACGATCTCAGCTCACTGCAACCTCTGCCTCTCAGGCTCAAGTGATTCTTGTTCTTTGGCCTCCTGAGTAGCTGGGATTACAGGCGTGCACCACCACGCCTGGCTAATTTTTCGTATTTGTAGTAGAGGCAGGGTTTCACCATGATGGCCAGGCTGGTCTTGAACTCCTGACCTCAAGTGATCCGTCCCCCTCGGCCTCCCAAAGTGCTGGGATTACAGGCATGAGCCATCGTGCCCGGCCTACTAAATTTATTTTGTTGCATTTAAATTTATCTACTTACACATTCAATTCAAAAAATAAACTATATATTCCTTGATGGCAAGAATAAGTATCTTAATAATAACTGTACTGTCAAAAAAATTCAGAGAGAATAACATGAATTAGAAAGATGGGAAAGTTAGGCCAGGCGCGGTGGCTCATGCCTGTAATCCCAGCACTTTGGGAGGCCAAGGTGGGTGGATCCTGGGGTCAGGAGTTCGAGACCAGCCTGGCCAGTAAAAACACAAAATTAGCCAGGCGTGGTGGTGCATGCCTGTAATCCCAGCTACTTGGGAAGCTGAGGCAGGAGAATCACCTGAACCTGGGAGGTGGAGGTTGCAGTGAGCCGAGATTGTGCCACTGCACTCCAACCTGGGTGATAAGAGCAAAACTCCGGCTCAAAAAAAGATGAGAAAGTTAGACTAATAAAGGAATTAGGGACATCATTTGAGACTGATATACATAAATCCCAAGGTGGAGGGAATGGCACATTAAAGGAATAAATGTCTGTGAGCTTCTGGGGTTTTTTTTGTGACATAAAGACTAACTTCCTGGCTGAGAAAGAAGCTGGTTTAATAGTAGTTCAAGCCACTTTCTATTTCCAAAAAGCTTTAGTTCAACATATACCCTTACCTCCATGCCTAATATGTAAATAAATATGTGGAAATAATGAATGCCATCATATGTTGCCTAGACTATTATAATCACTTCCTAGCCTGTCTCTGTGCTTCCAAATTCATCCTTTTTGTAATCCATCTTTTATATACTCTAAAAATTGCTCAGCACATTTTTGTGCTTTTATACAAATGCTATTGTCTACATGGGATGCCCTTCCCCACTGTTCCCACTTTGTAAACCTCTGTTATTTTTTAAGATTCAGTTGAAACATGATCACTACTTTGATGCTAGATGATCAGCAGATAAGAAGAGCTCAATTAACATTAGCTAACTGTATGAATTAAGGTTTGGGACGAGGAGCCAAACTGTATTAAGGGTCCACCCAGAGCTGGGTTCATAAATTTATAATAGGGTCAATTAGCACTATAGGGTGTACTCTACTTTTTCTCATGCAAAGAACATGCAGTACAGTGTCTTACATATAGTAGGTAATAAATCTGTCTGAATAAAGAGGGGATGCATATTCAGTATCTATATTAAAAGACAGTCAACGAAATCTGCACTTAAAACTATCTGATTAATTCAAATAAAAATATTTCCTCATGAAATATCTGTATAATTAATTCAACAATCATTGCTTGACTTGAACTGATGGCTAGAATATATGCCTCAAATTATATCTCTGTTATTACACAACTAACTTTTTAAGTATCAATCTATCCTATTTACTTTGAACATTCTCAAAACTACATGAACAAATCACCATTAATTTTTCCAATATACATCTAATATAGAATATAAATACTGGAACAGTAATAATGAGTAGATAAAATATAAGTTATACAATTACAGAAATGGAATGAAAATCTAGTCTACATAAAATAATATTCTTAACAATATACAACCTCTATTCCAGTTGGATTCATGGAGCTGACTGGATGCTAAATAACAGACTACTTGAAAATCAGATTAACTCTGTTTGATAGACTGTAATTACCATGAGAGAATACATATTTTCTTTAAACCTATACTGATCATTTTTAAAATTAAAAGGCATATGAGTTAATTTTTTAACTCATATCCGGCTTTTAAGGCTTTAGTTTTCCACATTATTTTTATACCTCAGTTGCTTTTCTTTTCCTTTGTTTCATACTTTTCCTCCATTTATCTTTAAGTCAACATTTTGGCAAATAAATGAAAGAACAGAGGTATTTAAGCACATGATTCAGATAAAAAATAACTTGCTTAATTGACTGTGTTTGATGAGCTGGAGGTTGGTTTGTTGTTAATGTCTTACTGTTTTCATAGTCAATTATAGCCTCTGATCTTCTGCTACCTGGGTAGCATCCTGTTTTCCTATTTTGTAACTGTATTTACATAGTAACATTTTAGGTTTTTATTTTCTTATATCTATATTAGATTGTCTATGATTCCTCTTTTCTCTTTAGGAACTTTTTTTTTTTTGAGACAGAGTTTCGCTCCTGCTGCCCAGGCTGGAGTGCAATGGCACGATCTCAGCTCACCGCAACCTCTGCCTCCCAAGTTCAAGCAATTCTCCTGCCTCAGCCTCCCGAGTAGCTAGAATTACAGGCAGGCACCACCATGCCCGGCTAATTTTTTTGT
>NW_012117844.1:922377-925550 GCF_000951035.1 Colobus angolensis palliatus | reverse complement strand
GGCTAGTTTTTTTTTTTTGTATTTTTTAGTAGAGACAGGGTTTCACCGTGTTAGCCAGGATGGTCTCAATCTCCTGACCTTGTGATCCACCCATCTCGGCCTCCCAAAGTGCTGGGATTACAGGCTTGAGCCATCGCGCCCGGCCAGGAAGTTCACAGTTTAAAGGAATGGTTGAGAAATGTATTTTCTATTAATCATAATGGTCTTCAGATTATTTATAGTTACATGCTTCAAATACAAATAGGAATACCGGTGTAACACACACACATACCTCCTTGAGAACATAAGGTTTTACTTTTACTGAGTAACTTTTGCAATGACTACAGTGGGTCCTCAGTAAATATGTGCTGTATTGTATGTGTATATATCGGTTTGTATGTGTGTGTATTCATTCCCAAAAAGAATTCTAAGTAGGAAGCATCAAAATCACAAAAATTACTGGGTACATTTGAGAACTAATTCATCCAATTTATACCATGACTTAATACAATGATTCTCAAAATTTAGTGTGTTAAATAATCTCAAGAAGCTTAGAAAAGTGAAGATTGAAGCTTAGTCTAGAATTTCTGTTCTGTATCTCTTTTTTTTTTTTTTTTTTTTTTTGGCTAATGCGTTAAACAAAACCTTAAAAGGGAGTAGTAAGTGTTTACTTGTGAATGCGCATTTAGGTTTGAAAACTGTGGGGGAAAAAACATATCCATTTACTTTTTAATAATGAGCCTCAACTTTAGTGCACATTTCTTCTTATAAATACATGTTGACTATAACACTTCTCTCCCACAAGATCCCTTCTCCCAGTGAAAGAAGTCTTATGATACTGATCTGAAGAACTAGAGGATGTTCTTAGAAGTTTAGGCACAAGGAACCTGTTGTTCATGTTTATAAGTCTACAGAAGAGAAAAATAAAAGGTCCCTCTCAATGCCTCTTTAGCAGAAATGCAGACTGCCCAATGTGACCTTCTGCCAGAATGCTAATATACTTTTAAATTGAACTTAAACGGTTATCACATATTATAATGCTTAGAGATGGGAAAAAAGAGCCAAACATACACCTTCTGACTTGCACCAACCATGTTTCACAGAACATACTGCCAATTTACTCCTGGAAGTTTCAGAATTCTTCTTGATACATAGATTCAAGCAAATACTAGTTGCTCAGTGTTGAACAGTTGAACCTGATTTGCATTCTCTGGCTTTGAGGTCAAAATTCATGGGGCTTTGGAGTCTGAAAAATCTGGATTTGAATCCAGTAATCCAACTCTGCTATTTATTAGCCGTGTGATCCTGAGTAAATTATTTAATGTTTCTGAACCTGTTTTCTCATCTAAAAAATGGATATAATACTTATAAAGGATTAGTTGTAAAGATTATGTGCATTATATATGTATATATATTTGTGTGTGTGTATATATATTATTTATATATATACAACTTACATGAAGATTTTAGCCCAGTATTTGGCACACAGCACTCAATAAAAAATAGCTATCATGCTTCTTTATTATACTTAGAATTTAGTAAGAGTTTTGATCAAGCATTTTATCATTATATTGAAATAAAAGTTTAAAATTATAATGTAATAAGTCAGATACCACTGGGAAACTTTATTACTACAAATTCTTTTAAAAATACAATTTATAGGTATTTCTTAGTTTAACAAAAGTAGGAAACTTGGAAGGTATTTCTAGTTCTAATTCCAAAATTCTACTGAACCATAAAATAGATGATGCAAATTACCGATAGATTCCAATAAAACTTAAAGAAACCTTGAGTTAAAAATATTAAAAATGATGCAAATTAATGATAGGTTCCAATAAAACGTAAAGAAACCTTGAGTTAAAAATATAAAAAATATTTGCCTTAATTTAGGTAAACATATTTACCTCACGTAGTGTAACCAACGTTTTTATATCAATAGTTGCTCTTTTCACAAGCTCCTTATTTTCTTTTTCTAGTTCTTTTAGACGGATACAAGATTCTTTATATACACCAATTTCTTTGCATAGAGTTTTGTTTTCTTTTTCCAAATTTCCAATCTTCACATTATTTTCTTCTAATGTGGTATCTTTAATTTCTGCTTGCTGTCGGAGTCTCTTATTTTCCTTCTCCAATTGTTTCTTATCCTTTTCCAGTTGAGAAGTCTCTTGCTCTAATGATTTATTTTCTTTTTCCAGTTGTTCTAGTCTTTTGCTAGATATTTTTAGTTCTTCTAGGTTTTTTTGCAATGTTTGATTTTCCATCTCTAAGTCTTGTAGTTCACTCTCTAATTGCTGGATTTTTTTATTGCTGTTCTCTAAAGCTTTTTGCAGTCTTTGATTTTCTATATCTAAACCCTGGTAGCTAACTTCCAAGCGTTCTGTTTTCTTGAAAGATGCTTTCAGGAGCTCCAAACCTTTCTTAAGTTGCTCTTTTTCACTTTCCAGTTCTTTGTTTTCTAGCTGTAGCTGAGCCATTTTCATGCTTGCACACTTCAAAGATTCTACATTCCTTCGCAGCTCTAAGTTTTCCTCATCAAGTTGGGAATTCTCTTTTTCTAGGGATTCTAACTGAAAGGTCAGATTTTTAAAGCTATCCAATGTTTTTTTTAATTTTCTGTTTTCTCTTTCTAGCTCTGAATTTTCTTGTTCTAAGGCCTCAATTTTTTCACAAGTAATTTTTAAATTAGTTATTTTTTTCTGTAACAATTCATTTTCTTTTTCAAGATGATGCAATTCATTTTCAAGTTCTTCTGCTCGTTCTCCTTTTTCTTTATAATGTTCCAATTCTTTTTTAATCTGTCTTTTTTCAAATTCAATCTTGCTTAGCTTGCTACTTGTTTCTTTGATAGATTCATGGAGAATTTTGTTTTCTTTTTCAATGTCTTTCACTCTTGCTTCTGCACTTATCTGGGACCGCTGCCTTAAAGAAGACACTGTTTGATTCAGATGTTCATTTTCCTGTTCCAATATCTTAATCTAATTTGAAAAAGAAAATAATTAAAAGCTGTAATTGAGGAAAAACCAACTATGGTTTATCTCTTCCAAAAACTACCAAGAAAAGGGGAACAAAAAAAAAAGGGTACTAGAATGCCTGTCTTACTTTTAATTCTGACAAGTATTTACTGAAGACCACTGTGTACACATACTGTCAGGTCATTAAAGTTCATATCTTTAGGAAGTTCACAGTTTTTTTTT
>NW_012117844.1:911257-917622 GCF_000951035.1 Colobus angolensis palliatus | reverse complement strand
CAGGATGGTCTCGATCTCCTGACCTCGTGATCCACCCGTCTCGGCCTCCCAAAGTGCTGGGATTACAGGCTTGAGCCACCGCGCCCGGCCCTGTTCTGTATCTCTAAAGAAACCTTCATTTTTATGGCTGGTCTGAGGACTATACCTGGATGATATAAACAAATAATCTTACTTCTAAAAAAATTAACGCTCAGGCACGGTGGCTGACACCTATAATCCTAGCACTTCGGGAGGCTGAGGCAGGAATATCTCTTGAGCTCAGGGGTTTGAGACCAGCCTGGGGAGCACAGCGATACTTTGTCTCTACCAAAAAATAAAAATTAAAAAATTAAAAAATTATCTGGGCATGCTGGTGCATGCCTGTAGTCCCAGCTGAGGTGAAAGGATTGCTTGAGCCTAGGTGTTCGAGGTTGCAGTGAGCTATGATTGTGCCACTGCACTCCAGCATGAGTGACAGAGCTGGACCCTGTCTCAAATACATAAATATTTCAAAAACAAGTCAATTAATCTATCCAGTTCTCAGTTTCCTCAAACATAAAACAAGAATGAACATTAAACACTTGAAAACAAATTTCATAATATCCAAGACAGTGTGGTTGCCACCGCATTTCTCCCTCTTTGGTAGGTCAGAGGACAGCTGCATTTCCTAGCCAACTCCACTAAGGGACTCTAGAATCTGCAGCCCTATTCCACAGATGCTTGAAAGCACAAGTACTGCAAATGCTTATACTAGATGATTATTAAGCACACTGGCAGTTTAAAAAACTCTAAGCTTTCTCTTCAACTTTCCTAAGATACATAGGTTAGAAAATGAGGTAAAATTATAATTACTTTGAAATAAAAAAATTCTAAAATGTTTCCCTTTAATGTTTATATCAACATTTTGTTTGCATATATTTTAAATAACTTTTGCTAATAAATTTTAAAATACATTGTTTACTTAGTAAAAAAATGTATGAACCTGTCTCTCTGAATTTTCTCTCAGTGTTTCAATTGTTTTTTCAAGCTGAGCTTTCTCCTTCATTAGATCCTTGCTTAAATTCTGACAATTCTGAAGACTTTGCTTTTCTTGAACAATCTCATTTTCAAGAATTTCAACCTAGAGAAAATTAAATCACAAAACAATATGTTAAATATTCTACAATAGTGAAAACATGTCAAAACAAAAGATAATCACTAGTGTTAATATCCAAATGCTAAAATTTAAGAACTCAGTATAGAAATTCAAGTAGCATTCCATGCTAATTTCTGTAGCTGTATAAAATATGTAGACATGATTTCTTATCCTGTGCATCTTTTGGGGTCAGTTTCATTTTCTAAACACAAGAACAAATCCAGCTGAATAAATGATAATGTGCTATATGAGAACTATACAAACTTTTTAAAAAGATTCTCTTGGCTTGAGTGGATTTGTAAAGTAAAATTTTACTTATACTCAGAGAATTTCAGTGAGCAAGAAGGAAGAAGATATAAAAAGCATGAAGGAAAAGATGAGAAATAGTACAGTACAAGTTCAATGAGGAAAAAAGAAAGGACTTGGTTTAAAATAAAAAAGAGGGAGAAAAAGAATACTACTATAAAAAAAGGACTAAGGAAAACAGCAGCAAATATTTATATTTCAGGTTCAAATTTCTTTTCAATTACACATTTTAGAGATAAAAAATACTGGTAGTTAATATGTGCAAAATAGCAAATTAAAGTTAATAATATGCTAAGACTATTGATTTTCCCATTATCATATATTCAAACCAGACAATTAAAAAAATCGAGAAGACTTTATAAAATATTGTACCGCAAGTTAAATGTTAAATTCTTATGTCAATAGTGAAGCACTCTAAAGCAATTTTAATTTTTCTATTTTAACATTAATGGAAATAACTACACACGGAAACAATCTTCCAGTAATATTTCTAGCCTGGGCAACATGGTGAAACCATGTCTCTACCAAAAACACACAAACAAAAAAACCACAAAAACCAAAAAACTGAGCCAGGCATAGTAGCCTGTGCCTGTAGTCCTAGCTACTTGAGAGGCTGAGGTGGGAGGACTGCTTAAGCCTGAGAAGTGGAGGTTGCAGCGAGCTAAGATTGCGCCACTGCACTCCAGCCTGGGTGACACAGTGAGACCCTAGCTCAAAATACTACTACTACCAATAATAATGATGATAATAATAATATGAAAAGCACTAGGTCAAAAAACTTATCCAATAACTCAATTCAACATTAATTTACAGTTCAGGAAGCTTTCAGTTATGAATAATTAATCTGGTTCTCACATTACATATATGGAAATATATGAATGACAGTTATTGAAACTCATTTGTTGTTTTGTATCAACGGGGTTAAAGTGAAACATTCAGTTTATAATAAATCATTTTTACAATTAATTGATCAAAAATTGCTTGAATCACTAAGAATTTACAAATCAAACTTCAAAGCTAATTTCAAAAAGAAACTGTACTCTACAGGCCCAATTTTAATGACAACCAAAATAAAACTGTTCTAAATTCTAAATGATCATCCTACTTTAACACTATATTGTCAAACGCTTACTAAGATTATTTAGTTAATGGATTGAAGACAATGCAAAAATGTTTTAAAACAGTAAAAATCTTACAAGAATACCAAGAAGCCTCTGAATAATCTAAGGCAGTGGTTCTCAAAGCATGATTCCAGGACAGCATGATGAGCATCACTTAGGAACTTCTTAGAAACAATTCTTTTTTTTTTTTTTTTTTTTTGAGGCGGAGTCTCGCTCTGTCACCCGGACTGGAGTGCAGTGGCCGGATCTCAGCTCACTGCAAGCTCCGCCTCCCGGGTTTACGCCATTCTCCTGCCTCAGCCTCCCGAGTAGCTGGGACTACAGGCGCCCGCCACCTCGCCCGGCTAGTTTTTGTATTTTTAGTAGAGACGGGGTTTCACCGTGTTAGCCAGGATGGTCTCGATCTGCTGACCTCGTGATCCGCCCGTCTCGGCCTCCCAAAGTGCTGGGATTACAGGCTTGAGCCACCGCGCCCGGCCTAGAAACAATTCTTAGTCATGCATGTTTTTATGATGGGATTCTATTTATGTAGAATTATGTGCACAGAAAGATATGCAAAAACAAAACACTTGTTCTTCCACAACTATTTCTGTTCAACCAGAGTCTAATTAAGATTCAGGTTTCATAATACCTAAATTGTGGTCTCTAAATATTATTTCTCACTAAAAGGAATAAAGGCTAATTTTAGAGAAATGGCTGTCTCCAGATCTGGGACAGGAAATATTCAAGATGAGCCTAGAATATTTTGTCATGGCAGAAAATAAGACAGCTCTCAAGGAGTGCTAAGGCCATGTAATAAGGATTCAGAACCAAAGCAGCTTTTAAAGAGGCTTCCACTAGCCCGAGTTGAGACAGTAAGAAAAACAAATGGAGTGGACTGAAACAATACAAATATTTTTAAATTCATGGGTTCATAATGATACTGAAACAACAAACTCACTCACTAGTTCTCTCAAGAAGATATGAGAGAACCAATTAATTATTTGGAAACTGGAAAATATAACTCCTCTAGCCCTGCTGCTGCTTTTTTTTTTTTTTTTTTGAGACCGAGTCTTGCTCTATGGCCCAGCCTGGAGAGCAGTGGCGCATCTTGGCTCACTTCAACCTCCACCTCCCAGGTTCGAGAGATTCTCCTGCCTCATCTTCCTGAGTAGCTGGGATCATCAGCGCCCACCACCACACCCAGCTAATTTTTGTACTTTTAGTGGAGACAGGGTTTCACCATGTTGGCTAGGCTGGTCTCAAACTCCCGACCTCAGGTGATCCATCAGCCTTGGCCTCCCAAAGTGCTGGGAATACAGGCGTGAGCCACCGCACCTGGCCAAGATCAACTAGTAAGTTCTTAATTGTTGAAGCTGAATAATGAGTATAGGGTTCATTCACACCATATTTGTGTATACCTGAAAATTTTCATAACAAGTTAAAATAACATTGAGGGTGCATTTAAAAAGTGGAAAATAAATGTGCCATTTATTTACACTTTTACAAGTATTTTTTTAACATTAAAATAAACATTACATTTTAATTTACCTTTTTACTGAGTCTTTGATTTTCTTTTTCAATTTTCAGGATTTTGGAAGCATTGCCTTCTATAGAATCCATAGTAGTCCGAAGCTCTTCTACAGTTTTTGTCAAACTTTGATTTTCCATCTCTAACTTCAATAATCTACTTGATGTCAACTCATTCACCTCATGGCTCAGGGATTTCTGTGGTGCTATAATATTGAAAAATACACCATTGTATTTACTCTTTACTATTTTTACTATGTTTACTCTTTACTATTTAAAAAGTTCAGTATATATGCATTGCATCATTTGATCCTTAACTTTATTAAAAATTCAATGAGGTTATATAAGATAAACATGATAAGAGAGGTAAATCTTTTTTTCCTTTTCTTTTTTCTTTTTTTAAAGAGATGGGATCTCTCTCTGTCATCCAGGCTGGAGTGCAGTGATGCGTTCCTAGCTCACTGCAGCCTCAAACTCCTGGTCTGAAGGGATCCTCCCACTTCAGTCTCCCAAGCGGCTGGGACTACAGGTACAGCCAGCTAATTTTTTTATTTTTTAGTAAAGACTGGCTGTCTGTTACTTAGGCTGGTCTGGAACTCCTGAGCTCAAGCAATCCTCCTGCCTTAGCCTCCCAAAGTGCTGGGATTACAGTCATGAGCTGCTGCATCCAGCCAAGAGATAAATCTTTAACTTTTAATGCATCCACAGCATTCTAGTGAAAAAAAGCATAAAATTTAGATTGAAGAAATTGGAGTTCAAGCAGACCCATTAAATATTTTGCTGATACAAGAACATTAGGATTTACAAATGAAAGATGAGACCTACTATTTCAAGAAAGGAAATGAATAAAGGCACTGGAGGGAATTTCCAGGTCTACTTTTGTGTATGTTTCAAACTCTTCTTCATAAAAACCAAAGAAACACATGCACATCCAACATATCCCCCAGCCATGCATAAAATCTCTTCAGAATTATATAAGTAAATAACCTCCATATTTAAGTAAAGAAAACCTCAATTTTTATTTCCAGCTTTTCTAGTCATCATGTTGTTAATCTTTTACTGAAAGCTGGTATACTGAATAGTTACTGACTTTTAACATTCCATTAGTTGCCCAAGTCTTTTTTTAAATTAAAAGATTATTTAAATTTAACTGTAAACTTACAGGATACATTACTCTAAGTAGCAACTAATGAAGGATTAAATGAATTTTGAAAATACAATACTACTTGTTTTATTTTGGCTAAAAGTTCAAAATGAATATTCTGAGCATGCTGAAATTATTTTAAAATCTTTAATCCACTTACATTCATTATCCCTTTATAAATCTGATTCTGTCTTATGATATCTATTAAAACACAGTATAGAGTTTAAATATATAATATTCCCCGAGAGTAGCATTACTGTTAATCTACCTAGATGTTTTTAAATAGTCACCAAGATAAACAATAGATCTCTTGAAATTCTTCTCATCTAAGTGAAATCTTGTGTCATCTGACTAACATCCTCCCTATACCCTCAACCCCTCAGTCTCTGCTAACAACCATTTTACTCTGTTTCTATGAGTTTGAATTTTTTTGATACCACATATAAATGAGATCATGCACTATTGTCTTTCTGTACCTAGCTTATGTCACTTAACATAGTGCCCTTCAAGTTCATCCATATCGTTGCAAATGACTTTTTTTTTTTTTTTTGAGACAGAGTCTCGCTCTGTCACCCAGGCTGGAGTGCAGTGGCGTGATAGTGGCTCACTGCAACCTCTGCCTCCCGGGTTCAAGCGATTCTCCTGTCTCAGCCTCCTGAGTAGCTGGGATTATAGGTGCACGCCACCATACCCAGCTAATTTTTGTACTTTAGTAGAGATGGGGTTTCACCATGTTGTTTAGGCTGGTCTTGAACTGCTGAGTTTGTGATCCGCCTGCCTCGGCCTCCCGAAGTGCTGGTATTACAGGTGCAAACCACCACACCTGGTTGCTTGGTGTTTTTTTAATTGATTGATTGGTGGTTTTGTTGGGTTTTTTATTGATGTTTTGTTTTGTTTTGAGACAGAGCTTCGCTCTGTGTCTCCAGGCTGGAGGGCAGTGACATGATCATGGTTCATTGCAGCCTCAGCCTCCTGAGTTCAAGTGGCCCTCCCACCTCACCTTCCTGGGTGGATAAGACCACAGGCGTGTGCCCCCACACCTGGCTGATTTTTTTTTCTTTCTTTTTAGAAAAAGGGTCTCAGCATGTTGCCCAGGCTGGTCTTGAACTGAGCTCAAGCTATCCATGTGCCTCGGCCTTGCAAAGTGCTGGGATTACAGACATGAGACACC
>NW_012117844.1:880265-911164 GCF_000951035.1 Colobus angolensis palliatus | reverse complement strand
GCCACCATGCCTGGCTAATTTTTGTATTTTTAGTAGAGACAGGGTTTCACCATATTGGTCAGACTGGTCTTGAACTCCTGACCTCGTGATTCATCTACCTCGGCCTACCAAAGTGCTGGGATTACAGGTGTGAGCCACTGCACCTGGCCAGAATTTCATTCTTTTTATGACTAATATTCCATTATGTATATAAAACACGTTTTCTTTATCCATCATTTCATTGACAGACACAGATTGATTCCATATCTTGACATTTGTGAATAATGCTGCAACAAGCATGGGAATACAGATATCTCTTTGATATACTGATTTAATATCCTTTAGATATACACCCAGGAGCAAAACTGCTGAATGCTATGAGAGTTCTATTTCTAATTTTTTGAGGAACCTCCACACTGTTTTCCAGAATGGCCGAACCAGTTTACATTCCCACCTATTCCATAGAAACTTGAAAGCACGACTACTGCAAACTTTTATACTAGGTGATTATTAAACACACTGGCAGTTTAAAAAACTTCTAAGATACTTTTAACTTTCCTAAGACATATGGGTTAGAAAACGAGATAGAAAAGTTCTGAAGCAAATTTCCTGAAATTCTGTAAATTTTCTAGAAAGTCCCTTGTATAATTTAAAAAATAAAAACTACACCACAGTAAAGCAAATATTCAGTTCTACAACCCCAGCTAAGATCAATTACAAAACAACAGTGACAGAATAATAATGATATTTCATACTTGAATGCTTACTATTTACCAGGCAGTATTTAAGGGCCTCACAAATATCAACAATTTAATCTTCAGAAGTCTAGACTAACAGAGTAGTAATTCTTAATTAACAGAGTAATTCTAACTACCTTTAGTAGAAAATATTTAAGTCTGAGTTGCTTTCTTTGTAACTCAATTCCCAAGGAATATAATTTTTAAAGTTTCACAAATATTTTAAGTAACACAAGTTCAATGATTGAATATCATCACTTACTCTATAGTCAGTACATGGGGCTCCAGAATTTGGTATTCGATTCTCAAGTGTAAAAGAGGAAGAACCTAATTGGTAATCAATAGGAGGAATCATCTATAGAGGTGATTATTCTGTAAGCACCAGATTATAAAATCTCAAGAGTTTATGTCTACCTCAACAGTACATCCTTGGTGTCTGGTATAGTATTTTACACACGGTAGGTGCTTAGTAAGTATTTGCTGAAGAAATGCAAGTAGAACAATCTAACACTGGGCAAAACTGAAGAGTTTTTAAACTAGTCTAATTTGAATAAATGTGACCTAACTGAATTTTTTTGTAATTTCAAAAATTCATACTGCACATTCAAAGCTATAATCCAAACTGCTGTACAAAATTATGCCCAGCTTTACGAAAGAGGACAAGTCAATGTGAAGCCCAGGAAAAAAGAGCCAAAAGTTAAAAATTTACCTGGGGGATCTTTCATTAGGTCCATAGTATAACCAGGCTGGGCTGGTTGGCAGGTATAATCTTATAATGGAGACTATACATATTACAAGTAGTCATGAAGATCCTTAAATTAACTAATTCTAACTATATTTTCGCCTGAAAATTTGCCCATTATGCTTTGACTCCCTATTTGGGTTTACCTCTAGTCAAAGAACATGCTGACCACTAATATGACTTTTCTGTTCTATTTACTAGATGACTATATTTCTTAAAATAAATTAATAAACTGGTATTGCAGCCTCTTAGGATACTAACATGAAATAGTGGATAAGAAACCAATCAAATCTGTTATTGCATTCATAAAATTCAGTTGTAAGACATGCAAAGCTAGGGACCAGAGTCAAGAAAATGCAAACAATGTATTACTGTGTGAAATCACATCTATGGAGACAGGTAGTCTTCTGAGATATCTCCCACTGCGGAAAATAAAGAACTGAAAGTAAACATAAATACAACTTCATGATTCAATTATCTGTTTAAATTAAAAAAAAAATTGGGAATACCTTCGGAAAGTTCACTAGTTCTAGATATCTGTTCCAGCTCCCAGCCAAGATGTAATGATTCATCCATACTTTGTTTCTGTGCCATTTCCAAAGTCATATTTTCTTCCATTAATTCTTCAATCTTTTTTCTATCCATATCTCGTTCCTTTTTTATTGGCAAGGATTAGGGACAGAAAAAAGGCTAAGAAACAGTACAATTTCAAGCAAAAACTTTATTACTCAACTTTTATTTATCAGAAACTTAGTCATAATTATGAGTTCCTTAAATTGTTGTTTTGAAGGCACTTATAATTATCACTGGTAATTATACTGATTAAGTGTCTGACATCCTTTTAAGCTGATCTTTGGGGACACAATGAAAATTCTTCTTCATAGTCAACATACTGTTTTGGTGATATAACAAATTATGAACCAACACTAAATTTTGCAAACAGATTTCTGTATTTTTGAAGACATGTTTACACAATAGCTTATTTACTGTGGTATTGAAAGGTTGAAGACAAAATTAGTAAGTAACATGCTTCTGTAACAAAAGCAGAAATTTCTACTACTTTTATATTTATATAAAGTTGGAGGCATCTAACCTATTTAACTCTCTCTTCTCTGTTAAAGCCTCAAGGACACTGGCCATCCTTGCCAATACAAGGAAATCAGCTGAATCTTGAAAAGTTTTCCTTAGAGGCCATGTAACTGATCTATCTCTTAAAACTTACCATTTCCATATCATGAAGTTTAGCTTTTAGTTGTAAGTTCTCTTTCTCTAATTCATGTAATTTATCAGAACGAGCACGAGTTCCTTCTAGTTGGTCTTCCAACATGGTTTTTGTTTCTAATAAAACTTGATTGTCTTCTTTTAATTCCTATAAACATTTATCACAAATGTGTTAATATCTGTTAATTTTTTAAAGTTATGGAACATAAAGATTACCACAAAACATTACGCCATCTTTATCAACAGTTCTATGCATGAGTAAACCTACTAATAGAAATACAATTAATGTTTTCTTGGCTTTTTACCCCAGAATGCAAACAAAACACTCAGTACTTAAGATATGTAATACTACTATAACTTCACATTAAATTGTCGGGGGATATTTAACTTCCTCAGTCACAAAGACAAGGAATTAACTAAGTACAAGTAGTCTTCCAGATATTTAAGATACAACTCTCCATGGAATCAAGGCTTAATGTATTGACTGAAATAGATTTAAATATTTCTCTGTACTTTGAGCTATAACTTGGAAGTGAAGGGCTTGAGGTTTCTGCAGTAAAATACCAAGACTTGAATCAGAACTCACATAAATCATAAACCAAGGCTCTATTAATAAATATTTTACATAAATACACCTTGAGGAAATCCTTAAAAGTCCCTGCATATGTTTTGAAGAGTTCATAATTCTATCTTGCTAAGTTATATACCTATGGTTTCTAAACTAAAGTCTAGAAAAAGCATACTAAGACAGTGATATTCATGAGAATCCCTTAACAGTGTCATGCATACACACGCCTTAAATAACTGGCAAATAATTAATATGTACTTTACCTCTACAGTCCTATTGGGTCTACTTACTGGTAACCTTCAAGCTAAAATGTTCTAACTACTTTCTCCTACGTTTTCATTTCTTGATTTTGTATACTCTCTCCTTCTTATCCTACTACTGAAATTGACCAAAATCTCCTGTTTACAGATAATGAGGAAATTAGCTGAGAAAGAAGAAAAAGATAGAAGACCTGTCAAAGTCTTTTTTTGTTTTGTTTCGTTTGAGACAGAGTCTCACTCTGTTACCCAGGCTGGAATGTAGTGGCACTATCTCGACTCACTGCAACCTCCACCTCCTGGGTTCAAGCGATTCTCCTGCCTCAGTCTCCTGAGTAGCTGGGCTTACAGGCATGTGCCACCATGCCCGGCTAATTTTTTTATTTTTAGTTGAAACGGGGTTTTGACATGTTGGCCAGGCTGGTCTCGAACCCCTGACCTCAGGTGATCTGCCCTCCTTGGCCTCCCAAGTGCTGGGATTACAGACATGAGCCACTCTGCCCAGCCTGACTTGTCAAATTCTTGTCAAACTCAACTTCATGTAACACTGAACTGTAACTATCAAGTTAGAAAAAAATTTTTTCATTTGTTTGCATATATAGAGGCTTCATTAATCTTAATTTAGTGATCTTAATTAAGAAGCAATCTGAAATATGTTTTGCTTTCACTTTTGGGAAAAAGTCTGAAATTAATAGAAATAAATGTTTTGACTATAAGAAGGACTTCAAAGGTCTGCTCTATATATGATGCTAAGAAAAGGAATAAAAGAAGAGCCCCAAAGAGTTCAATAAAACTAGCAATATCCACAGGTCCCTTTTGTAGAAGTCTAACTAAAAGCAATATGCTAATCTATCATAAAATAAACATACCCAAATGTGTTTACTGTTTGTTCACCATTTCAAGAGTTTCTCATGTTTATTAACTGCATTTTAAATGTGTTAAAATTCTAACACAGAAAAAAAAATCATGGTTAATTATGCAACATACCTCAACTCTTGCCTTATAAAATTCAATATCATGTAGTCTCTCTTTATATCTGCTGACTTCGCTTTCAAGCTTATCAACTCTGATTGCTTTCTCTCGAAGTGCATCTAATTCATCTCGGTACATTCTGGCAGAGCGAGCATCCGAAAGCAAATTCATGTTCTAAATAAAAATTTAAAAATATATTTTAATTATTATTTTCCATTATCAACTTGTTATTCTTTTTTGCACAATATGATAAATTTATTTATTTACTGAGACAGAGTTTCACTCTTGTTGCCCAGGCTGGAGTGCAATGGTGTGATCTCAGCTCACGGCAACCTCTGTCTCCCAGGTTCAAGCGCTTCTCCTCCCTCAGCTTCCCAAGTAGCTGGGATTACAAGTTCCCACCACCATGCCCGGCTACTTTTTGTATTTTTAGTAGAGATGGAGTTTCATTATGTTGGTCAGGCTGGTCTCAAAACTCCTGACCTCGGGTGATCCACTCGTCTCAGCCTCCCAAAGTGCTGGGATTACAGGCGTGAGACACTGCACTTGGCTGATAAATTTACTTTAAAAATCAATGAATTACATACTTTAAAAAGGTGAATTTTATGGTATGTAAATTATATCTAAATTTTTTTTTCATGGGGAGATACAAACTTTTTTTTTCATTATCTTGGATACGTTACTAAAATTTTTTTAAAGCCTTTTTTAAAAAAACGAAGTATTTTAAACATATATGGCCAGGCGCAGTGGCTCAAGCCTGTAATCCCAGCACTTTGGGAGGCCGAGACGGGCGGATCACGAGGTCAGGAGATTGAGACCATCCTGGCTAACATGGTGAAACCCCGTCTCTACTAAAAAATACAAAAAAATCTAGCCGGGCGAGGTGGCGGGCGCCTGTAGTCCCAGCTACTCGGGAGGCTGAGGCAGGAGAATGGTGTGAACCCGGGAGGCGGAGCTTGCAGTGAGCTGAGATCCGGCCACTGCACTCCAGTCCGGGCGACAGAGCGAGACTCCGCCTCAAAAAAAAAAAAAAAAAAAAAAACATATATATATACACATTTGTGCTCATATTTTTTAAATATGTTCTCTGTCAACAATGTAAAAAATATTCAGGATATTTTAAAATAAGTTAACATCTATGTAACACAACCATTTGCAATTAATTTATGGTGAAAAAGTTAATTTTAAAATAAAAGATGGTAAAAATACAGAAAAGGCAAACAATATTACTAAATCATTAATTACTGTATAGAAGTAAAGTTTCTTTTTTTTTTTTTTTTGAGACAGAGTCTCGCTGCGTCGCCCAGGCTGGAGTGCAGTGGCCGGATCTCAGCTCACTGCAAGCTCCGCCTCCCGGGTTCACGCCATTTTCCTGCCTCAGCCTCCCGAGTAGCTGGGACTACAGGCGCCCGCCACCTCGCCCGGCTAGTTTTTTGCATTTTTTAGTAGAGACGGGGTTTCACCATGTTAGCCAGGATGGTCTCGATCTCCTGACCTCGTGATCCGCCCGTCTCGGCCTCCCAAAGTCCTGGGATTACAGGCTTGAGCCACCGTGCCCGGCCAGAAGTAAAGTTTCTATAGATATGTTGTGACATACCAGTATCTTACTGACATTTTTTAAAGCTTCCAAGTAAAATCATTAGCGCATATATTAATGTCATTTGAGACAAATACTAAAATCCAACCTTTTAAAAGCCTTATTGTAATCTTTTAGGATAGTAGTTCTTAAAGTGTAATCCAGGGTCTTCTGTGGGCCCTGAAACCTTTTCAGGGAGTTCTGAAGGTCAAAACTATTTTCATAATAACACTACGACATTATTTGTCTTTTTCACTTTCATTCTCTCATGAGGGCACAGTAAAGTTTTCCAGAGGCTACATGGTGTGTGACATCTTAACAGACTAAATGCAGAAACAGCTATGAGAATCTAGGTAGTCATCTATTAAGCAAGGTATTAAAGAGATCTGCAAAAATGTAAAATAGTACCATTCTTTTCATTATTCTTTGTTTTGGAAAATAATGGTTATTTCATTAAAATACCTATGTATTCATCTGCCTATTTTTTTTTTTGAGACAGAGTCTCACTCTGTCACCCAGGCTGGAGTGCAGCAGTGGCACAATCTCAACTCACTGCAACCTCCACCTCCCAGGTTCAAGCGATTCTTGTGCCTGTCTCCCAAGTAGCTGGGATTACAGGTGTGCACCATCACACCCACTTAATTTTTGTATTTTCAGCTGAGACAGGGTTTTGCCATGTTGCCCGGGCTAGTCTTGAATTCCTGGCCTCAAGTGATCTGCCTGCCTTGGCCTTCCAAAGTGCTAGGATTACAGGTATGAGCCACCACACCCAGTCTATTTGTTTATTTTAGAGATGGAGTCTAACATGAAATGGGTTATTTTTTTAATGATTTTTTTTTTTTTTTTGAGACAGGGTCTCACTCTGTTACCCAGGCTGATCACTGGCACATTCACAGCTCACTGCAGCCTCGACCTCCCAGGCTCAAGTGATCTTCCCACCTCAGTCTCCCAAGTAGCTGGGACTACAAGCGTGTGCCCCACTACGTGCAGCTAATTTTTTCATTTTTTTTGTAGCGATGAGGTTTTGTCATGTTGCCCCAGCTGGTCTTTAACTCCTGGGCTCAAGCAACCCACCTGCCTTGGCCTCCCAAAGTGCTACAATTATGGGCATGAGCCACTGCACCCAACCCAAGTGACTTAATTTTTTTTTTTTTTTTTTTTTTTTTTTTTTTTTAGACGGAGCCTCGCACTGTTGCCTGGGCTGGAGTGCAACGGCGCGATCTTGGCTCACTGCAACCTCCATCTCCTGGGTTCAAGCAATTCTCCTGCCTCAGTCTACTGAGTAGCTGGAATTACAGGTGCCCACAAACACGCCTGGCTAATTTTTTGTATTTTTAGTAGAGACAGGGTTTCACTATGTTGGCCAGGCTGGTCTTGAACTCCTGACCTCTTGATCCACCTGCCTCAGCCTCCCAAAGTGCTGGGATTACCGGTGTGTGCCACTGCACTTGGCCAGACTTAAGTTTTTAAAAATTCATAGTTTTAGTTTTTAATATGATAAATACCAATAGATATAATCCATATTCAACCAATCCTCATTAATTTTTAAGAGTGGTGAGGAGGCTTGAGACCAAAAAGACTGAAAACTACTGCTTTAGAGAGAACCAACATACATTAAAAAAAAAAAAAAAAAACCCTGCTGCCAACAATCAGAAAAGCAGCCACAGCATGTCTAGAAATAAAGACTGTGAAGACCAGTCTCATTTATCTATGAAGGTCCCAGTTTATGATCCGGCAATTACAGTATTCCCTGCATCTAAAATGGCAGGTATGGGGAAGTTAAGGGAAAAAAACAACTATCCAGCCTTATCCTAATCCTTAGCACTTATGGATTAAAGAGCTCACACACTAATCTCAAATAAAAATGAAACATTAGAGTGACTGTAAAAGTGAACTATTAATTACTCTTGGTTTAAGGTGAAAAAAGAAGAAGCTGCTGTAAAATAAAGATACTTTTTAAATTTTTTAAATCTTATTTAATAGGAAAAGAGTGAAAAAAATCAAAAAGCATTCTATCATACATAAGTTCGTATAAAGCACTATCAGGGAGCAGAGACACAGAGAGATACACATAAAGAGCATAGTTTACAGCAGAGGTGTTCTAGCTTCCAAGGCCACAGAAGAAAACACATCAAAAAGAAAAATCTGGAACTACCCCAGTCCTAAGTAGCTCTTTTGAATCTTAGCAGAGTTTGAACAGCATTAACATGGAAGAAAGTTTGGCTCTGGCATTTTTGAAGAGAGAGACTCTGAAAAAATCATCCAATCTCTTGAAGCCTCAGTAACCTCATTTATTTATATAAAGCATTGAAGGAAAGGTTATAAATTACAAGGAAGAAAATCAATTTCCAATTACTTGGTGGTCCTAAATAATAGATATTCCAGGTACCAACCTCTTGTTGCAGCCTTTTGAGTTCTATTTCCATTTGCTCAAGTTCTTGTTTACAATCCAACAACTGTTCAGTCTTTTCCTCCCTTAAATGCAAAAATATATTCATTAAGTATATTATTTTTGAAAACTGCGATCATCATCTGCATTAATATAAATGTATTATCATTACTAAATAACTAGTTGAACACAGTATTAGCCATAACCCTAATCTAGAAGAGAAAAAAAAGATAGACATTAGGAATTTATATAATTAGATGCCATTAATCAAACCTCTTCCCTTTTTCCAAAGGCTAACCTCAATGGCTGATGTTCTCATAGTATGTAATACAATTTTTCTCTTTCTCTCTTTTCATCTTGCCTGCCCTCCACCCCTTCTATTTCCACTCTTCTTTCTCTCTTCCTCACTCTCTGCAGTCACAGACAGTTAAGCTAAGAATTTTTTTTGAGACAGAGTCTTGCTCTGTCGCCCAGGCTGGAGTGCAATGGCAGGAACTTGACTCACTGCAACCTCTGCCTCCCAGGTTCAAGCAATTCTCCTGCCTCAGTAGCTGGGATTACAGGCGCCCACCACTATGCAGGCTAATTTTTTTTATTTTTAGTAGAGATGGGGTTTCACCATGTTACTCAGGCTAGTCTCGAACTCCTGACCTCAGGTGCTACCTGCCTTGGCCTCCCAAAGCGCTGGGATTACAGGCATGCGCCACTGCGCCCGGCCTAAGCTAAGAATTTTTATGCAAGGCAGTTTTACCTGTGTCTGAGACTTATAAGGGTCTCCAACTATTTTCAACATTTACAGTGGCTGAAAGGAAATTATTACTTCCAACTGCCGTAAGATACTAAAATCTTTACTTCTCTATTGGTTTCAGCCTATAAACATCTTCAAATTTCTTCTATTAGTTTTTCTCTTAGAATTGCTTTACTTCTAATCTCCATTTTCTCTCCTTCACAATGAAGCTCCTTAAAATAAGCCTCCACTACTATCTCTACTTTTCTACCCTCTGTTCTTTAATAATAAAGTAAATGTTCACTGTATAAAAAAATTTATTGTTCTAATCTCCTCATGCCCTTACATTTTTCTAAACCATTATATATTAATACAGATTATAAAATATAATGTTTATATTATTTAAAATATATTATTAAAAATATACATACTTATATATTTTAAGAGACAAGATTTCACTCTGATGCCCAAGCTGGAGTGCAGTGGCATGATCACAGCTCACTGTAACCCTGAACTCCTGGACTCAAGTGATTCTCCTGCCTCAGCATCTGGAATAGCTGGGACTATAGGCATGCGCCACCACTTCTGGCTAATTTTTTGTAGAGATGAGGTCTCACTCTGTTGTCCAGGGTGGTCTTGAGCTCCTGGCCTCAAGCAATCTTCCTGCCTCAACCTCCCACAGCACTGGGATTACAGGCATGAGCCATGGTGCCCAACCCAAAACTATAATTTTTAATGGTAGAAAAACATTCCCTTTGCTAGAGAAACCATACCCTATTAAATGGATTCCATTTTTCATTGTACTATATAATCTTTTAGTAAATAAGCTCATTACTATACATAAAATCCTGTGTATTTCAGGACAGTTTTCTTTTTCTTTTCTTTTTTAAGAGACAGGGTGTCACTATGCTGCCCAGCCTTGCTTTGAACTCTTGGGCCCAAGAATTCCACCTCAGCCTGCTAAGTAACTGGGACTACAAGTGTGCACTGCTGTGCCTGGCTTTTGGGACAGATTTCTAAAAGTGCATTACAAGTTAAAAGGCATTTGAAACAGGTTAAGTATCCCTTATCTGAACTGCTTTGGACCCAGAAGTATTCAGAATTTTTTCAAGTTTTTTTTTTCCCCCCCCTTTGAGACAGGGTCTCACTCTGCTACCCAGGCTGGAGTGCAGTGGTGCAGTCCCAGCTCACTGCAGCCTTGATCTCCTGGTTCAGGTGATCCTCCTGCCTCAAGCTCCCACGTAGCTGGGACCACAGGCACGTGCCACCACACCCCTAATTTTAAAAAATCATTTGTAGAGACGGGTCTCCCTGTGTTGCCCAGGCTGGTCTCAAACTCCTGAGCTCAAGCAATCCTCTTGCCTCAGCCTCCCAAAGTGCTGGAATTATACGCTTAAGCCACCGTGCCCTGCCTCATTTTAACCATTTTTAAACATATAATTCAGTGGCATTAATTATGTTCACAATGTTGAATGTTGGCCATTCCTTATGTATGTTAACACACAGAATTCAAAACAGATGTCTACACAAAAATATGCACCTGAATGTTTATAGCAGCATTATTCATAATAGCCAAAAACTGGATTCAAATGCCCATCAACCAAAAAACAGTTAATCAAAATGTGGTATATCCATTCAGTGGAATATTATTCAACTCTAAAAAGAATAAAGTATTGATACATGCTACAACATGGATGAACCTGGAAAACATTATGCTAAGTAAATGAAGCCAGCCACAAAAGGCATGTACTGTATGATTTCGTTTATACATACAATGTATACAATAAATGTCCAGAATAGGCAAATTCATGAAAACAGAAAGTAGATTAGTGATTGCCAGGAGCTGACAGCAAAGGGGGATGGATAGTGACAGTTACTAAATACGGGGTTTCTTTTTGCGGTGATGAAAATGTCGTGAAATTGGTGTGTGGGCCGGGCACAGTGGCTCATGCCTGTAATCCCAGCACTTTGGGAGGTTGAGGCAGTGAATCACAAGGTCAGGAGCTCAAGACCAGCCTAACCAACATAGTGAAACCCCATTTCCACTAAAAGTAAAAAAAATTAGCCAGGTGTGGTGGTGCACACCTGTAAATCCCAGCTACTCAGGAGGCTGAGGCAGAATTGCTTGAACCCAAGAAGCAGAGGCTGCAGTGAGCCAAGATCACGCCACTGCACTCCAGCCTGGGTAACAGAGCGAGACTCCATCTCAAACAACAACAACAACAACAAAACCATAAGAAATTGCTGTGTGATGACTGCACAACTCTATGAATAGACTAAAATCACTGAATTGTTCACTTTAAAAGGATGAATTTTCTGACCTGTGAACTATATCTCAATTATATCTCAAGGCTTTTATTTTTTTGAAAAATAACGAATAGTTTATATTAGAAAAATTCTTTCAAAACATGGGATTTATGGAGGCAGAGTTAAAGGAACTCTTTGGTAGTATTAACTACTGCATAAAAGTGAAATTACTATTTTAAATTAAAAAGTTACTTCTTTCACCCATATCACAAATTATACTTTTACACTATATGTTTATAAATCAAAAGCAATTATATCATAATGTACTGCCCCATAAATGAGTATGCTGTTAATTTGCACTTTCTAGTTGTAATTACTTATTGTATAGTTTCCATTCAGTATAAGGCAACCTGCTGTTTTTGTCGACCATGATTTCTGCACTTCATTCACTTTAGTAGAGATTTGTCCCAATAAAAAGAACTAATAGGAGATTTATTTCTTTTTAATAGAAGAAATCCATAAAGAAACACATTTTCAAAGGGCAACAAAGATATTAGATGGTATTTGTTGAAAAGCTAGTTACTGGGAATACTTCTCACAATACTGGCACATTTATTTACCCATTAAAAATATCCATTTACATTTTCTAATCAGTATTAGAAAACCAAATTTCATCAATCTCCTCAAGTTGTTTGGAATTTTAATATACTCTATATACAAGTAAATTTTATTTAAAAATTATTTTCGAACATAGTGCAAAACCTTAAACGAATTCACAGCCATCATTACAGTTCTAATTGCATGCTTTATCTAAAGACTGGAGAAATTGTGCTAAATTATATGGAACAAACTAGTGTTCACTATTTAGACTATCCATTAACTGCCAGTCAAACTAATAACAGCAATCTCTTCTCTAATTTTCCTGGTGCAGCTGTTTATAGAATATCCTGGGCGTGTTCATTTCAATAGATACATAATAATGCAGACATCCACAAATGAAAGCTGTTATTTTTTATTTTCAAATTTTCCTATGTACTGTAATATTTTTTCTACCTTGCATATTCAGTCACTTTCTTTAACTACTTTAAATAATCAGTAAATAAATGTAATTGCTACATTGTGGTTTTAAACTTAAAATCTATATTCTGAAGCTCAAATTCCAAGAAACCAAACCAAAAAAAAAAAGCCGCCACAACAAAAATCCTTTGTTCTTTTAAAAGTACAAAATAAAAACAAATCTCCAGCAGAGACTGATCACATCTTTACTTGTGGTTCACCAAGGAATGCCTATGTAACATTTATACTTAGTTTTCTGTAATGGTCTTTTAAAATTAAAAAAATAAAATTTCATCAGCACTATCCAAATCTGAATGCAGTCATGCATCGTTTAAGTATGGGAATACACTCTAACGAGTTAGGTGATTTCATCACTGGGCAAACATCACCGAGCATATATAGTACTTACACAAATCTAGACCGTAATAGCCTACTATACACCTAGGCTATGTGGTATAGCCTAGTGCTTCTAGACTACAAACTTATACAGCATGTGACAGTACTGAATACCATAGGCAACCATAACATAATGGTAAGTATTTGTGTTTTTAAACATATCTGAACATAGAAAAGGTACGGTAAAAATAGGGTGTAAAATATTAAAAATGGTACTTTTTTTTTTTGAAACAGAGTCTCGCTCTGTCCGCCAGGCTGGAGTGCAGTGCTGTGCTCTTAACTCACTTCAACCTCCACCTCCTGGGTTCAAGCGATTCTCCTGCCTCAGCCTCCCAGGTAACTGGGACTACATACAGGTGCCTACCACCACGCCTGGCTAATTTTTGTATTTTTAGTAGACACAGGGTTTCACCATGTTGGCCAGGTTGGTCTTGAACTCCTGACCTCAAGTGATCCACCTGCCTCGGTCTCCCAAAGTGTTGGAATTACAGGCATGAGCCACAGCACCAGCCATGTTTTTAATAAACTTTAAAATTTTTAAACTTAACTCTTTTATAATAATGTTTAGTAATGTTTAGTTTAAAATGTAAACACATTGTACAACTGTACAAAAATATTTTCTTTTTTTATATCCTTATTCTTTTTTTTTTGAGACAGTGTCTCGCTCTGTCACCCAGGCTGGAGTGCAGGGTCATCATCTCAGCTCACTGCAACCTCCACCTCCCCGGTTCAAGCAATTCCCCTGCCTCAGCCTCCCGAGTAGCTGGGATTACAGGTGCACCCCACCATGCCCAGATAATTTTTTTGTATTTTCTAGTAGAGACAGGGTTTCACCATGTTGGCCAGACTGGTCCTGAACTCCTGACCTCAGGCAATCTGCCCACCTCAGCCTCCCAAGTGCTGGGATTACAGGTGTGAACCACCGCGCCTGGCCTATATCCTTATTCTATCAGCATTTTTCTTTTCTGCTTTTACTTTTAAACTTTTTTGTTAAAAACTAAGACACACATTAGCCTAGGCCTACACAGGGTCAGGAACATCAAGGAATTACTAGATGATAGGGATTTTTCAGCTCCATTGTAATCTTACAGGACCACCCACCATCATATACGTGGCCCATTGTTAAATGAAATGTCGTTACGTGGCACACGACTGTATTTACCTTTACTGAGTACGTGACTGAGGCATTTCAATGCAAGACACATACACGAAACTATCTTTTGGTAATAGTATAACGCCAAGAACTCAGTCTTTTAAAACATTAAATTTTGGGGGGGAGAATAGGTGCAAAACATTAATTTTAAAAGAGGTAGACTTACTGGTCTCCATCAGTAGTTCCTAGTAATTTGGATTTCAAGGAAAGTAAGACAAAAAATTAAGAGCTCCAATTTGCCAAAGGAGGACCTTATTTTAATAAAAAAATACATTAACACTAGAAAACTAGAAAGGCCATAAATCCAGAATAACAGGTATCCTTTAAATTGGTAAGATTTAACAATAGGAAAACCTGATGCCAACCTCCTTATTTTTCTTATTTTGACACATACTTGTGAAAACACTGACACAAGCTAGCAATATTTCCATAAGCTTAAAAATATTGTTTAGGTCACCTTTGGGACCACATAAATTCAATGAACCTCGAAAATCAGCAACTTACAATTCCTGCCTAAGCCTTCTTATCTTGGCTTTAGCATCTGCCAGTTCCACCGACAGATGTTGTCGACTTTCTGTTCGCTTCATGCCTGGAGAACCACAGGGTGACTGTGCAGATGAAGAGGCATGGGGTAGAGAATGAAGACCATCCCGCTCTTCAGAGAGTTCTATGATAGTCTAGAAATACACACAGAATCACTTTCAGTATTCTACGTATTAGCAAACTAAACATATCAACAAGATCCACTAGGTCTAAGAATTGTACTACGATATCAAAAACAATTCATTGGTCAAAAACATCTTAACTATCATATTTAGTTGTCATTCTTAAAAGTTCCATTCAACAGTTCATGCATGAGCTACTTAGTAAATGACACTAAACAAGATAATAATGTTTTTCCCTTCCTAGTTTATTTATTTATTTATTTATTTATTTTAAGTTCCGCGGTACATGTGGTAGGGTATGCATGTTTGTTACATAGGTAAATGTGTGCCATGGTAGTCTGCTGCACCTGACAACCCATCACCTAGGTATTAAGCCTAGCATGCATCAGCTCTTTTCCCTAATGTTTCCCCACCTGGCCTCCCCCGACAGGCTCCAGTGAGTGTTGTTCACCTCTCTGTGTCCATGTGCTCTCATTGTTCAGCTCCCACTGAAAAGTGACAACGTGTGGTGTTTGCTTTTCTGTTCCTACATTAGTTTCCTGAGGATAAAGGTGTCAAGCTTCATCCATGTCCCTGCAAAGGGTATGATCTCATTCCTTTTTAAGGCTGCACAGTATCCCATGGTTTATATGTAACACACTTTCTTTACCCAGTCTATCATTGAGGGGCATTTGGGTTCATCCCATGTCTTTGCTATTTTTTCCCTTTCTAGTTTTTTTAACAAAAGAAATCAATTATGATGAAAATGATTAGATTAGACAGCCAATGGTGGAAAGGCATAAAAGACCTGCTGACATAGAAAAGAAATAAAGTGATTTGGCTGGCACTATGTTGTCCAATATAATAGCCAGTAGCATAGGTGGCTATTTAATTAAAATTTTTTTAAGTTAAAAATTCAGTTCTGGGCTGGGCACAGTGGCTCACACCTGTAATCCCAGCACTTAGGGAGGCCAAGGAGAGCAGATCATTTGAGGTCAGGAGTTCAAGACCAGCCTAACCAACATGGTGAAATGCCATATGAACTAAAAATACAAAAATAGTAGCTGGGCATGGTGGTGCGCACCTATAATCTCAGCTACCCGGGAGGCTGAGGCAAGAGATTACAATAAGCCAAGATTGCTCCACTGCACTCCAGCCTGGCTGACAGAGTGAGAGTCTCAAAAAAATAAAATAAAATAAAATTCAGTTCCTTAGTCACACTAGCCACATTTCAAGTACACACAGCCATTACTGTATGCACTGGGACAGCCCAGAAACACAATCTTGGACAGCCCAGAAATACAATCTTACCATCACAGCAGAATTGGACAGCACTGCTCTTGAATTATGAACAGGGTTCTTGGAGGGTCCTAACAATACCTCAAAGGTTTAGCTTAATCTCTTTACTCTGCAGTAAGTAACTGAGGAACAGTGATTGATTTCTCCATAATCACACAGCTAGCTAACATGCCACGACTTCAGGCCAGCCTAACTCCACATCTTCTGCTCTCTCTAATAGCAGTTCCAATCTGCTTCCCATCTCAAAGATAGATTCCTTCCTTCCTTCCGCTTTCAGATTCCTTCCTTCCTTCTGCTTCCCATCTCAAAGACAGATTCCTTCTTTCCTTCCTTCCTTCCTTCCTTTTCTTCCTTCCTTCCTTCCTCCTTCTCCCCTCTCCTCCCCTCCCCTCCCCTCTTCTCTCCTCTCTGCCCCCCTCCTCTCTCTCTCTCTTTCCCCTCCATGGGACACAAACCTCCCTTTCATTTTCCTAAATCTAAACTTTAAGGGCTATATGTACCTATTCCTCCATTCCCCTAATTTTCCTTTTGTTATCTGTAAATTATCTTACTCTAAACCAATTTCTCAGGTTTTTCTTTCAAACTTCTCAAGCAAATAAACTGTCTTATATAGAAATTTCAGCTGTACTACTATTCCAGAAAGAATGGGTGGGGTTACCATCTTGGGATCATGAAATAAGCATCCTTGCTTTATTTTTCATCACTAAGTCTTATCTGCCTTCCCTGAATCATTACTTTCTTTTTTCCTAACATCTACTACAATTCATTTATTTATCCTCAGGATACATTTCAGCACCTGTATCAAGGTCTGTCTTACCTTCCTGCCTGTAACTATTGCTTTCCGATTCCAGTATGTCTGTTGATGAATCTCAGAACGTTACTTCCCATTTCTTTTTCTCCCTACTAATTTCATGTCCACTCCTTATTCAATACATACAGTTTTCTCTAGCAAAGGAAGCAATTTTTCTATTGTAGCATGCCTCCTTTACTGTCATTTTCCTATGTCACCATACCTATTCCTGAATCTTTAATCACTCAACTCCTCCCCGCTTTTACTCAGTCCAGAAGATTATTCCTGGCTACTTTAGAGTTTCTACTCAGCCTGGATTTATAATTAGGCCCTTAAATGTCATCCTTACTGTGCTGTTACTGACTCACTCTTTGCAGAAAAAGAAAAAGGAATTAACATTTATAGAACTTGTGAGGGATTTTCCAACAAGATCTCATCCAATACTACAATTTGCAATAGAGGTATTATGCCAGTTTTAGACATAAGAAAACTTACGCTCATATAGATTAAATAACTTAACCAAAGTCACCCAACCAATAATACAGATAGCAGAGATTCAAATTCAAGTTTGACTCTAACACTGTTATCTTCCTGACCCACCATCAGTTTTCTCTATTTTTGCTCCAAGATGATAAAACTCTAGCAGAAAAACAAGAAGTTACGCAGTCCTACTACAGATCTTGCCATCCATTTTCAATTAAACTCTTTCCATTGCCCATCTATCCTTTTATTGAAATATTGCTGATCTCCTTTCAAATTTCCCTATGATGATTCTGTAAATGTATTACCTTTTCTCTACTTAAGCCTCCAACTGCAAACTGCTATCATTACTTCCAATAAATGACCTCTCCTCCAATTTGCCAAAGAAACAAAACCACCTGGGATTAACTCCTTTCTTCTTATGCATTTTTTTTGCTCCTAATACATATTCCTTACTTAAACATTTCAATTTCTTTCTTCTTATTGGCTTTTTTCTCAGTGTTCTTCAAAGATATACAAGTTTCTTTTACTTGGGAAAAAAAAAAAATCACATTTCCTTCTTGGCACTTTTTGAAGGATGGTTCCTATGTACAATGTCACTATTCAGTTCTATCCTTCTATCAGCGTGCTCATCCCAACTTCCCTATCTCTCTGTGAATAGTGTTATTAATTTTCATAGTTGACTCCATGTACTTGGAGTCAACTTTTATTTGTATATTTTCTTACTGTCTCAATTACCTTTAATCTTGCTTTCTAACATCTCCTGACTCTAACAAAGCTGACAGATAGTAGTAAGTATATAATATTTGTCTCATACACAAATAAACTAGCACTTAATTATATGCTAGCTCATATTTTGTACTTACAAATAATGTAGTTTTCTCAGTAAACCAGAAGCAATCTTTCTTACACCTCCTTTGTATCTCTCAATCTCTAATTTTATCTAGCATAGTATTTTACACAAAAATGGGTGCTCAAAAATATTCAATTAAGCAATTCACAAAACTAAGAACAGGAGAAAATACAGGAGACAGACACTACATTTGAACTTAGTAGGTGGTGAAATGGCAATATCTATCAAGAACTTCCAAAAGTCAATGAACTACATATTACAAAATATTAAAAAGAAAGAAAGAAACCTAGTATTTTAAAAGTTAAGAGTTCCCAGAGTATTTTCCATTAAAGATTATTTAGATATTTTGACTTTTCTCTAATGGCAGTAACTTCTTGAGCTCAAGGTTTCCCATACATTTTCAAAATAGTCTGATGCAAAAACAAACAAAACAAAATAATCTGACGGCAAATGTTTTTAAAGTATAACTAATTTCATATGCCCTCCCACTCCTGTAGCATATGTGTAAGAATAAATATAGGAATATATACTATATGCTACAGGAATATATATAAAAATGATATATATTATTTTTTGTACTTATCACTTTCACAATTTTATTATAGTTAATTATTTTAATAAAACAACTTCCTTATTAGACTATAACAATCTTTGGTTCTTTTTTGAACTAGTTTGTCAGTTTTTTTGCTCCCAAGCACAAGACCTTGCAAAAACCAGTTGTTTCTTAATATATACTGAAGAATGAACATAAAAAGATACATCAATGCTAAAGACAAAAAAAAAAAAAAACACAAAAACAGGTGACCTATTAATTCTACTTGTAGAACTCATTATTAAGGAAAAGAAATTAGAGATGTGCCCAGTACAATCATGGACTTAGGCAAAGGTATTACAGTATTATGTTTCTAACCACAGGCAGTGGAGTTAGATCTGGCAAATTACTTAACTACTTGGGGCTCAAGTATCTTTATCTATAAAATGGGGTTTTCATGCAGATTTAATAAAACAGTATGTGTTAAACTTACAGCACAAAGTCTAGCATAAAATAAACAGTGATAATAAAGAGATCTTAAATTCATTAAAAATCCCCTATTTGGTTTTTAGTAAAAGGAGAGGACTGAAGACATACTTTTTCTATAGCATTAAGAACACAAAAGAGAAACGTTAAAAAGGGTGACCAAATATATACTTTTTAGACTGAAGTGAAACAATCATAAGAAAAGCTAATCAAAATTAAAAAAAAGTTAAAGGGAAACTCTAAATAAGAACTTGTTTCAATCTAATATATGACACAGAATTACATTTACATACCACCTTTACATTTGTCTAACATTTTTCACAATTTTTTAAATGACCTTTTCAAGTTAGTCTACTGGTAGCCCAAATTGAGGGAAAAAAATTTCCCAGGTGATTGGATATCTCTCCCCCACCCTATCCCAGCTAGCAAGTTGCTCCCCAAGTATCTGAGACAGAAGAGTATGACTTTTTCTTCCTTATTTGAAAAACAAATTCAACAAAAATGCTTAATTGGCAGGATAACATATTTTAAAAGGTTTTTCAATCATTCTATATAGTATTTCATATTCCTTTTAGTTTACCAGAGTCATGTAATGATAAGTATTCTGTTCACCCCGCATTAATCAATTCACTTAAATAGGATCAAACTTTTTTTTTTTTGAGACGCCCACCCCAAGATCTAACATTTTATATGCACCCATCAGTCATATAAAACCAAAGTATAGGCTGGGTGCAGTGGCTCACACCTGTAATTCCAGTACTTTGGAAGACCGAGGTAGGAGGATCACCTGAGGTCAGGAGTTAGAGACCAGCCTGGCCAACATGGCCAAACCCTGTCTCTACTGAAAATACAAAAATTAGCCCATGCATGGTGGTGTATGCCTGAAACCCAGCTACTTGGGAGGCTTAGGCAGGAGAATTCCTTGAACCTGGTAGGCGGAGGTTGCAGTGAGCTGAGATTGAACCACTGCACCCCAGCCTGTGCGACAGAGCCAGACTCCATCTCAAAAAAATTTAAAAAATAAAATAAAATAAAATCAAAGTATAGATTCTTAGAAATAATTCCTCAGAAACTGGAGGACACCTTACTGCAATACCTTTAACAACTTGAAATACAAATAAATATTCTAGAAAATGCATAAATCAGTAAAAAGACACTAAAAAATGATAGCATATAGCTAAATAATCTGATTGAAAATGAAATGATCTGAGTATCTCAGGATAAATCTGATGCATAGTAGGAATGTTTTCCAATTTATTCTTTCCTTCCTTTGGTCTCAATATCCTAGCTTTTTAAAAATTTTAATTGTTGCTTTAAAATGTTTATCTCCTATATTTTCTTTTTGTTTAACGCCTGAAGAAAAATTGAAAATTCACATCAGAACTGACTAATCCCTACAGAGACAAGAAAGTTTTATTCTGAAAAAAATGTTTAGGAATTTTCTCTATGTAGTCTTTCACTGGTCTCAAGAGTATTGATACAGATTCTCTACAAATAAGCTCAAAACTGTCTCTCGCATATAAATGAAACTGATAAAAGCTATACATTCTGCAGAATGGCAGAGTACTTTGCTCTGCTATTAAGAAAATATTACCCACCATCACATGCATTAAAAGTCTAGACTCTTTAAAATTATAAACTGCTTTCAGACACTGCAGATAGAAAACTTGGTACACTTTTACTCTTTTTAAAAAGCAAAGTTCTATTTTAACAGACTTAAAATAATTCTCTTTTTAAAAATCACACCTCATTTGAGATCTTTTGTGGGGCATTTTATTCAGAACACCTGTTATTCTCCTTTTATTAAAACTTACTTTTCCAACCTCAACATGTGGCAATAAAACTAAGAAATTAGCCTTAAGCAAATTCTTAAGCTTCATGGCAATGATTTTTCCAGTTACATCAACTATATTTTCAGTTTCACACTTTTGTATTGTTGCCAAAGCTGTGGGGATGACTTGAAAAACACACAGGAACAAAAGAATAATGTTAATTTAAAAGAAAAGGAGAAGAGAGGCCGGACGCGGTGGCTCACGCTTGTAATCCCAGCACTTTGGGAGGCCAAGGCGGGCAGATCATGAGGTCAGGAGATAAGAGACCACAGTGAAACCCTGTCTCTACTAAAAATACAAAAAATGAGCCGAGCGTGGTGGCGGGCGCCTGTAGTCCCAGCTACTCAGAGAGGCTGAGACAGGAGAATGGCGTGAGCCCGGGAGGCGGAGCTTGCAGTGAGCCGAGATCGCACCACTGCACTCCAGCCTGGGCACAGAGCGAGACTCCGTCCGAAAAAAAAAAAAAAAAAGAAAAGGAGAAGAGAAAACCTAACCGCAATCTGTTTACTAGCAATTTGGGGTTCTTACATATCCTTTCAGGTTCCTGTGTTCCACACAAAAAAAGACACTCGTGTATTACCCGCCTCTAAGAAATAGTATCATTTCTGAAAACTGCCTAAAGCTACTATTTTCTTTTTTGGAAAGCAGACTTTCACAATATACTGAAAGAAATTTACAAACCTCTGAATGTTCATCTCTCTCATCTATAAGTCTTTTTAGATGCAATGCCATATTTTTCAAGAGTGGTTCTATGTCCTCCTGTGACATATCAGTCACTTCCATCCATTGCAGGTCAAACACATTTTCTTGATTATGAGTTACCTTTAGAAAAGTAACCGAAATAAACAACCAAAAAAGTGGTTAATATTTAAAAATCTATTCCACTATAGTACGATATTAGCTCAAGTATTATATAACCCATATAAAATATGAAAAGCCAGCATGATGTTAAAAGGAGAACATTTGAAATTAATGATGAAAACACTATAAATAAAAATTATTTTTAACTAAATATAATCCTTAAATGAATTAATATTCATTTTCTAGTCAATAAAAATAAAATATTAATATTTAACTCAAGGCATTCTTAAAGGAAAGTAATGTTGATATATCCTGACAACTTCTTTAACAAAATCAACTGAATTTTGTAGATAAGACTTCTAATTTATTGTACTTGAATTCAAGAGCAAAAGGTTTTTAATCTTGTAGGATATATGTTATTCCATTGTTGTTATTGAATATCTAGGTCTTTATAGATTCTGAAGATGACACTGTCACAGAAGCTTAGGAGAAAGGATTACCAATATAAAGATTTTTAAAAGAATGGAAAAGTTATATAAGTGCCTTCCATTTCTCACTATAATTCTAATAATTTGCTTTAACTTTCATAATAGCAAAAATAATTACACTTCCAAGGATGGTGGCAAATTCCATAACTTGCAATACCTAGCATTTATTCAGAATAAAATAAAACCATGTAACTAGTGTAAAGCAAATATGTCTCTATAATGGGAGACTACCAATAAAACTACATCTTGTAAAGTACTAATATGCTTATGGTTGATAATAATGTTACTGATAAGAAATCTGGGCTTTACGAATGCTAAATAAGAGAAAAGATTACAAAACACAAACATCTTCTAAATAAAGAATATTTTAAATACTACCAATTTTCACTATTTAAAAATTTTCTTTTCCCTTTTCTAATCAACATGTAAAATTTAACATACTCTAATTCTAAAGTGTCTTTATAAGATTAAAAGCCCAAGAATAGACAGATACAGAAATAGCTTTTAAAATGAATCTTAACAAATTTTAATTTCAATTATTTGACACTGCACAATATGCCCTAGACTTAAGTTTTTATATGAATGCTACAAATCATTAATGTGTTTATAATTCAAGTAATATCTTTAATAAAAATTATGCTGTCTATTCATTCAAAAGAAAATCACTAGAATGACAATACTAAGCTTGTCATCTTACCTCACTATCGCTTTGAATTACAAGCAGTGTTCCACTTTCTGCTGTTCCCATTTACTGCTTTGTAATCCATTCTAACAAAGACATATACCTCATTCCTCAAATAACACTTTCTGCCCATGTCACCATAGAATAAAGGCAACAGTATATTTATAGTTAACACTGTGCCATGTGCAAGGAACTATCTCTAAAGACAAGACAATTTGTATAAAAGCAGGCTCCATATCTATTTGATCTTGATTTGTTCTTGCGTATACTATGACTTTTTAACACTTTCTGCCTATGTCACTATAGAATAAGGGCAACAGTATATTTGTAGTTAACACTGTGCCAAACTTAAGGAACTATCTCTAAAGAGAAGACAATTTGTATAAAAGCAGGGTTCATCTATATTTGATCCTGATTTGTTCTTGCTTATTATATTACTTTTAGGTACTTTAGGAGATAGATAAATAAATACACCACAAGCTTCATAAATAGCACATAAAATTGTATATATTACCTCTTGAATATGTGCGGCAACTGCTGCTTTTGTATCAAAATCTAAACCTTGAATTCTTTCAATAAATTCTTCTTTTTTCTGACACTAAAATAAATGAATAAAATAGTTATTCATACTTTATAGGGTATGGTCCTTAAAATGTTGTATATAACTAAAATTTATGAGGTTTGCTATATTTTGAAAAGTACAGTAAGAGTTTTGTTTTGCATTTAAATTGTCTAACATACTTAACTAATAAACAACAACTTAGAAATAATTATTTTAAAAAGCAAGGCACTGAAAATCCATACTATTTTTATGCTGGAAAGTTCTAAAGTGGGAAACCATTACACAACCCATCTGAGGTTAGCACAATATTATTATGCTAACTTTACACACAGAGAAGTAAAGAATCAAGAACTTGTTTCAGTGAGGATAAGTTACTTGCCAAAAAACACAGTGAGTCAGTGGCAGAATTCGGAATACAGCCAAAATGCTCAGTCAGTCCCCAACTATCACCAAACAACACAGCCTTTCTTCTTGGAAAAAAAATTTAAGCAATTTTTACTTCAAGCTTACAATTCATTCTCACATCTTCATTCTATCAATCTTAATAAAAGAAATCCACTTTTGTGGCCCAGTTCAACATTTATAATGTAATCTAATAAATATTTGATTTGTTTCTAACATAGCAAAGTTACCGGGGCAAAATTTAAAAATATATATATACGAGTACACATGTAACCAAATGGAATAAAGGGGGTAATTCTTTATTGTGTAACTTTTAGAAAGCTTTATATAAATTACAAATATTAAAATGTAAAACAATCTTTTTCTTTCCAGTCAGCATTAACAATTTAACATGCATTTTAATCTCTGCCTTCACCTACATCTCTAATGCTGCAAACCAACTGCTAGTATCACTGTATTCTTACAGCTAACAAATGAGAGGTGCCTAAAAAATAGACAGCACTGCCTTGTCTCACTTAGATGCATCTCCTGGACCAATTACTGAACTACTAGTGAGGACAATATAGTCAGAAAATTAAAAACTAGCTCTTTGATCATGAAACTTATAAGGCTCTGATTTATGCTTTACATGTTTATTTTATCAAATTGTAATGCTCTATTTTCTACTACTATACATTTTAAACACACTTCCATCAATGCAGAAAGTTCTATATCTTGTAAACACAGAATTATTAGGTAACAAAATGGTTAAAACTAAATTACCAGAAATGTATAATTCCTAGTTGTGATTAGGAAGTCAGAGTTTTGGGTGGATGGAATACAAATTAGTGGGTTTAAACACAAGAATTTTTGTCTAGCAAATAATACTTGACAGGCCTTGTAAGAACAATTAAGAATTACGTTCTAGGCCGGGCGCGGTGGCTCAAGCCTGTAATCCCAGCACTTTGGGAGGCCGAGACAGGCGGATCACGAGGTCAGGAGATCGAGACCATCCTGGCTAACACAGTGAAACCCCGTCTCTACTAAAAAATACAAAAAACTAGCCGGGCGAGGTGGCGGGCACCTGTAGTCCCAGCTACTCCGGAGGCTGAGGCAGGAGAATGGCGTAAACCCAGGAGGCGGAGCTTGCAGTGAGCTGAGATCCGGCCACTGCACTCCAGCCTGGGCGACAGAGCAAGACTCCGTCTCAAAAAAAAAAAAAAAAAAAAAAGAATTACGTTCTAATAATAAATTCGTAGCACATATAAAATAATTAACATTTCAGGTATAGTAACATCAATTTTAAAATTTAACACTAGCAAAATTGCTGACCTATGCAGTTTCTGAGCCTATCAGAACACAAAACAGCATAATTATTATCAAAGGTATTGACTATGACTCACCAGAGTCCCTTAATTCAACTGCCATATCTTTCTCTGCCTTCAGTTTAGACTAAATAGATACACTTCCCTTTTCTAAGCCAGAGCCACTTGTATTTTACTTGTATTATCTTTAGGAACTCATCCTTTAGCACAATCTCAACACAAATCAATGAAAATTTTTCCTTTACCCTTGTAACACACACAATTTCTACTAAATCTCACACCTTAATTTAACTCTTAAAAGTTAAGCATTCTCAAAATGTTTTATAAACAGGTTAGGCTGCCCTAAAGATAGAGAATAAATTTCATAGGCTTTTGAAGGATAGAAAAGAGAAAGACTGTGAAGATGGAAAAAAGAATAAAAGACTCAAACTTTGAAGTTGAATAATCAGATCAAATTTCTGTATCAGAGCTGCCCAATAAATATGGTGATCATTAGCTATATGCAGCTATTGAGTACCCGACATGTAGCTAGTGCAACTGAGAAACTGAAATTTTAATTTAATTGTAATTAATTTTAATTCAAATAGCCACATGTGGCTAGTGGCTACTGTATTGAATAGCCCAGGTCTACAGCGTGAGAAAGTCTGGTGTTAAAAACAGATATATAGCTTAATACCAGCTGTGAAGACTAAATAATATCAGCAAATTGTTTTTTCCAATTAAAATTAAGCTCTCTTATCTTTATGTGAAGTTCTTAAACTATCATGGGCACTAAAATTAATTGTTTAACTCTGAGTTAAACAATTGTATTATAGTAACTGATTACTAAGCCAGCAGATTACTATGATATTCTAAGAATATGGTATGGAGGCCAGGCATGGTGGCTCACGCCTGTAATCACAACACTTTGGGAGGCCAAGGCAGCTGGATCACCTAAGGTCAGGAGTTCAAGACCAGCCTGGTCAACATGGTGAAACCCTGTCTCTACTAAAAATACAAAAAATTAGCCAGGCGTGGCGGCAGGCGCCTGTAATCCCAGCTACTTGGGAGGCTACGGCAGAAGAATTGCTTGAACCCAGGAGGCGGAAGTTGTAGTGAGCCGAGATCGCGCCACTATACTCCAGCCTGGGCAACAGAGTAAGACTCTCTCTCTCTCTCTCTCACACACACACATACACACAAACACACACAAGAATATGATGTGGAAACTGGGACATAGCAAAAAAGCAAAAAAGCGATTAGGGTGGGAGGTCAGTGGGAGAGAGAAATGCATAAACCCTAAAGTTGTACATCTTCTACCAGAGAGCTTAAGCCCTTAATACATTATTCCTCAAATTCCTCATATTTTCAATACCTGCTCTATGATCTTAAAGAAAGAAGACAGATTTATGTGGAAAAACTATACTAAAATCGAGGAAATGGCACCCAAAACAAGATATTAAACAAGAAAATAATAAAACAAGGAGCACATTACAGTGTTTTAAATAAGAAAACCGATAATATAGGTCTAAACAAATCATAGTTCTACCAAAGAGCAATAAGCAGGGCTTCGAACAGACATTTGTACACTCATGTTCATAGCAACATTGTTTACAAAGGCCAAAAAATGGAGGCAACTCAAGTGTTCATCAATGATGAATGGATGAACAAAATTTGGTATATATAAACAATGGAATATTATTCAGCCTTAATAAGGAAGGAAACTGACACATGCTATAGCATGAAAAAACCTTAAAGACATTATGCTGAGTGAAATAAGCCCATCAAAAGGACAAATACCGTATGATTCCATTTGTATGAGGTACCTAGAGCAATCGAATTCACAGAAACATAAAGTAAAATGGTAGTTACCAAGGGCTGGTAACAAAGGGAGTCATTATTTAATGGGTACAGAGTTTTAGTTTTGGAAGATGAGAAAAGTTCTTCAGATGGATGGTGGTAATGGTTACACAACAATGTGAATGTACAGCAATCAGAATACCACTGAACTATATATTTCAAAAATTGTTAAAATTGTAAATTTCCAATTACGTATTTGAAAACAATACTCGTATCAACAAAAGTCTCCCTCTTTGAGCTATATTTGTATTTTTAAATATTCTCAGAAAAACAAATGCCTTGCTAGAAATTGTTTTATTTCCATTTTTGTTTTTCTTAAGAGACTGGGTCTTGCTACGTTACCAGGCTGGAGCACAGTGGTTATTCACAGGCATGATCATAGCATAGGGCTGCCCTGAACTCCTGGCCTCAAGTGATCCTCCCAAGTAGCTGAGACTAAAGACGCATCACTGAACCAAGCAGAAATTTGTTTTATTTCCTTAAAAAGTGATATGATAAAGTTCTAAAATGCTAACTTTTAAGATGCTTTACAGATCAGTGATAAGAAAACAACAGATTGTAGCCGTCAAACTGACCAAGTTCAAAACTGGTTTTTCGAATCAAATACTAATGTTCGATTCCCTCTGAGGGTACATAAAAGGGTCAAATTTTTAATTCCAACCACACTTGACACTCAGTTACTTTCAGCACTACCCAACCTGGCCAAAGTCCAAAATAAGTAATATTTCTGGATACTAAGCAGCCTGCACTGATAGGTTTTAAGTTCTCCTAAAAAGGGTGAATTTCACATAGTCTTAGAACAAAGAAATTTCCAAACAAAACACTGCAAAAATTTTTCTTCTGCATAGGATGGTTTCACCTAGAACTCTCTCAACTACTTCAGGGCTAGGAGGAAGAGTTACAGATGTGTGAAAACTCTAGGTGATGCTCAGAACTGGTTCAGAAGACTTGCGTTACCCATTGAAAAAGATTCTGGAGGAACCTGACTGAGTTGGACAGTCAATAACAAAAATACCCAAGCCCTGGCCTTGGACGGTTTTCTTCATATTTAAAGTTATTTCTGTGGCTTTTACTTACATATAATCAAGGATTAAAAGTTGTAATTTATTTTGTCAGGTAAGATCTTTGGATGGTGGTTAACTTTACCATTTTTGAATGCTGCTTCCTCTTAAGAAATTCATTTTTTTCTTCAAAAGAAGAAAATATTTTTCAATTTCCCAATGCTTATTTCTCTCTCCCCCTTCTCTCTCCCTCTTTAACTTAAATTTTTTTTCTTTTCTTTCTTTTTTCTTTTTTTTGTACAGATAGAGTCTCCTTATGTTGCCCAGGCTGCTCTGAAACTCCTGGGCCCAAGCAATCCTCCCACCTTGACCTCCCATAGTGCTAGGATTACAGGCATGACCCACTGCACCCAGCCCTGTTTCTTTCCATTCATATAGTATCTTTTGAAACCTGTGGTCCACTGATTTCCTAAACCCTAGTATCATATCAGCAAATTTTACCTTGCTATTTCTACCTACAAATAACAATTGTAACAGACAAAATTGATTGACCCAGATGTGGGAAAACATGCTATTTATATATTGTACTAATCATCAGAATTTTAATCTGTCCAACTACAAGATGAATAAAATTTCTGTAATAGAGAGGACATTTTACAAAGTATTCCAACAATACTTGTTGGCTGATTGGTCTGGCTATTAAGTATCAACAAAGACTTCTAATTGTTTATATGGTCATGGTGAAGGCTGACAGATTTTGGTTACACACTTTATATTATTGGTAGTAGTGACTCCAAAACACCTACAGAATGATTTTTTTTGTTTTTTTTTTTTGAGATGGAGTCTTGCTCTGTCACCCAGGCTGGAGTTCAGTGGCACGATCTTGGCTCACTGCAACCTCCGCCTGCCGGGTTCAAGCAACTCTCCTACCTCAGCCTCCCGAGTAGCTGGGACTATAGGTGCCCGCTACCACATCTGGATAATTTTTGTATTTTTAGTAGAGACAGGGTTTCACCATGTCAGTCAGGCTGGTCTGGAACTCCTGACCTCAGGTGATCCATTGTTCCAGCCTCCCAAGTGCTGGGATTACAGATGTGAGCCACCACATCTGGCCTGAAATCTTAACTCTATTTTTTTTTTTTTCTTTTTTTGAGGCGGAGTCTCGCTCTGTCACCCAGGCTGGAGTGCTGTGGCCAGATCTCAGCTCACTGCAAGCTCCGCCTCCCGGGTTCACACCATTCTCCTGCCTCAGCCTCCCGGGTAGCTGGGACTACAGACGCCGCCACGTCGCCCGGCTAGTTTTTTTTGTAGTTTTTAGTAGAGACGGGGTTTCACCGTGTTAGCCAGGATGGTCTCGATCTCCTGACCTCGTGATCCGCCCATCTCAGCCTCCCAAAGTGCTGGGATTACAGGCTTGAGCCACCGCGCCCGGCCTGAACTCTATCTTAAAGTGGCAAACCTTGTGGCCGGGCGCGGTGGCTCAAGCCTGTAATCCCAGCACTTTGGGAGGCCGAGACGGGCGGATCACGAGGTCAAGAGATCGAGACCATCCTGGCTAACACAGTGAAACCCCGTCTCTACTAAAAAATACAAAAAACTAGCCGGGCGCGGTGGTGGGCGCCTGTAGTCCCAGCTACTCGGGAGGCTGAGGCAGGAGAATGGCGTAAACCCGGGAAGTGGAGCTTGCAGTGAGCTGAGATCGGCCACAGCACTCCAGCCTGGGCGACAGAGCGAGACTCCGTCTCAAAAAAAAAATAAAATAAAATAAAGTGGCAAACCCAATCCTTCGTAACTCAATTCATGTAAACTCTCCAGTCTAATATCTTGCCATTCATCCCCATAAATCCTACATTTCAACCACATTTTTTTTTTTTTTTTGAGATGAAGTCTTGCTCTGTCACCCAGGCTAGAGTGCAGTGAAGCCACCTCGGCTCATTGCAACCTCCATCTCCCAGGTTCAAACAATTCTCCTGTCTCAGCCTCCTGTGTAGCTGGGACTACAAGCACAAGCCACTATGCCCGGCTAATTTTTTGTATTTTTCTTTTAGCAGAGACAACGTTTCACCATGTAGTCAGACTGGTCTTGAACGCCTGACTTCAAGTGATCCACCCACCACCACCCCTGGCCCAACCACACTTTATGTTCCCTGAATAGGCTGTTTTCTCAACATCTTTGCTCTCATTTCAAATACTACCTTGTCAGAGGGCTTTCCTAATACTACAAGTAAACTTAAGAAAATACTTCTTCTATGTACCAATGTATATTACATTATGGTAATTATTACGTCAAATTCGTACTGTTTACTCTGTCTTCTCTAAAATTCAAACTCTTTAAGCTTTACATCTTTTTTCTAAAATCCTTGTCCCTGTCCTTTACTACAGCACCCATAAGCATTAAAAAAAAAAAAAAAAAATTAGGTCACTAACATTTTTAAAATACAGAATGATAACATTTTTCAAAATTGGATCTTTCCTCCTTTCTTGGTAGGTAAGTCATTCTGGCACCAAAATAGATGCAAGTCTTAAGGGCTCTCAAGTACAAACATAATTCTGCTATGACTACATGGACATCAAATATATAAAAAGATGGGTCTCCAAGTTTCTTGACAAGCTGATATCACATCAGAGACCAAGGTCTGACACCCTTCCCATCTCCTCATTTCTAAAAAAACCTTGAATGATGTTAACATAGGTTAGAATGACAGTCTCCTTGAGCCTTGGCTTTGTTTTCTACAGTTGATAAAACTTATTCTCTTTTAATATGAAAAAAATTAGGCCGGGCACAATGGCTCAAGCCTGGAATCCCAGCACATTGGGAGGCTGAGGTGGGCGGATCACCTGAGGTCAGGAGTTCGAGACCAGCCTGGCCAACATGGTGAAACCC